>NC_051162.1:111462191-111793094 GCF_013339745.2 Dermacentor silvarum
TTGTGCGATTTGCACACTCGAGATCCGCGTATTGCATTATCGCCATAAGCTGTCTAATTCATGTAGAACGTCTTGGTAGGGTACTTCCTCAGTTTTATGCAAAACTAACCGCATAGCGCTGTTCTAACGTTCGCTTCATTGTTGCCGTAACGCAGTGACGAAACAGAGGTACACTTTCAAGCATGTCCACTCGCTTCGCCTGTTCGAAGTCAACTGAGCCCATCGCATTGCGAGTCTGAAGGTTTCCGCCAGCTGCCCTCGCCACCGGCTTCCCGATGAAGCCCACTTGCGCTTAACGCCACCACTTGTTTCCTTAGTTTCAGGATAGAGGACTCTGTAAGTCAAGGCACACAACAGGAGTAGCTGTCGTCATTTCCAGACGCCAATATCTGATTTAGCGATCATATAATAAAAATGGGACCATCGAGGTTTGTGTGCATGTCCTGTTTTGCATTGGGCGTCTTGTTATTACTATTATTATTATGATGATGATGATTATTATTATTATTATTAATATTATTACGTCTTGCATGACATCCATACTCCAGGCACACAAATTTCATGATAACCACGTAGGACTCATCGATTAGAAGAGACGGTTTTCGTTTTAGGCGGCAGGCACTTTCGTGCTATGTCTTGCAGTCGTCTTTTTTATTATATGTGCGTTTTGCGACGATACGCTGTGAGTTGTTCTTCTGTTGGAAAACACTTCGCATTCCAGAATATTAAGTTCGGAGGTTTAACGTGCCAAAACCCCGATGAGATTATTACGCACGCTGTAGTGGGTAACACCAGGCTATAGGTTTTACCCACCAGACATGCGGACCGGCGATTCACTGCCGGCATTTTCTTGTAACGTGTAACGATATTAAGCAGGCCAAACATGCGCTTAATGCCACAAGGGCGAGTTAACGCAGACGTGTACGCTCTCTGCAACAATGACAGGCTGTATTCGGTCACAACGTTCCCGTTGTCGCGTACGAGAGCTGCCGAGAGCAGACTGGGATTTCTCCTCGCTGTAGCAGGTGGGCTTGCAGCCCTGTCCTAAAAACACAGCTTCTCGCACCTTGTTCCAATTTGGACCAACTCACACAGAGTTTAAAAACCCAGCTTGACATTTATTTTAACTAGGGTAGCAGTTGAGAGCTCGAAAGAAGGTCTGTTGTATCTGTCCGCCCCTCCGTTGTGTTCGGGCACCACCGCTGTTCGGTCGGCTATACTTATTCAGCGCCCACCCCATTGGGCGTGCAAAAAAAAAAAAAAAATGTGCACATCTTGCACGCCCATATTGGAATTCATGTTAAGCGAAGCTTTTGTGGAGCGGCTGAACAAACGCTTGAAATGTGTTTACCTACGGCAACGCGTTTAGCGGCATGGTGATTTCGTGCATACCCGGCAAGATGCGGAGACCTCCACCATGCGTCAGAACTTGAGTTTGGCCTTGGTGATGTTTACTGCATGTCATGCAGACCGCTAATAAAAGACGAAGACAGAGAAAGAAAAGCACGAAACGAACCTGCCTGCCACCAAGGCAGGCAGAGAACCTAAAATCAGCTAAGGCTGTGGCAAGAATCATGCCCAGTCGTGTGCTTAATCCGCCTGACGAGTGGCAAGTCTTTCATAGGGCAGACTGGTGGCGGAGCCTGAACGATCGAGCCAAGGAGCATGAACAAAAGTTAAAGACGAATTGGCGCCTTAGCCTGCACACTGCAAGGACTGCCCCTGTGAACCACGTTTCATGGAGACAAAAATTCCGGGGAGGAGTCAGGACCAGATGGCACGCGAACTGATGGAGGCATATCATATAAGAAAGAAAGGCTGCAGGACTACGTTAGCGATATCTTCATTAGGCTGTTTCCATCGTTTTTTTAATGGTTACCACACTATAGGCTGGTGAGTGTACTTGTTGCTGTGTTCAGCGCATGTCACATTTGTCTATATATGGCTATGTGTTGCCGTGAATAAATTCCTTGCAGGTTACCGCCCGTGTCGTCGTGTCGTGTTTTTCTTTCTCTACCATGCCACCCACACGATTGCACATTACACTGTTTCCTCTATCAGCCCAGGTTTTATTACACCTATACAGTTTTCTACAATACTACCTACGAGGAAAACTGATGCTGCGATATTGTTGTATGCATGGAAATGCTGGCATATGGCGCCTTCGAGTTGGCATGGTTCTCGGAGGACACATTGAAGGCGCACCTGGCTAGTTCCGTTCCGTCTATCACAATGGTTCATTTTTTTTTTACAAAAGCAGCAGGCAAAAAGCTGTTATAACTTAATTATTACACCAAACATGTGGTATTTGATTGTACCCAATTGTGTTTGGACGTAAAGTTATATAAGACGTAAGAAGTATCGGCGGGCCGCTAACGTTGGAGGACAGATGACAGGGTCCGCTCTCGCTTTGCGACAGTGTGTAGTCTGTTCTAGCTTTTTTTCACTTGATTAGACACTGCAGGTGAGTAAACTTGATTTAAGATGTAATACATATCCTTCATGAACTTATTATGAAGATTTTGTTTAAGATTGTCAGGGTGTGGAGAGTTTAGACCGTCTATAATAGGCCGCAAAGATGAGTCCCGGCGCTGTTCGGCAGCTAGGTGGACGAAGTCGGAAATGGCCAGAACGAAGGCGTCAGGCTCTACTTCCAGTGTATCAGGGGGATCGACTGGGTATCGCGACAAGCAGTCGGCGTCTAGGTGAAGCCGTCAGGTTTGTATAAAACGCAAAATGTGTATTCTGGAAAGCGCAGTGCCCAATGGCCAAGGCGACTAGTGGGGTCCTTCAGCGAGGAAAGCCGGGAAAGTGCATGGTGGTCTGTAATAACTGAGAAGGGCCTGCCGTACAGGTATGGTCAGAATTTTCCGAAGGTCCAGACGAGAGCTAAGCACTCGCGTTGTGTGATGGAGTAATTTTGCTCCGACGGCAACAGAAGGCGGCTTGCGTAGGCGATCACGCGGTGTAGGCCGTGCTGCTGTTGCGCGAGGACGGCGCCTATTTTGTGGCCACTGGCATCGGTACAAACGTCCGTGCACACTGGCGAGTTGAAATAGGCGAGAACAGATGGGTCAGTTAGGATGGCAACGAGCGATGAAAAGGCGTCCACTAGTTCACGACCCCAAGTGAAAACGATGTCTTTCTTGAGTGGGCCAGTCAGAGGGTGGGCTACTTCCGCGAACCTCTGGACAAAACGGCGGAAGTACGAGCACAGGCCAAGAAAACTGCGGACGGCCTTAGCCGACCGCGAACTAGGAAAGTGACTAAACGCACGGACTTTTTCAGGGTCTGGCAGCACACCGGCAGCGTCAGCAAAATGGCCGAGTGCCCAGATTTGATGGTGCCGAAAGCGACATTTCGACGAGTTAAGCTAAAGGCGAGCACAGTGAACAACATAACGCACGATGGACAGGCGAGTGAAATGATTTTCAAAAGTAGTCGAAAGAGCGATAACATCGTCCAGGTAGCTAAGGCAAATGAACCACTTGACGCCTTGAAGAAGACAGTCCATAATGCGCTCGAAAGTAGCAGCAGCGTTACAGTAGCATATTGAAGGCGTCATCGGCTATGCCTTTCAGTACTTGGCCGACTTTATCCGCTTTAGGCATGTCTTTGTCGACCTTGCGGCACAGAGACACCACGTCCTGAATATAGGAGGTGTGCGGCTCTGCGGACGTCTTGGCATGAATTTCGAGTTCTTTCTTGGGCACTAGTTGTCGTTCGATAGGTTTCCAAAATAGATCGCGTAATTTCTGCTTACATACGCCCCAACTTGTCAAATCTTCCTCGTGCATCCCGAACCGGAGTCGTGCAGTGTCCCGCAAATAGAAGATGACATTCGCAAGCACTATCGTCGGGTCGCACTTGTTATTGTTGCTGACGCGCTCATACATAGCCAGCCAGCCAGTCGACGTTGTGCCGTTGAATGTCCCGGAAGGCTGCAAGAGAATGACCGGTGACGGGCCTTGTCCAAACTGGGTTCCTTGGTCGGTCATTGTGGTGGCAGCAACGTGCAGTCCGCTGCGAAGATCCAGTTCCCGGTGCTGTAGCGAGCGTACCTCGCACCTCCACCAAAGATGTAACGGGCAGAATCTATATACAAAGGAGATATATACAAGGCAAGGCACACAACGCTGCAGCAATGGTAGAGCTAGCGTGTGCGCACCAGATAGCTCACCGTCGTTGTAGTCGTCCAAGCACCGACCACAGGATCAGAGCCCTTGACGATATGTTCCATTAGCCGGTCATTAATGCATCGCTCAGTCTGGTCTACTTAGGCTCGGCCACAAGATAGCGGAATTCGGTACACAACGCCCTCTGAACAGCTCAAAAACTTTATGCGGTGGTTAGTGCCACATTTCTTTTGTAGCATTAGAACCGGTTACATTGCGATACTTAATCTGGACAGCAGTTTCCCTGGTGCCGACGTCACCTCACTTCTTTATTTCTTTCTTCCCTTTTGTCGGCTGTAGACATTGTGAAAAACGTTACGCCCCTGAGCCCGTATGCACGAAAGCTTCTCACGCTGGAATTGTTCGTAAAAGCGAATTTCAGCCGATCTTGATGCTGAACATGTTTTTATCGAAAGTGGCCCTGACACGCTTTAGAGAAAGCGTGCGGAGCGACCTTGACGTGGTAGCTGTGGAGAGACCCAGCACCGCCGTGTAATGAGCACGCAGCGCTAACAGCCCGGCATGTAGCCACGCAAATGGTCGAACTTCAAACAGAAGAATTGAATTGAATTGAATTCTGGTGTCTTAAGTGGCAAAACCACGATTCGATTATGAGGCACGCCGTAGTTGGGGAATCCGAATTAATTTTGACCACCAGGAATCTTTAAGGTGCCCCTAACACACAGGACACGGGTGTTTTGACATTTCGCCCCCATCTAAATGCGGCCGCCGCGGCCGGGATTTGATCCCGCGAGCTCGTGCTCAGCAGCGCAACACCTAGCTGCTAAGCCACCGCGGCCGGTGCTTATATATATCACGAGCGGAAAAATAACCGGCGTATCGACAACAAGAAAACGAGACGCGTACAAGTTTTAGTTAGCTTTACAGACAAACGGTTGTCTGCAAAACTAAAATACTTCAAAAATAAAGCGATGAAGTTCCTAGTTTTGTTCCGGCGAAAAAAAAAATTGAATGCATTTCTTTCTTTTTTTTTTTCGTGCGTTCGTTTCTACAGCATTGGCCGAGAGCAGAACGAACCGCATGTAGGCCACAAGTGTCTGGACAAACTGCACGCCCCTCATTTGAATGCTCGAACACCCGACAGGAAACATTCACGACGGGAAGAGATAAACGAGGAAGCATATTAAAGAGGCGAGCTATACTGCAATACACGCCGAGCGGGCGGTGAAGAATCCGACTTCTTGACTTCATCAGCGGATCGACCGCGGTATCTGGCGTGCAGCAGAAATGCAGGACTACTGCCGAAGGTGAGAGGGCGACCGAGTTCGACGCGTCGTCACTCTGACGCGCCAACTCTTAAACCGCGATGAATGCACCATAATACGCGCCGTGTAAATTTCAGCAGCGATTTACCTAACAGAAAAGCTGTATTGCGTGGCATCACGAAAATACTTTGCAAATATAGTTGTTATAAGCAACTAAAGACGAAGCAAATGGAGCATCACCTTCGCTATCTCCTATTGGAATGCGTCAGCATTACGAATGTCAAAGTGGCAAACAAGTATATGTGAAGCCGGTCCGGTCACGTGGTCTATATATATATATATATATATATATATATATATATATATATATACATATAAATACCACGTGACCGGACCGGCTTCACATATACTTGTTTGCCACTTTGTATATATATATATATATATATATATATATATAATGCAACCAGCGGTAGTCTGCTCCGGACCACCGGCAGTTGCACTTTTCTCCTCAAAAAGGCAGGACGTGTGTGTCGAGTGAGCCCCTGAGCAACACTTTACAGTGTGGTGCACGAGACGTGGATCAGGGGTACAGAACCTCACGCAGTTGTGACCTAATGCTAACGCATTTCTCTCGCACATAGCGCCAAATCGCCACTTATTTTGTACTTGTGGTATCCCCGTTTGTTTAAAAACAAACAGCTCGTCTATAACTGAGCACGTGACTAAGCCGGTTTTAATTACCCGCGTATGGGCCGCTACTTTAACGAAATCTGCCACAGTGTCGCCAGCTGCTGTTTCAATCCAGATTTAAGGCACGATAATAAATTAAAGTATGGGCTTTAACGTCCCAAGCCTGCAGAGTGAGGTCTGAAAGTATCCAGATCCGAACGCGGCCGCCCCGGCCGGGATTCGAATTCGCGACCTCACGCTCCGCAGCATAACTCTTTAGGCCACTGAACCACCGCCGCGGCTTACTGTACTTCTTTGTCAATCCCGGCAATTTTTGAGAAGAGTAGCGTTTTCTTCAGTCGAGGGACGGCGCTGTGTTCGACTCGGTCGACATAGTACTGCAAGCGGACAATTCAAGGGATTTACAGAGCCTTGCGAATATAAGTGGCATTGCTTCGACTTATGTGGCATTGCCTTATCTTTAGCACAGATAAATCGAGAATTACGATCTTTATTGAAGAGAAGAGTAATGGCGTGATATCAATTCAACCGGAAGTCATACCCATTGTCAAGCAATATAAATATCTAGGCGTATACACAAACGAACGAAAGACCTACTCAAGCGTCCAGCAAGTTAATCTAAAAATGAAATGGAAGAGGAATGCAGCAGTAGTAAAACATAGAGAACTTTGGGGCTGCAATAAATACGAGGTGGTGCGAGGAAGTTGCAAAGGTGTAATGATGCCAGCGCTAAAGTTCGCAAATGCAATTCTTTGCAATAAATCAGAAATCTTGTCGGGGTTCGACATAAAACCAGAGGGCGGTGGGCCGATTGGATTTGAGAGCCCATGGTAAAATGAGGCAGTGCAAGGTAAAATGTGTTGAGCTTCTTTTGAACTTCGAGAAGCGCGGAGCAAGATTAGTTTTGAAGAAAGACTGAGGAACAAGGATGGAAAAAAATTCCCAGCTAAAGTGCACAAATATCTGCTGCTCAAAAGCGTGGATACGGAATGGAGGAAGAGGTCAAGAAAGTTGGCAACCAAGTACGGGGCAATTGAAAGTGTAAATACACAACCAGTAATCATAAAGAATAAAGGGAAAGAAACAGACCGGTAAATTTGATGCAAACAATGGAAACAAAAATATACCATGGAGATTTACAAAAAATAGCAAGAAAGAAACCAGGAAAGAAAATCTGTATGGTAACGCAAAAGGCAGTGCCTGGAATTCGCCTGAATTGTCCGTATAATTGCTGTCGTAATTAAAGGGACAATGCAGGAGTATGCAAAGCCACGCAAATGGCGCGTGAGATCTGAGCATCGCCACTCGCTAGTCCGGATGAACGCTGCGAAGTACTGTGGTGTAGAAATTTAGTAGCCCTTTCACCGGCTTATTAAAACAAAAAATCGTTTGTACAGATTGTCTGCTGTCGAATTTGCTTAATTCTATTGGCCGCACAGAATGTGCATCTGTTACCCAACTACTGTGTCCGCTTAAGGGTTCCGACAATGAACCACATTAGCAGAATCTGCAAGTGCGGAGCGGCATTCGCACCCTCAGCAACAAGCACGACGAACCATAGGCGCCGACTAAGAGGTGACTTGGTGGCCCAAACCCTCCACCCCCATAAGTTTCCCCAAGAAGGCAGAGCCCCTGCCCCCCGGCAAATAGCGAAGTTTCATCCTTCTAGTGTTCTTGTGGGGTTTTACGTGCCAAAACCACGATATTGCCTAAACCACGCAGATTCCAAAATGCGCGTTGGATTAAATATTTTCTATTTCACCGGAAAAGCACTTCTGGTTGTTACAAAAAAAAATAATAATAACTTCGCCGACGATTACGATGCTCCCTAATGAGAAATTTGAGCGCAGCTTTATACGTGTTTTAATTTCGCGATATATTGAGGCAAAGAATTTGAGAGAGACATGTCGCAGAATCGGCAATCGTCGTATACCTGAAATGCGGGTTAAGGGCGTCGGCTACTATACACGACTCGTCGAAGGTTCCACTGTAATAGCCGGTGGCGCTTGGCTTCCAGAACGTACTACACAATTCGCGTCGCGCATACAGTCAGATTACAAAACAATCGCAAACCATCTCACAGTCGAAACAAGCGCGAACGAGACCAAACCAAGCAAACCAAACAAGCGCGAGCGAGAGCTGACGCGAGCAGACGATAGCACGAAACGAGCGGTCCGGCTGAGACAAGATACGAGCACGCAACGAGTGGTCGGGCGAGTCCGCATGAAACCAGCATCCCGAGTGCACGTCACTGCAGGGGCCGGTCTCATTGGTCTCCGCCGTTCGCGGTTTGCGTCTCGCTCTTTCATCTTGCGCTTTTGTGCTCGTTCGCGCGGTTACGCCGCCGCCGACGGTCGCCGTAGGAACAGGCCATTAAGAGCTACGCTCTAATGGCCCTCTAATGGCTACGCTCATTAAGAGCTACGCACAAGCTAATAGCTACGCTTTAAAATGTCGAGCAGACTAAAGACGAAGGTTGTGCGTTCCATTTATATACTCTGTATTGTGCGTGATTATGCCTTGAAGTTTTATTTTGTAGCATGTTTAATATTACAGGCTACCAAGGCCATATCTAGCCCTGCCGCTGATACTGGGCGCACTCGCTTGCTACCTAATTGCAAACGAACACAGCCGGACAAAGGCCACATGGTATTACCGAGGAAACCGTACAGGTGAGTCGTCTGTTCGCTTTGGCTCTTGTCGTTTTATATGTGCAAGCTCATCAATGCATGCGAGAAGCGCAGTTCCGGGCATTCGTAGGGATATCGAAAAGAAAACGAAACTTTGCGATGCGATATTCTGAACAGCATGGCCGGTTCTTTCTTTCTCCTTAGTTTGATCATACATTTTATTTTCTTGTAGCTGACAACGCACATTGCTGTTTCAAGATTTCCGAGAGTGATAATTTCCAAAGCATATCATATTATGCGAAGCTGCCTGTTTTAAGGCTTTATTTCTTTTACGCATGGCTGTGAGCACAATACCACGCAAGGTTTGTTAATTCTGTTACGTCGTTGTTTCGAAGTGCGCTTCCATATTCCACCAAGGAATCAATTGTAAGCTAACTTTTAATTTGGCAGCTACAAAAAAAAAAAAAAAGCTGCGGACAGAAAAGTGCAAGTAAATCAACAAGCCGTAGTTGAAGATTAACTCGCGTGCTTGGTGATAAAGAGAAGTGTCTTCTCGATTTACACAGCTGTGTTAATAGAACCATCTGTATAGGAGTACGTTAATAGAGAACGCTGCGGCGCTTCAGCGTGCTACGCTGTTGCTGCGACAGATCCCTTGTTCATTGGCTCAAAACGCGTCTGTTTTCGTGTGCACGCGCACGTGTTTTCGTGAGGACACCTACAAAAAATGCGCCATTGCGTCGGACACAACCGAGTACGTAGAGATGTATGTTGCTGCAACATTTGCGGTAGCAATAAAAAAATAAAATAAAGAAAAACGGCGGCTAGCTTTGCATGGTGTTGCTGTTGAAAGGCTAAATTAGGCACAGCGGAGCTGTATTTTCTGTTATTCGATGGTTTTGTAAGGTTTTGCTATAGTTTTGCTAGGTTATGTTAATCAAGTTTTTGCTAAGTTCGGTAAGTCATACCAAGCTTTAACGTTCATATTACTATGGTTATGCTACATAAAGCTAGGCAATGTTTATTCCTCTTCCACCTCCTTATACAAGCTTCATCCCAGCATTTGCCCATGTTTTATCAAGGTATACCCACAAGCTAAACTAGGCTTCAACTCTGCAGTGCAACTGCAAAGTCCCTTCGCCATATGGCTTGGAGACGCCGTTCTCTTTGCGCAGCTTCTTCCTCAGGAGTGCGCACTTTTTTGGGTCTACCCATGGCGACACCAAGCTAACCCTGAGGGAGAAGATCACGGTGGCCAGCATCCCGAGAGACATGCACCGTGAATACAACAGAGAATGGAGGCAAACGAGAGTACAAGCTCTACGTAAGGCCTACGAAGAACTAAAACAAGGAGAAGTCAGATACACCGACGCGGCAAAGTACGAGAACAGAGCGGCCCACGCTATCAGCGTGATCAACAGCCGAGGAGAAGAGGTAGCAGCGGCCTCGGTAAACACTGCAGACACCGACTGCGTGGAAGTAACGGCGATAGCCTTGGCGGCCTCTACGAGCAAGCGAGATTAAGATCACATCACAGTCATCACGGACTCGCAAACAGCATGTATAAATTACCGAAAGGGCCGCATTCCCAAACAAGCCCTGAGCATCCTCGAAAAACTAGACAATTTTCAAGAACTGTACACTGTCTGGGCCCGGGACACTCGTCCCTAGCGGGCAATATAGCGGCTAACGCCGCTGCCCGAGATCACATTATCCGGGCTATTCCCACCGTATTCACAAGCCCCGGTAGACCAACACCATAGCGTGTCCGAAAAGATACGCCGATATCCTGAGCCACTACAGACTCGGTATGAGGATCTACCCACCCCCGCATCGCAAACTGACAAGAGAAGAGGCGGTGATGTTCCGCAAACTACAGACCGGCACATTCCCGCATGGCACCCTGCTACACGCCATGTATCCTACGAGCTATACATACAAGTGCGCCTTCTGCTCTGCGCCTAACACCCTCTACCACATGGTATGGGAATGTGGGCAAAACCCATCGACACCACCCATTACCTGACCAACCGTCGAGCAGTGGGAGGCAGCTGACAAACCCGAGCTTTGAAGACCAGCATCGCCTGGTGAGCAGGGCCAAGCTATCGGCTCACGTCCACGGCATCCTGGACTAGGGACACCGCCCACCTCGGACGATTTCACCGTCAGCTCATTTCTCTAGATGAGTTTTATACCTCCTCCTCATCAAGACATAGCACTGAGTACTCGCACTATTGAAATTGTTGGCCAATTTCAATGTCTGGCGCAATTTTTTCTACCAATATGAGCTGAGATGACCATGTAGGACATGTCTTGCAAAATTTTCTCAGGTGACAGGTGTAATCGGTAGGCTTCGAAACTTGCTTCCTCAAGGAATCAAACTTCTTCTCTATCACTCGATCTTGAGTTCTCGTTTGAATTATTGCCAACAAGTCTGGGGTACAACTACGGTCCCTAATCTTAATCAAATGCACATACTTGGCTCAGAAAAAAAATGTATTAGGCATATTTTGAATGCGGATTTTGCGGCATCTACTAACGTTTTATTGTGCAGTTTAGGAATAGTCAAGGTACACCAGTTATACAATTTTACATTCAGCAGGAAATTCAAATTGGACACTCGTAAGAACATGACAAATTAGCACATTTTAGCCACCTTACGAGTTTGGTATTTTAATTATCCCACGCGTCATGGAGAAAATTGGGAGGTAGATACCGTTATCTTAAAGTGTGGAAGAAAGCGGTTGTCTTACACTCTTCCTTACCTTCTAAATCGTTATAACCTTAACACTTGTGACTTCTTTAATTGTCCATATGAGTATATCCGCAAGGTATATACAGTGATGTATAACTTTGGAAGATATGGACGATTTCGCAGTTGTTTCTATTATGTAGTTTGTCTCATTGTCAAATCGATACTCTTGTATCTAATTGTTTGCTTGGTTGAATGTAAGTGCTTGTAAGAAGTTGATTTCTACACTGCTTTTTTCTTTGTATTCACTCTATTTCTTCCAGATATTTGTAACTAAATAGCATTCACATTTTCATTTTTCTAAACAATTATTTTGTATTGCATTGTTTATTACACAGACTGCAATAATTGATTAAAATCTTCTGTAACTAATTGCATTAGCTTTACATTTCCATTCTTTAGTGTGTATGCCCTATTGTAGTAAGCTGTCTGTCGATTTTCCTTTCTTTACTTACCATAGTGCTGTTACCACTGCGAAATTTTCTACGGGTCTGTGAATTAGTCAAGCTGTCTAAAAAACAGCAATTTGTCGCAGTCCTTCTTTCTGTATCTTGACAGAATGAAAATAAACTTGGTTTAATGTGAATCTGAATTCCTGGCTGCATACGTAAACGATGGGAAAAAGCTATAATGGTTCTTCGAATGCACAAATTAAAGATGCGGCATACACAAATTATAGCTGCACAATGCATCTACAAAGAAACATAGACCCCTTGGTGCTGCAATCAATATGAAGTGATGCACAGAATTTGAGAAGGAGTAATGATGCCAGCGCGAACGAACGCTAATGCCATTCTGTGCATAAAATCAAAGGTCTTGTCGGGTTTGAAAGGTATACAAAGGTCGGTGGGCCGATTGTCTTTGAAGGCTAGTGGTAAAGCCACACATGCGCATGGGTTTGGTCTCGTTTGAAGCCAGAGAAGGGGGGCGCACGTACTTTTTAAGAAAGACTAAGGAATATTGATGAGGAGATATGGGCGGCTAGAGTGTACGAATATTGGCAGCTGAAAAGCCTGGACACGGAATGGAGGAAAGGTCAAGAAAGATGGCAACCAATGTGCGGGATAACTGAAAATGCTAATAGACAACCCGAAGTCACAAAAAGAAATGGAAAGAAACAGAGACGATACATTGGATGCAAAGGCTTGAAACAAACCATTTCATGGACATCTATCTACAAATATGGCAAGAAATAAATCAGTAGAGAGAATCTGTACGATTGCCTCAAAGAGAACGCCTTGGGAATTAAGGCTTGATCTGGCTGCCTGAGGACAAAACATATCAGAGCAAATATTCGAACCAGGATCATGCATGTGCCTGCTGCAGCAAATGTCCGTAAGCAACTCAGCACATCGTACTAGAGTGATAATTTAGTCTCCACTCAGAACCATTGGGAACGCCCACTTTGCACAAGTACTTAGATTCAAAACAGATGGAAAATTTAACTGGTCAGCAGTCGATATAAACACGAGACGTTTAGAGCACTGGTGGAAAAAAAATGTAGGGAAGTGATCGATTGAGCCGGCGTAGCTACACACATAGGGAACGTTACAATATGGAGATATATATTTTAATTAATAGAAAATGTCAGACTGACACATCTGTATATACCTGATTAGCTTAAGCAGGCTAGGTGACCGTTTGTCGCCGCTTCATCTCGAAGGGGATGCCAATAAAAATCATCAAATCACCATCATCAACGTCGTCATTGTCGTCTTCGTCATCGGTCCGCACACTCGCTCTATAAAGCACTGAACCGCACTGTACGTTTAGGTAAGATGCTAAGCAACAGTGAAATGTTTAACAATGACTCACCACAGGCATTTGCTTGAGGGCTGTTTTCCACAAGTATTTTAGCCGGCCCGACATTAACGACTGCTCCTTCTCCGACATATTATATTGCTTTTTCGTTTGCCGTTATTGTGTCAGCACGATGATAATTATCTTCTTTTGTTTTCGTCCATTAGTCTTTTTCTTGTGTGTGTGATGTGGCGTATGGACGGGCACGTTTAAAGCCCAAAGAAACTATCGCACCTGCCACTTTTAAAATCTGAAAAATTTCACGCCTTTCTCGTTTTCTGCGTGTAATAGATGCCCGGACAGTCAGCGCGCCACAGGAGAGGTCAGGGTTCTCCCGGATCTTCTTTCTCGAGACCGGAGGTCACGGTTTGATCACTGCGCGAATCGCCTGCGCGGTCGAGTCGGCGGCGAGGCTGCATCCTAACTGGACTGTGTACCTCCTGTCCGTGACCTATGGCGAAGAAGCCTCGAAGGGTAACACCACGTTCGCGGGTCCGTTCGCTGAGATGCTGCGAACCATTCCGAATGTCGTCATGAGCGCTATCAGGGTGAGTTCCTCCGGCAGCTTGATGGCGGGAGAAGTGTGTGTGGGGGGGGGGGGGGGGGGATGGAGGAGTGAGAACTGCGGTACGGTTGACTGCTTGATTGGTTGGTTGGCAGAACATTGTAATTGTATTAGTGCGAAATTGACGCAGGACAGCGCGAACGAGAACGAGGAGCAGTTGCCAGCTGCAAACGGACCTATAGCCCTGCAAGAAATGCCGGTCGTCGATCTTTCCAAAATGCCTCATGTCGACAATCCTTCCATGCACAATGCCCTAAATATGGCGGCTTGCGCATAGCTAGGAGGAGGAGGAGGACGATAAAGAAGAAAGGAAAGGCAGGGAGGTTAACCAGACGCACGTCAAATTGTTGATGAAAGCATGGCTAATGCACGGTTATAACCTCCTTCCCTACCTTCGCATCATGATTAACGCGCGGAAACAAGAGTGCGCTAGCTGCCTCGTAATCACCATTTTAAGAAAGGGCTGGTCGCCATATCTTGAGCAATCGGGTATTGCGGGAGAGAGAGAGAGAGAAACAACTTTATTTAAATTAAGATCGTGCTTGGTCACTGTGGGCGGAGCCCCTCTTCCAGGGCCCCACTGGCTATTGCGGCGCGCCGGGCCTGGTCGAGGGTCACCAATTGGCTTCCCAAGTCCAGACTCTGAAGCCCGTAGAGCGAGGACTGATGGCGAGGGCTGAGTTGAGCACATATACGTTAGCCCTGCTGAAGCCACGCGGTTCGCCCCTCACACTACATGCTCCGTATAGCTGAGGAATTTGAGGTAGAGCAGAAACATGTCTATTTCCTAAATATCTTCAGCTCTCGCTCCTGGAAACTGATATGGTGTTGTGTCGCAAACATGAAGTCACTGGTTTGACTCCCGACCGCGGAAGTCGCGTTCCAGTTATAGTGCAACGAAAAAATAAAACGCTCGTGTGTATACGGTGCTTTGGCGGCACCTTAAAGAACATCGGATGGGCAAAATAAATCGGGAGCCCTTCACCCTTGTACCCCACTGGGCAGTTTTGTTGCATAATGTCGACACAAGCAAACCTCTTTCCAGAATATTCGTTGTACTCGCGGGAACTAAATTCCACTCGTGTTTTTGTACGGGGCCATTCTACAATTTATTCCTACTAAAACTTTATGTTGTGCTTCAAATTCGCGATATACTAAGAAAAATGCTTTAGATATCACTCAGCAATTGACAATGGAAACACTATGATGACGCTCTAAGTGACGCCTTGGACCATTAGGTTGTAGATTGCGCTAGACAGCCTTTCTCTAAGGCGCAAGGGAATATTTCGCAAGAACACAGGATGACCCAGCGGGCTGCCGACTGTTTGGAACCTCCAGTCCAAGATTTTGTAGACATATCACAAATACAGTTCAACAGGGATAGGCTGATAAATTTTAGCGATATCATCAAGTATTCATTGATTACCTTCGATCAGTGCTGCCTTAGCTTTATCTACCGAAAAGTGGTCCCTCAGAAATATCAAGTCAATGATGTAAGAAGTGCTTCCTTGGACACGTATAGGTTCTTTTATAATTTGACAGAGGTTAAATGCGAGCATCATGTCAATAAGCATATCGGAGAATGCGCCTCTGCTTTCCATAGTGTACCAGTTACTAAGATTAGCCTAGCTCCAAAAACGTGTCTGAGTACGTATGCATATAATGACTGCATAACCTCGATTTCGGAAGAAGGGCTTCGAGAGACGCAGCCGACAACATTTGGGTGAGGGCTGAAAAGTCATCTGCAAGAAATGGCTTCCACGCCTTCTATGCTTGGGGGAATGGTAAAGAGAATTTTCTTGTTTATAAGAATCGCTACGCCGCCGCCTCGAAATATTCTGTCTTTTAACATGATAGCATATTTTGTGGCGTTATTTCAAAATCTTTAACACCAGTTGTCAGCCACGTTACAGTCACTGCTATGGAATCAGGTTCGATGTGAAAAGCAGAGATTCAAGTGAACTTAATTTTGATAGTATGCTGCGAGCATTTAACTTAGCAAAGCATATTTCTCGGCTTGTTGCAGGCGTGTTTTTTATAAATGCACGTTTTTTATAACTAGACACGTCAGATGGGTTTTCAATGAGGGTTACCTTGTTGCTTTGAGCGTCCCATCGGTAAGTGTTGCCATTTATGCGAAGTTTATCGAATGCAAGAGCAAATGCAAGAGCTCCAGAGTTTGTCTTTGTTTTCGCGAAGTCCCATAGCTTTTTCCTGATGTCACACACACGGACTCCGAAATCCTCCCCAATCGAAAAGTTCGTGCCTTTTAGCTTATAACAGATTTTAAAGACTTTTCTTTGTCACGAAAGACCAGTAAGTTTATTATATTGGGCCGAGTTTTCCCAGCTACTGGCTTTCCAAGTTTGCGAATTCGCTCTATGGTTATTGGTTGAAGCCTTAAAGTGCTCTTGACGATACAGTCCTTAATAATTTCTAGTGAGTGCTCGTTTTCACTAACTTCTTCTGGGACGCCGTAAACAATCAGGTTGGCTCGTCTTGCTCTGTTTTCCAGGTCGTCTACCTTTACTTCAAGTGACCATACTACATGCTGTAAGTTTGCGACCTGGTCAACGCAGGACGAACTCTCGCTTTCGAAAGACGTTAATTTTTCTAGTTTGGCATCGATAGTATTTAAAAGGTTTTCTTTACCATCTTTAAGGTCGTCAGCAAATTCGTTGTAACTGCTTGGTTAGCTGTGCCGCGTCAGAGCCGGGGTTGGTTTCGACAGCCCCAGCCAAAAGCAATATTTGTTTCAAACACAACGACAAGTCACATAGAGCTGGGCATAGCAGCCTACGGCACGGCAGCGCCACCAAGCAAAGATCGTGTTCGAGCGGAAGGGTTTACCGAAACGTTTGCTCACCTGCACAGGGTGAAGAAGGAAAGGGTTACTCCGCACGCCTGCCGTGCCACCATGCCCTATGACGAGCCCAGGCCGGCTTCCAGGTTTTGTAGTGCTCCAAGGTGCCCGCAGGCACCGCCGTTGCGCCGTCAGAAGCGGCGTCCATGCACAGATCTGTTGAAGCACCGTGCTCGGGCTGCCAGTCGCCTCGCGCGAAGATCGGCTGCGCGGACGGGCCATTGTAGACTGCCTTGTTTCGCGGACGCGTGATGTCGTTGCCCAATGTCGATCCACCGTACCATGCTGTTGGTATCAGCACGCGTGTGGCGATAAGCTGCACAAGGTAAAGGAAAGGGTTAATACGCCTGTCTGCCTTGCCACCGTTCCAAAGCGCGTCGGCAGGACTTTGGCTGGGGGGAGGGCAAGCGACCCTTTGGCAACCACATGACGACGCCCACGAGCGTGCCCTATATGCTTTCTTACAAAGCCACAATTATTACTGCTCATCGTCGTCGAGTCTTACTTATTCCTGTCGTTCAGCTCCTTCACAGCAAATACAAAATGGGACACTTCGAATAATTTCGCGTTCTTGCTATAATGCGCACGAGTCCGATTTTCAACAACTTGATATATACTGGCATAAACGATTCCATAACATATGAAGCCTTGTCAATATAACCTCTTGCAGAATATATAATTCTAGTTTATGACTTGTTATCGGCAGGAATTACCAATGAAGCGCCCGCACAGCGTTAGTGGCGCAGCCAAGCGGGGCGAAACGCGGGCATCTGTCGTGAATGTTGCTGCAGCCGACGTATGATCAAACACTGGGTGCGCTAACGTTGCAGCTTGGTAACGTCACCGAAGAACTATTGCGTTCTTGGTCGCTCAGATAATTATTTGAGTAATGTCCACTGGTACCATTTTTTTTTCTTTTCGTTTCTCGGCGCGGCCGTTCGGGCATATAGTTCATGCATTTGGGAAGACGATACGCACCGAAAAATTTACAAACTCTAACGCGTCCTGGTGCTGCCTGTATTTAATGGGGTTAAAGGTTCAAAAAGAAAACTGAAAGAACAAAACACAGAAATAATTTTTGTCTCAAGCGGCTAAGGAAAAGCGCCATTTTGAGAGGCTTACAGTACTTCTTACTCCTGCACTGCCGTGAGCAGCCGAAGGAGGTGTTCCGGGAGACGCCCTTTGAGCCGTGGTACGAGTCTGGGATCCTGAACAAGAGTGCCTTCCCCGTCGAGCACTTGGCCGATGCTCTCAGGCTGACGGTGTTGTACAAGCAAGGTGGCGTGTACCTCGACATCGACGTCATCGTGTTGCGGTCCTTGGACACACTGCCACCTTGCGTCTTCCAGGCGCCGGTGGTGAGGTGCCAGATCCGCTTACATATAATGACCGGTTGTAAAGAACTGGTTAGTGTGCTAAATAATGTTTAATATGTCAAGTAATTGATATATTATTTGATATATATTCATAATTAATTAAAGTATAACTAACAATGTATTTTAAAGAATTATTTTAAAAACTTATTGGAAAGTACAACGTGCTGTCTTGGCTTCAGACCTCCACGGCCATTACGACCCTTACACATGTAGTAAACACATTGTTGAACGGTAATGATGTAGTAATATTTACCAAAAACCTTCGATATGGTCGATCACAGTGTACTCCTAAATAAACGAGCACAAACGAGCACAAACAAAGCCCGTAGAAGGCGGTGTTCTTAAAGTCTACGTGAAGACCCGTAGACCCGCAAAAGTCAGAAAGCGATGTCAAAGTCAAAGGCCACGGGCTGAACCTTTGCGTTATGACAACTCATGGCAACTATCCTTTGCGTACTATACATCTACCTTTTGTCAATTTGGATATTGCTATAGCTAATAGTATATACGGTGAACTTATACTACAGTTCTGTAGTAATAAAATCTAGAACGCGACGCATTAAAAAAAAAACAATCTCATTTTACTTACGCATTAAAAGAAGCGCTATTTAGAACAATTACCAGGTCTTTGGCGTAAGCAAAGTTTTAGGATATGTCTCATTTGCATTTTTAGCATGTATATTGTTTTTCTTCTCAAAATCATTTTGTACATTGTATATTCAATAGTATACTTATTTGATTGTATTTGAATGATTGTATATTTTATTCTGTACTTGATTGCTAAGAAAAGATGAACTGTACATTTGATAGTTGATGATTGTATATTTGATTTTGTGCAATTTTGTCTTGCCTGTCCGAAGTGCCATCGCAGAAAAAAATATTTTTTGGACCCAAACTAGCTAAGACTGTGGGTTCACCCAATGTTTGCAAACTGCGGGTAAAAGAATGAATAGATTAAAGTAAATCAATTGATCAAACCCCAACTTCTGTCCTTGCACGCGACAGAACGAAGGAGACATGGTGGCAAACTCTTTCTTGGCCTTCCACCAAGGCGACCCGTTTCTGCTGAACCTGATGGGACTCGCACGCCAGGTGTACAGGCCACGCGCGTGGAGCTCCATTGGGCCTTGGTTACTGCGCCGGGGGACACTGGCTCGATGCGGGGCGAAAAGAGTGACGGAATTGCTAGGGACCCGATGCGGAGGCGACACTGGCTTCACTGTGAGTCTCGCATCGACTGCTGTGATGGACTCACGTGCATGCAGTCTAAACACTAATTTTATAAAAGCAAAACACAAAGGTGGGCAAAGATATTGCTGTTTCTTTTTTTCTTGGGCACAGCAACGTTATGAACGCTGGGATGGCTGGCAGTAAAGTCTCGATGTTTGTGCTGAGACCAGAGACGGCGCGTGCGCAGGTGTGTAATTACGGAACGTGCAGTGCACTAGGCCCGTTAAGATCTCATACACGGGTTGCACAAGGTGGCTGAAAGAAGGAGTCATTCCCTTGTCATGGTCGTCTCAGCAGGAGACGGAGCTTTCCTTGGGTGGCATTCTCGGGCGATCCCTTTGGGAGAAAGTTTCACTTTCGCGATATTTCGCGTGACTCGACACAGAAAGCGTCCCCGACGATTGTTTATGGCGCTGTGCCAAGCTTGTTATCAGTGCCAAGAGCGCTGTCGGGCGTATACTCATAGGCGTTCGGTGCCGAAACGAGCCAAGGCCGGTATTTTGTAGCGATGCCTTTCCGATGCTAATGCCTTTTCGCGCTTATCGCGCTTTGTCAGTGGTTAGAGCGACGGTCCGCTCGCGTTATCAACGGGATCAGCCGGCCTTGAGCGGTGGATGATAAGGCTAGTATAGAATAAGTCATAAGGCATCGCTACAAAATACCGGTCCAAGTCTCGCTAAAGCGAAACTACTTCCGAAAGGCGTCGCTCAAGAAGCAAATCATCCGTGCCGTCTAAGTAGTTCTTCAAAGACCGCGCAACCATTTCATTCGGGGACAGTATCAGGCATCTACGAGGCGCTTCCGACTGGACACGCATTTACAAAGGGTCTCCAATTGGTGCCACCATCCGAGAATCGTTGACTCATTGACGTAGAGCCGGCGAGCGGCCGGCGGAATTTCCCAGCTCCTAGACTATCAAAATTACTCGTCTCTCGAAGTGGCCGTCATACTGAACGCTCTGCGTCACCATAACGTTGCGAATGAACGTAGTCAAAGCGTGAAGGCGCCGTAACCGTAACGCCAGTCACAAGCACATCGTAAATGGCGTCGATTCCACCAAAGAAGAAGGTTTTACTTTGGTCGACTTGTTTATGGATTGAATCAAAACGTAAAGGCAGAGGTTGATAACGTAACGCTAAAAACTGCGAAACTTAGAATATTGTTTTAAAATCGTAACTTTTGGCGTTCTTCGAATGTAACGCGGGGTCGAGTTCAAGAAACGAAAATCATGAAAAAAAGAACTCACATTACAATGAAGTAAATACGGTACATCGTAAAGATGTTTCTTCTCAATTTTTAATCCTGGAACCACAAATGTAACTGAATTCCGCGCGTACTCCGTGGCTGCCTAGACAGGGGACGCGCCTCTTCTGCCTCTAGCAATATGGCCACCGCGGCTTCACTTCCTCTCGTAGGTGGCTGCCGGGACTGCCATTCCAGAAGCTTTATATAACCTCCTTGGGCATACACTGCCTACACACAAATTAAATGGATCTAAATCTGACTTTGGCTGGCTACCTAGCGCATGCTGCTGTGCGGCATGACGCGCTTCTGTTTCTTTTGGTCGCGGTGGGGTTGGGGCAATTTTAACACGGCAGCGTTAAGCCCGCCCCACATTCACCGTTTTTACCGGCGTCGTTGCATTAACGGCGCCGGAGAGGTCACCCAGCCACGAGACGCACGCAAACAGCGCCAGTCCAGCGTCGCACAATGTGACCAGACAGATTTAACCAGGAGCAACGTCATTCAAGTGAACTATGCGAAATGTTCCTGGTTAAGGTTTCTATGTCCTTTTTATAGTTATACGGCACACACACACACACACACACACACGCACACGCACACACACACACACACACACACACACACACACACACACACACACACACACACACACACACACACACACACACACACACACACACACACACACACACACACACACACACACACACACACACACACACAACATTTACGGCAGCGCGCTCGAAAGCACGAGCAGCTGCTTTCTCAGACGGCGCCGCCTCACCGACAAGACATTGGCGCCCCATGGTGTCGGCTCGGCGTCGGTGTAAGCCAATGCATTGGCGTATGGCGGAAATAATCATGCCGAACCACCTCATCCGTAAACACCCCGACCGGGCGGGCCCTTCGCGTGGCGCAAGGCGTTAGTGAACGAACAACCTACCGACGTGATAGTATCGGATTGTAATGAACATACGAGAAAAAAGCCTGATAGGCAGCCAGGGATCTTTGAATGCTTTCGCGTTCCACTCTTAAAGGCGAAGCTTAAGCGTCCTCCAATTCTGATGGTGTATCGCTGGACTTTGGTTCTAGGCAACATTGAGGGGAATGTTGAAAACCAAGCCTTTCTAAATTTTGATCGGACGCAATATCGCAGAAAATACGGTGTCGGTGTTGGCGTTAACTGCGTCCAATAACGCTATCACATTTCACTCTTAAAGGCAACGCTTAAGCGTACTCGAAGTTTTTCGGGAGATTTATGGCAGTGTCCATACAATCGGAAGGATTGGTCGGTATTCGGGAGCCTCCCTTACAAACCTGAAGTGTTGGCAGGCATGTATTTCTGATCAGAAGAAATGCCACTGTTTGTCCGCTCATGATAGCAGCGGAAAGCAGAACGCTGCCATGAAATGCCACTTCCGAGCCATTTGAGCGCGGTGTGACGATGCGTTCTAGATAGCCTTATAAATACATGCAAGTTCTGCTTGTAGAAAATCCAAAATTTTATCCGTAATGTGCCACAAAATCTGGCGGACCACCATTTTCCAACTACGAATCTTGTTCGCGACCTTGTAAAAATGCCCTTTTTGGTGCGATTCCTTTTCGCGCTTCGTCAGTGGTCAGAGCGACGCTCCGCCCGCTTTACTAATGGGATCAGCCAGCCGTGAATGGTGGATGATGAGAGAAGCATACAATCGAGAAGCCATCGCTACAAAATCACGGCCCTAATTATGTCGTGCCCATCCCTCCTTTTTTTTTTTTCGCAGTGACATGTACTTACATCGGCTTGCGATTTATTAAATGTTTTTAAAATTAGTTTCATTACAATGCACGTAGAAAACCTTTATACGCATTCAATATATATACAACTTTCTGCCTTTATTTGTACACATCAATTTTTTTTATTTCAGTATTCCACACGAAATCCTGAAAAAAAAAAAGAAACAGATCCTGAAGCATGGTGGCGCAAGCTTCGTAGCCTCACCTCACGTCAAGAATGTTTAGTGTATTCAGCCGTGTCATTGCTTTTCCATTGCACGTAAAGTAAAATGTGCTTTTGAAGCGATTAGCATTCTTTGGATACTTTAAGCAGTTTTCGGTCTACCGGTGCCTAACCAAAAATATAATGCAATCCCGAAGGTTGTGCAGCCTACAAATATGAGCCTAACCCCTTTCTAGACGCCTCCGTAATAGAAAAAAAAACTTAATATTTCCCGAGTGATGGGTGCAATCGAACTCCATATGGTTTGCTCAAGCATAACAACCAAGACAGTTGCCAGTTTGCATATTGTGATGAGTACGTCGCAGTTCCACTGTAAAACGACCGCAGCGCAGCCCCCGACGCGCCCGGTCACTTGCGACTGGCCACAGACCGCAGCAAGACGTTTGTCGTCACAAATATAGAGAAGCGTTGAAGTATACGCTTCCCGCGCCCGGTACAGCTGCCCCTCTAGCCACCGTAACCTTCCGTTGCTGTCTTGAACGTCATGCTTACAAAGAATTGCATTCCTGCTCTCCAGATGTGCGAATGCATGCAGATGTAAGACCCAAACGAACAGTAAACTCCAAACCAAAACGCGCAGGTTTGGGCTAGTTCGTGCTCCGTTGACATAGTGTAGCGTATAAATTTGTGCGCTATGCTATTCAAGCTACAAACGCTTCCGACGGGTTCGTCACCTCGCGCACGATCCAGGTGCGACGCCTGCAACGGCGCTCCTCATCGTCCCAGCGTAGGGAGCCTACATGCAACGCCGTTTTATAAAAAAGCGCTGCATGTAGGCTCCCTATCCCAGCGTTCTGAGACAGCGCAACGTTGAAGAAACTTGCTATCGCTTTCAGCGCTTCGTCCGCCGTGGGAAACTGGCAGAGTTATGTTCGTTTTCTTTGCATTGACTGATTAGGGCCACAGATGCGTCCATGGCAGGAGAGAATGGCAGCCTTACCACTTGATCCCTCGTCCAAACTAGCGTTCGCAGACGCTTGGAATGTGCGCAACGTCGATTAGCAACAATTTACTTGTCAAAGGCAAAACCCGCCAATTCCTATCCTTCCTTTGTGGCAGCGTTAAATACGCAGCTTGCAACGCTGTGGAGGCTACCAAGAGTTCTTGCAGTTGCTGCGTTCCCATCAAGAAATAGTTCGGTGTTCACTTACCGGCGAATAGGGGTCATTGTTCTTTACTTGGGTTGAGTAATAAATGAAAAAAAACAAGAAAGAAACTCTTAAACCTTAACAAATCAGCGAACTGTGTTATAAGGCTGGTATAACGTTTTCTTTTTGCCTTTGCTTTTAATTGTTTTCATTTCTGATATTTCTTGTTTCCGGCTTGTCGAGGCAGTCTCACAGGAACATGAGCCACCGCGACACTTGAGCGCGAAACGCGCGGAGTGATGCATTTTGCTTACGGAACTACTTGCTTAGCTGACGCTGTGTTGCATGAAACGGAGTATAAATCGGAGCCATCTTTGGAAACTTTCCAGTTTGCCTAGTGCACGACATTCAGGATTGGACCAGGTCCATGGCGGAAAGGACGCGCCCGGCGTCCACTTTGAGGCTGTGACTCGGCAAAAAAAAAAAAAAAAAAAGTTGAAGAGGATCCCTAAGCATATTCTTATGAGATGAGAAAGCGAAAGCGTTTCTTTTGGCTAGGTTGTTGTTACGGAGGGCTGCTGCAAAGTGGTGTTGCCGAGTTGTGCTATAAAGTACTGAGGCAGTGTGAGAGGTGTGCTTTTCGCCTGACTAGCCAATAAACGCGGCCGCGGCTGCAGGTTGTTGCCGCGGTGGAGTGGAGCGCGCGCCGATTGTTGCTGCGGCCAGCGCCTCCTCTATCTTTTTTTCGAAAAATAGAGGAGGAGCTGCTGCGGCAGGCGTTGACGCCGGCGTCAGTTCCGGTGGGAGAAGTCACGTGCTTTCCGGACACGGCTTTCGCGGACGCCTTTTGCGGACGCCCAGCTGGGTGCACGCTTTCGCCAACCTACCAAGAAACGCTTTCGCGTTAAAAAAAAAAAAAGAAAAATACAGAAAGAGATGTCACGATTCTGTAAGATGCATAGCTGTTGGGACATATAAATTAGACTAAATCGACGGTGTGTTTTCTATCTCTCTATTTGTCTTCTTTTCAAAACACCTCCATGCAAATGACCTCTTATTCTTCGAACAGGTGATGCCGCACTGGATGTTCCTAGCAGTACCCGCCGGCGACTGGAAAATGTTTTTCACCACCAGCGCTAGACGCCGGGCGTGGCTCTTGTCTGACAGAAGCTACGCCATGCACGTCTACAATAAGTTAAGTTCGAAAGTGCGCGCGGTGCCAGGGTGCGCCTACAGAGAGGCGGCGGAGGTATTCTGCCACGGCAGTCTGCAACTTTCCTTGGACATTAACGGATACTTCTGATTTCCATCTGCATTTCGATGGGGGTGAAATGCAAAAACGCCCGTGTAGTATGCATTGGATGCACGTTAAAGAACCCGAGGTGGTTGAAATTAGTCCGGTGTCCCTCATTACGCCGTGCCTCTTAATGAAATGGTGGTTTCGGCACCCACAACCTAAAACAAAAGAAAGAAAATTTTGACAGTCACTTATGTATCCTTACGTGATCTGAGTGCGAAGGCACACTGACTTCTGTAAGTTATCAACTTGAATTAACACTCTACCTTAACAAACCTTAATCGACCTTGCTCTAACTTGTACCGACCTTAATCCACTTTAATCAACCTTAATTCACTTCAATACACCTTAATACACTTAAATCAACCTTAATCTCATTTCGAGAGTGGGTCTTCGGAGCGCACGACAGAACTCACCGAAATCACCACCCCGACTGGCAGCGCCGCGAAGCGCGGTGCTACATTAGACCTGCCACCGGCGCGGTCTGTCTCTGTGACCACTTGAATTTTAAGGACGCAGCACTTTCGGGACCCGGGATGTTGTCCCTCGTCGGTGGGTGTCACGCACAACACAAGGTGTGACCGCAAGAAACTCTCACTTTCAAACCGCGCGAAAATAAAAATTGATCGTCGGGCTGTGGATTCGAATCATCGCCTTTTGGGTTGCGAGACCAACAAGTTAACAGATTCAGCCAGTGTCGTTTTTTTTTACCACTCGGCCACTTTATTTTATTTTTCTTCCAACATAGCTAGCAAATACCATGCACTGAAGCGTTTTACACAGGTTTCCTAATATGCCGATGTGTGATTCAGACACTATCGGTTCATCATCATCATCATCAGCCTACATTTATGTCCACTGCAGGACGAAGGCCTCTCCCTGCGATCTCCAATTACCCCTGTCTTGGGCTAGCTGATTCCAACTTGCGCCTGCAAATTTCCTAATTTCATCACCCCACCTAGTTTTCTGCCGTCCTCGACTGCGCTTTCCTTCTCTTGGTATCCATTCTGCAACTCCAATGGTCCACCGGTTATCCACCCTACGCATTACATGGCCTGCCGAGCTCCATTTTTTTCTCTTAATGTCAACTAGAATATCGGCTATCCCCGTTTGCTCTCTGATCCACATCAGAGAGCACATGGTCTTTAATGAAAATCGGATATCTTGTCGGGGTTGGAAGTTAACCAAAGATCTGTAGGCCGGTTGGCTTTGGGAGCCCAGAGTAATATCACAAATGAGGCAGTGCAGGGTGACATGGGTTGGGCCTGCTTTGAAGTCAGAGAAGCCCAGAGCAAAATTAGTTTTGAAGAAAATTGATGAAAATAAATGGGCGGCTAAAGTGCACAAGTATCTCTACATGAAAAGCGTGGACACAGAATGGAGGAAGAGGTCAAGGAACTGAGCAAGAAAGTACATGATAATGGAAACTGTAAATAGACAACCAGGGGTCATCAGACAGAAAGTGAGAGAAATAGAGACCGTGAATTGGATGCGAAGAATGGAAACAAAAAGGACTATGGAGATTAACACGAATGAGAAGACAGCAATTAGAAGGGATAATCTGTACGATAACGGAAAGGGCAGTGCCTTGCTATTTGAGGCTCGAGCCGGTTGCCTAAGGACGAAAACATACTGGAGAAAATATTCGGAACTACATGAGGCATGTGTACGCTGCAGTAAAGATCCTAATGGAATGCGAAGGGATTCACCCAGCAAGAACCGTAGGTAACGTACAACTTCCAGAAGCGCTTGGGTTTAAAGTGGAAGGAAACATCGACCGATCAGCTGTAGAGTTAAGCAAGAGACGATCAGAGTCTGGTGGAAAAAAAGCAGGGAAGAGATTGATACGACCTGATCTCTTAAAAGCATAGGTAGCGGTACAAGGTAAATTTTGGAGAAAAAGAAAAAGATTAATGAGAGGTATACAAAAATGCTAAAGAGCAGATATAGTATACCTGATTAAATCAAGCAGGCTAAGTGACTATTTGTCACTGCCTCGTTTCAAAGGGGATGCCATTCAATCAGCATCATCATCATCATCATCATCATCATCATGATCATCATCATCATCTTCATCATCCCGCTCCCCGGGACGCTCTTTCTGCCATGAACGCCGAGCATCAAGCACGCTTAGGGCACGTTCACACCGAAGGCAGAGCGGGCAAGCGGACAGGCGGATCCGGCCAAGCCGCCGCGGATTTTCCGCTTTGCGGAAAATACGCAGCCGTTCGGCCGAGTCGCGCTCGGACCGATTTTTTCGGCGCGGGAAAGTTGGCCGCAGCCAATCAGAACCAGAGACGGCGGAAGCGCTGGTGCACGAATGTAAACATCCGGCCGAGAGAATACAAATGGCGTCGACCATGTCTGAACCGGCTGTGTTCTCTGTGGAACTGCTGCTGGACACAATCAAGCAGTACACGGTCCTGTATACGTTAAATGTAACCCAAGGTACAAGGAAACCGACTATTAGAAAAGGCTATGAAAGAAGATAGCGCAGAATTTGGGTGTGACTGGTAAGTGCGAGGTGGTGGCACGTGCGTGAAATTTCGAGATGCTCCGCCTCCCCTGCGGCGCGGGCAGCCAGACAACCCGGCCGGTCTGAAAAGCCGCGCGCGCTTGCCGCCTCGCCGCTTTGAAAATCCGCTTGGCCGCTCCGCTTTCGGTGTGAACGAATCTTTAGAGCGACAGCGGGCGCTCGCCCGTGAAAAACAGCGCCGCGCAGGACTGGTCAAGCGGTGCGCGCCTGAGAAGCTGATGTTGCTCGCCAGCGCAGGCAAGCTAATCCCAGCATCGCGAAATCAATCGCTAAACACAGGATAAAACAAGATAAATACAAGGAAAACACCAGCGAATCGCTGCTCCACACTTCTCCAGCTTTCACGTTGAGTGAAACAGCATTTTTTCTAGCATATCGGTCATGCCACCGGATTGTGTGCTTCATGAGCTATACAATGCTGTCGCATTAACGTTGCGAACTCTTTAGTTGGCTGCAAATATCTCAGTGGCGTATACGCCAATTTAGCGAATGGGCTGTCAAGAACATCCACTGATTTCATCCCTGGTGCGAAATTTTTTACTTAGCCATTCTTGCTTTATAGCACGGAAACTCCTCTACAAACAATGACATGATTCAATCTGTGGCAACTTTATGCAGCCGAAGACAGTGAAAGACCTCAGAAGTTTCCTGGGCCTTTGCTCTTATTTTCGCAGGTTTATTAAAGACTTCGCCCAGCTTGCTTGTCCCCTGACTAACCTGCTTCGCAAGGACACTCTCTACGTATGGTCCACTCAGTGCGAGGCTGCCTTCGAGCAGCTGAAGTTTTTGCTCATCTCTGGGCCACTTCTCCGTCATTTCGATCCGGAGGCGGTCACCGAACTGCATACTGATGCAAGTGGTGTGGGCGTTGGTGCTGTGCTTGTCCAGTTTCACGACGCTCGCCAACATGTCGTTGCCTACGCAAGTCGTATTCTGACGAAAGCAGAGAGAAATTATGCAGTCACCGAACTTGTCTTGCTGTTGTTTTCGCCATCCACAAGTTCAGGCCATATTTATACGACCGCCATTTCAAGATTGTTACCGACCATCATTCTCTCTGCTGGCTCGTTGGACTGCGTGACCCAGCTGGCCGGTTGGCTCGGTGGGCCTTGCGGCTCCAAGAATACACCTTTTCCGTTGCTTGCAAGAGTGGTCGGTGCCACACAGATGCCGACTGCTTATCTCGTCTACCCTCTCAGAGCAACGGCACTGATGATGACGATTTCGACGACTACCTAACTGCCATCTCATCCGACTTTCCTGACTTTGCCGTCTTCCAGAACGAACAACAGCGTGACCCTTCACTAAAACCGATTATTGATGCGACTCACCGATCCGAACGGCCTACACCATTTGTGGTTCAGGACGGTCTGCTCTACCACAAGAATTATTCTAACAATGGTGCTCCACTGCTCCTCGTCGTCCCAGAATGCCTGCGCCTTGCGGTACTTCGGGCCATGCACGACGACATTACATGCGGGCACCTTGTATTCGCTAGAACGCTCCATCGCCTCCGACAACGTTTCTACAACCAAGCAGTATGTCGCCTGCTGTGATGTATGCCAACGCCACAAACAACCGACTACAGCTCCTGCAGGAACGCTGCAACCAGTTAGACCACCGACTTCACCTTTTGAGAAAGTGGGTATAGACTTACTCGGTCAATTCCCCAAGTCTTCCACCGGCTGTCGCTGGATCATCGTGTGCGTGGATTATTTAACACGGTATGTTGAAACAATGGCACTTGTCGCAGCTACAGCAGCCGATGTTTCGGGGTTTCTTCTGCATTCGATTATCCTCCGCCACGGGGCCCCCCGTGTGGTGATAAGTGATCGCGGCCGGCAGTTCACCGCTGACGTCGTGGAAGAGTTACTACGCCTTTGTGGAACACAATATCGTCATTCTATACGCCTTACCATCCGCAAACCAACTGGTCTAACCGAGCGCACTAATCGTACACTCGTCAACATGCTTTCAATGTATGTCTCAGCGGATCATAAGAACTGGGATGCCGTATTACCGTTCATCACGTATGCATTTAACACAGCCAAACATGAAGTCACAGGATACGCACCTTTTTTTCTCCTCTACGCTCGCCATGCTCAAAGTTTTCTCGACACCATACTTCCTCTTTCACCTAATGAAGATGCTTCTGTCGCGCACATATTGTGTCGTGCCGAAGAAGCACGCCGACTTGCCCGGCTCAGAACTCTATCATCGCATGCTCATGCTAAGGTTCGCTACGGACGCACAACACTTGCCGGTCAGATTTGCCACCGGTGACTTCGTGTGGCTGTGGACACCGGTTCGGAAAAGGGGACTGTGTCAAAAGCTTCTTGCCAAGCATTCGGGCCCGTTCGTCATTCTGCGATGCTTGAGTGAAGTGACCTACGTCATCGCTAAACTGACGGCTGATAACCGCCTTTCACGCAAGACGCAAGTCGTGCACGTCGCACGGCTGAAGCCGTACCATCAACGCGAACTCTGACTCGCTCGGTGAGCTTCGTCTAACCCGGAGGAAAATGTAACGCCACACCGGAAGAGAATAGAAGAAGAGGTGACGCGAGGTTTTTCGGGCATCGGCTGTTTCGGACCGTCCCATGTCTTCTCTGCCCCTTTCATTGTAAATAAATCCATTCTACATCCGTCACAATATGAACGGGCCGAGTCATGCAAAGACGGCTCTTAGCAGTCTTGACCATTGTTTCTATTGTCCTGCTTTGTGTCACCCCGTACATGTTTCGATGGAGAGGAAGGAAAATCGAGAGGCTCGATTTTTTTTTTTTTTTTTTTGGGGGGGGGGGGGGGTGTTGTCTGCGGGCTTTATATGGCCCTGTACATGTCTAGCTTTTATCACTACGTGTGCGATAGGCGCGTTGGAAGCACTTAGTGGGAAGTTGCGGAGAGATTTCTTGCTTAAGTGGCACGCCAAAAGGCGGCACGCCAAACTAAGGACCACGATCGAGGGCTCCTGTATAAGACTTCTAAGGACCTCAGAACTGCAGCCGACACCGCCATTGCCGTAGCATTCGCTAGCCGCGGTCTGCGTGGTCGGCAATTCATCGGGAACTTTGTTTTGTTTCCGCGGATGCTGGTTCTTTCTCTATTACTCTATTACTGTGGAGCATACATACTAGAGCACTGCACGGGCTCGGGCTTACCCGAAAGCCAGGGCCGGCTCGGCCCGTGGGCCGGGCCGGGCCGGGCCGGGCCGGGTAGAGCAGTTATTACACGGGCTCGGGCCGGGCTCGGGCACGGCATGTGCTTTTTGAACAGGGCCCGGGCCGGGCTCGGGCTTTCTGGTGGTGTGCATGTAACGTGCAGCGAGTTATCCTCGCGCGTCTCGACTCTGAAAAACATGCCTTTTTCGGTATCGGGTCGGGCTCGGGCCTAAGGTAAAGAAGGGATGGCGGGCCGGGCCGGGCGGGTAACGTAGATTATTTCCGGGCCCGGGCCGGGCTCGGGTCTCGCCATAAATCTTTTGGTAGGGCTCGGATGGGCAGCCAAACGTAAAAACGGGCCCGGGCCGGGCCCGGGCTTAAAAGATCGGCCCGTGCAGTGGTCTAATACATACTATATTCACTGTTCAAACCACAGTTTGGAAACTGTGCAGCTCCTGAAAAGTGATTGTCTCCGTTTCCCAATGTAGCTGACTTCAGAGATTAATTTAAGTCCTTAGCGACGCAGCGCACAGAAAAGCTTGAGCAGGAGCCTCGTCAAGCTACTATTGTTGTAGCTTTCTTGTTCATGTCTGAGTATATTGCTTTTCCATGCATAGAGAAAGACATGCGGATACAAAGGAATCTGAAAAGAAAAAGAAACAAGCTAAAGTTGTGACTCGAAGCCAGCCTTGTCTACGAAGGAAGTCGGGAAAGTTATTATGTGTTTGGACTTTGAACACGCAATACTGCAGTGGCATTGTCGTTGAATGCTTTGGAATTTGCAGGCAGGAAGGCCAAACGACGAATCAATTTGCGCACTTCGCACGAAAACCCTTGATGAAAAAAAGGCCTTTTGAAAATTACCCGAAGCAGACAAGGGCATGCTGACAACGGGAATATGCACATCTGTCTCTTCTTTGGGGAAGCTAGGTAGCAAGCAAATTTCAAAGTAAGCAGACGAAGGCGATTTTCGTAATAAAAATAACCAGACGCTGTGCTGTGCCTGAAAGTTTCGAATTCACTTTACCATGCGCTCTGCACAAATAAGACATGTTCGCTAAGCTAATCTGGCACAGACGTTCATTTCGTGCCGTTATAATAAACTAAGCCCATTACCAGTGTATGTAAGCTTGTGACGCTACTAATCGCACGAGCTAATGTGCCCAGCGTGTTGTTATTTACGGTAAGCGACGATAATATTTCACTGGATGTTTTGAGCAAGTAATTTAGATCCAAGTGACTGAATTGTAGGTACATACTGTGCGAATGTTTCGCCGTCGTCGCATTCGAAACATTTGCGCTGTGACTCCTCGTAAGCGAGACAGGCTCCAAAGGTTGTTCTTGGCTGACCGATGATGACGATGACGGAGACCCTCGAATTGAGGTGGTGATAAGTAATCTCGTAGTCTGCTTGAGCTAGACGAATTTTACTGCATATACTCTGCGTATTGCAGGCGGCGCTAGAATGATGATTACCCCTTGGCATCCCCTTTGAAGCGGGGCGGTGACAAATAATGCCCTAGCCTGCACGTGCTAATCAGGTTCTCTATACGTGCTTATTAGTCTAGCATTCTGCATATGTCTTCATAATCCTTTCTCACTTCAATAAAGCAAGAAAGATCGGCTCTAATGTATTCTGATCAGAGAAAACCCAACCACACGACCGCTTTGACGTTTTTTAGGACGTTGCTTCCGAGATAATGTAATATGTTCATTACGTGAGGTAATAAAGAACTCTGCCGCAAAATTGAAAATCACGGGGCGAGGTTGGCGTGGTGCTCGTTATGGTAACCAACAGCAATCCCGTGAACATAACGACAGGATTCCTCCAAGTGCGTTACTTGGGCGCGTTCTTTCGCCTCGCTGACCTCAAGAAGAAGGCTCATGTTTCCGCCAGGCCACATCTAAGGTTTGCCTAAGGTTCGCGCCTCTCTCTCTGCCCCCCCTCCCCTGATCCGCAAACTTTGGGCGGCTGCATTTTCTTGTGGACATGTAGTATACGGCTGAAATCGTATTACATAGTAGAATTCAAGGGGGTTCCCGGGTTAAATAACCTACATATCAGCAAGGAAACCTTGTAATGAATCGTACTATTTCTTGTGGGTAAATTGCTATCAAGCTACGGCACATAATAAAGGGGAAGCAAGGATTGAATGTATCTGTTAGCGCTTTTTCATTTGTGCTTATGTGTGGTTATGGATGTTACAATGAGATTCTTTTTGTACAAAGGAATGACCCATGCCTAAATAAACTTTTGATTTCGAAAATAAATTTTGATCACCGCAAAGACTGATTTATTTTGTGTGCCTTCCTCAGTGCCCATTTAGTCCGGCTTACACACGAACACCCCTCAGGGAAAATGAGAACGTCACGTATCTGCGTACGAGTGACACCAGCAGCCGTTAGCATTCGAATTTACTTTCGTCAACTTCGTCCACAATAGAGCCAGTCTCCCGAACAAGAGAAGCACAACCGAGTGGAAAATGTATTGAAAGTAACTCCACAGATGCACCCGTTTATCATCAGAACAAGTTCAACGAAGATACCGAGCATGCAGCTGAATTTTTCGACGAACCAGCTGGGTCCAGAGTTCGGGCCGTTGTTACACCAATATCATCATCATAATCAGCTTATATTTATGTCTACTTCAAAACGAAGGCCTGTCCCTGCGATCTCCAATTACCCCTGCCTTGCGCTAGCTGATTCCAACTTGCGCCTGCAAATTTCCTAATTTCATCACCCCACCTAGTTTTCTGCCGTCCTCGACTGCGCTTCCCTTCTCTTGGTATCCACTCTTTAACTCTAATGGTCCACTGGTTATCCGTCCTACGCATTACGTGTCCTGCCAAGCTCCATTTTTTTCTCTTAATGTGAACTAGAATATCGGTTATTCCGGTTTGTTCTCTGATCCACACCACTCTCTTCCTGTTTCTTAACGTTAGGCCTAACATTTTTCGTTCCATCACTCTTCGTGCGGTCCTTAACTTGTTCTCGAGCTTCTTTGTTAACCTCCAAGTTTCTGCGCCATATGTTAGCAGCGGTAGAATTCAAGGATTTTACACTTTTCTTTTCAACGACAGTGGTAAGCTCCCATTCAGGATTTGGAAATATCTGCCGTGTGCCCTCCAACCCAATGTTATTCTTCTGCAAATTTCCTTCTCATGATAAGGGTCCCCTGTGAGTAATTGACCTAGATAAACGTACTCCTTTACAGACTCTGGAGGCTGACTGGTGATCCTTCATTCTTGTTCCCTTGCCAGGCTATTGAATACGATCTTTGCCTTCCGAATATTAATCTTGAACCCTACTCATACACTCTCACGGTTAAGGTCCTCAATCATTTGTTTGTTTGCTACGACGTGAAATCAGATTCGAGCAGGTGTATCTGGATCCCGATATTTTCTCGTTCAAACGTAGTTAGCGGAGCGAGAACATACGAGAACCGTGAAATGCATACAGACGCCGCTGCCTGTGTGTTTACCGAGTAAGTTGACACGAACGAAAGTTCGTGGACAAGGAGTGGAGAGTGAAATCATTAGACGGCTGCACCCAATGTTGAAGAAAGCAGAGCTGCAGCTGGTGCCTCAAGATCGGGTTACGCATTTCTTTCTTTCTCTGTTGCTTCTTTGTTTTACTTCTTTCTGTTGAGCGTCTAGAATCTGCTGGCGTCTTCCGGCAGCGACACTTTGCGCGCTGTCGAGGTCATGCGCCGCATATCGCAGTGTCCATCGTCGTGAGCAATGGCTTCTGGAAACTGAGCCAGTTTTTACGCAGCGATGACAGTTATTTTCGCACGTACGGCGGAATACGAGACAATACGAGTGGACGAATAGCGATGGCTAAGAGCTGTAATATATTTGCCGCCCAAGAAGTGCGCGTTGCCTTGTGTACGAAATGAAATGCAAGGGTGGGTACGAGGCACTTATCAGACTTTCTACTAATCTCTAGGACAATATCGCTCTTCAACCGCTTTTACACCACGTAGAAAACTTTTTTTTGTATTGCCATTGCAATTATACAGAGGCGCAAGGTGCATTCGTGCCATCACCGATGGCACTGCCGTCGGCGGTGTCGTGCTGTCCTCCTATCGTGCGGTCCTCCTATCATGGATCCCGCGCTGGGAGGGTTAGGTCTCCAGTGACACGCAGTGCGTTTGGCTATAGAATAAGAAACCATGGTTTGGCTGCAAAAGTGCCAAAGCCAAGTGAATGCACCGCAACGCTCCCTTCTATCGTCCCTGCCGGAGCCGTGGCAGCCTTAATTCTGACTTCCGCTACAGGCAGGCGCGTTGGGCGCACATACGTGAGCGTTCCTGCTCAACAGCTGTGTGCATACCCCCGTGTGGAGCATACACTGGCTTGGGCTGAACGGAGAACAAGCGTCAAGCAAAATCTATGTTCTCCTTTCTTTGGGCGCTGACAACCGCCAATGGATTCCTGCGGTCTTGTTTTCATGCACAATCCAGGTACGCTAGAGTGAAAGCATGTGTTTGCGTATCGATAATTATAACTTCCTAATTAGGCTAGACATATTTATTATGCACAGCTGTAAACAAATACTTTCTGCTCTATGAAGTTTTCATACCCGAAGGTGTGATGCTACTCGCGCTTCTTCACTCATCCATCTATGCGGAAATCAACCTATATAAGAACCGTGAAAACGCTACCTATAGCCGGAAACGTAAGGGAGTGATTACGTTGTTAGCGCCAGTGCAGTGGATCAGATATTGCGTATAAACAAACTTAAAAATGCATAAAAAAGTCGATGCATGCTTATGATTAAGAAAAAAAAAGCGCTGTTTGGGCAGTTTGCGGTAACTACTGCGAACAGCTTAGGAAAAGAAATGAGGGAAGTGGCTCGAAGCTGGAAAGCTGGCGCGCATAGCAGGGCAAAATAACTATAATTGGGACACGTGCTGATTGATAAGCTGCGTGCAAATGGCCCGAATCAAAGAATGCTCGCGGTATTTTTTTTCTTCCTTCGTACAATATTTGCAAAGAACTTCCTCTGCCGTCGAATTTCGTTTAACCCCTTACAGTTCTACATTGCTCGCGAGTGCTAATTCAATTTCGGAAGTCTGACGAGATTATGCGAAGTGAAAGTGAATGAAAGTGAAAGTTTACTTTCTTTTCAACGAAAAGAGGGCGCCAAGAAGGCAAGAGCCCGACAAGGTCCTGCTCACCCATGGAACAGCTGGCATTGCGCACAAGCACTTCACAACATATTCACAAAGAATTTCTCGAGCCTTACAAAAAGCGTTACGCAGTAAGAACATGCATGAAATTTGTACAAGAAAAGAATAACTAAATCGCATACACAACTTATCGTAGTAGCGGTATAAAGATACATAATTTTTTACAAACTTAAAAATGTCAGTCCTAAAACACAGGAACAATATCACAAAGCTTGAAACAAGTGTGTAAGAGAAAAACATTTCAAAGGTAAAAAAATACAAAGTCTATCGACAAAATAAATATATCATTCCATTTGTTCCAAAAGGCGTTTTTTAATTATAGATTTAAAACGTTTTTGTGGACGGTAATATTGAGTTTCAAAGGGAAATTGATTTATTACCGTAGGAATTTGGCAGCTTAGTGTTTGCTTGCCGTAATTGGTGCGTGTGATTGGAACAAGTTTAAGTTTTGTCCGGAAAACATATCGGCTGCTGGAATTAATTGGACAAGAAAAGAACAATTCAAGACGATGTACGTACTTAAGTAGACAGAAAGTATATACTTCCTTTACATTAAGGATGCCGTGTGTCTGAAATAGCGGTGAGGTAGGTAAATCTGAAGGTCTGCCATGAAAACCCTCAGTAGCACGCAAAACGCGTTTATGAATTGAAATTAATTTAAGGTAATTGCTGGACGTCGTAGTTCCCCAAACAAGAGTACAGTATGATAACCTTGAGTACAGGAGTGCGTAATACACGGATATCTGTAACCAGGGGGACAACAAATGAGATATGTTATGCAAATAACCGACTGTTTTACTTATATCGGACATTAATTTGTTGTTGTGAAAATTCCAAGAAAGATTCTCATTCAACCAAACACCAAGAAATTTCTAGTTTGAAACTCGCTTTAATTCAGTATGCTCGCAGTCAATTTTGAGAGTCATACTTTCTACTGTATTAATAGGATGAAAAATAATGTAGTTTGTCTTTGATAAATTAAGGCTTAGCCTATTGGTCAATAGCCAGTTATGTTTCTTAAATATGCATTTGCCGTAGCCTCCATTTGGGACAAGGAGTGGGATGAAAAAAAATATATTCGTATCGTCTAAAACTAAAAACAATAACGGTCCTAATATAGGTCCTTGAGGGACACCATGCTGAATTTCCAATTTCTCTGAGGGTACGACATTGACCTGAACATACTGCAATCTGTTATTTAAATAGCTCTTTAGCAAGTCAGATGAAATACCACGTATGCCATAACTGTTAAGCTTGCGTAGCAGGGTGTTGCGATGAACGCAACCGAATGCCTTTCGGAAATCTAAGAAAAGGCCAAGAGTGTACTGTTTCATTTCAATGTTCTTAATAATTTTGTCTTTTACTGTTAGCAGTGCCTGCTCAGCTGATTTGTTTTTCAGGAATCCATACTGCGAGGAAGTAATAACATTGTACTTATCGAAAAAATTTTCGAGACGAGTATTAATAACACCTTCAAATACTTTTATAAAACGGGTAGAACAGGAATTAGTCTAGAATTAGATATGTCATTCTTTCCCCCACTTTTATAAACTGGACATACGCGCGCTATCTTCAGCTGATCTGGGTATACTCCGCTTTCTAACATACGATTTGCGATGTAACACAAGACGTCACATATTAAAGAAGATGCATTCTTCATAGGTATTGCTAGTATACCATCATGCCCAGGTGAAACATTATTTTTTATCTTATGAATTAATGAAGCTATTTCGTGAGTAGAGGTAGGCATAAGCGCAATAGAATTTTTAAAGGGAGAGATTAGATTAGAAAGTGTGTCTGGCACTAATGTGGTCCCCAATGGACATATAGAATCTGCTACATTAATGACAAAATAACTGAAAGTGGTTGTGAGATCAGAGCCTGTAAGCTCACCATTGACTGTCATAATAGCAAGGGGCGAGTCCGACTTACATTTGTTAGTTAAAAAGGTAATTTCACGCCAAACTTTCCTACTGTGAGACTGTACTTTTGTAAACCGATCAATATAGCAAGTAGATTTAGCTACTTTTTATCTGCTGGTTAAGTTTATTTTTTTTTTTATTTTTTACACGCAAACACGCAAAAACAAGCAACTGCTTGGCGCTGCCATTTCTCGTAAGAAAGTTGTTGGCTGGAAACATGTCTGGAGCAGCAATGGCAGAGTGCTTGCGCGTCGAGGGGATTCGACACCTGTTCTGCACATCGTATCGCTGGCAGATGTAGATCGCATGACTGCCTCAAGTCCGACTGCAGGGCCTGAGACTGAGCAGTTCCACGCATGAGCGGCTGCTTAGGGCCAAAGTTTCTGAATTTTCGCTCTGTGATGCCTACACTGGGGTCCGTTGACTACATGAATCCTGAGCAGATAAAAGGTTACATCGGTTCTCAGTTCCTATCTTCCGGTCCCGTTAAATGCTTTCATATCAATTCTCGTTCAATGTGCAACAAATATGATGAGTTTACTGTACTGGTAAATCGCTTGGGCTTTTGCTTTGATGTGATAATGATATCTGAGACATGGTATGCAGATGACAGTGTGTTCACATTACCAATGTATCAGACGTATTTTGTTAACCGTCCAAGTGGACGTAGAGGCGGTGGTGTCTCGGTGCTTGTACGTTCGGATCTCGAATGCCACTTGATTCCTGAGTTTTCTTTTATTTCTGATAATTGCGAAGTGCTCTCTCTCCGTTCCAACCGAGCCGTATTTTCTGTTGTCTACCGCCCTCCAAATGGTGTTGCATCGGAGTTTATAAATTGTTTAGATAGTCTTCTTCAGTATGTCAATGAAAATAATTACACTATGTTTTGTGGTGGAGACTTTAACATTGATATATTGGGTGATAGTGCACTGCGATTTGACTTTGATGTCACGGTGTCTTCTAATGCATGTGCACATGTGATTACTTTGCCAACTCGCGTTACACAACAGTCGGCGACACTTCTTGATACATTTATAACGAACGTCGAATTATCAATGACAAAATCTGGTGTTGTTTGCTGTGACCTCAGCGATCATATGGGAATATTTTTGTGTGCGCTGAAGCAAACGAGTAAACGTCCATTACAGTGCGCTCGATACTATCAGTCAATAACAGATAACAGCCTTGAATCGTTTCGTGCTGTTATACGGAATGCGTCATGGGATGACGTATACTGCACAGTAGAAGCGGATACTGCATATGAAACATATATTAATAATTTTAAAGCTTTATACTCTGAGCATTTCCCAATGAAGAGGGCATCACGACGAAAGAAAATTCGGAAGCCCTGGATTAGCCCTTTTTTGCTTCATCGCATCAGTGTTAAAGACCAGCTTTATAAAAGATTTATCAAAACTAGAGACCTTTCAACGCTATCGGAATACAAGGCGTATAGAAATAAATTGAACAAGGATATTAGAGCTGCTAAGACGCAGTATTATGCGGACAATTTTCAGCGCAGCAGTGGCTGTAGCGACGCCCTCTGGCGGCAGCTATCCACTCTTCTACATCCTGGATGTAAAAGTGACATACCTGATAAAATGATTTGCAATGGAACTGAAACGGGCGGTCCTTCACTTGCAAATTTTTTCCAATAATTCTTTCCTTGCGCATTCCCAGTCCATTGGTAGCATAGATGCATTGAAATTTATTTCGCCGAGTGGCCATGGAAGCGTTTTTCTTTCTCCTGTTGACAGCCAAGAAGTTGCCACCATATTTCGTAGCCTTAAAAACAGCACTTCGTTGGATGGGGACGACTTACAGATATTGCCTGTTAAACATGTTATCGACCTCATTGCAGCCCCGCTGACCCACATTTTTAACCTTTGCCTTACGACGTCCACTTTCGCTGTTCAAATGCAAGTCGCTAAGGTCATCCCGGTTTTCAAGAAAGGTGATAAGAATAACGTTGCTAACTATAGGCCGATATCGTTACTTCCTGTTTTTTCCAAGGGCTTGGAAAAAGCTATTTTAACACGTCTATCCAGTTTCATTGAACGACATAACGTTATGACGCCATTCCAACACGGTTTCAGGAAAAATAGGTCGACTGAAACTGCGTTGCTGGCGCAGAAAGAATTCATTCTTGGAAACTTTGAAGAAAGACGCCTAGTACTAGCCCTTTTTATTGACTTTAAGAAAGCCTTCGATAGTTTAAATCATAAAATACTTCTTGCCAAACTTGAAAGCTATGGGATTCGAGGACGTGCCGCTGAACTCGTGAACTCTTATTTGTCGCATCGACGTCAATACGTTAATGTTAATGGGCACTCATCAGAAACGCTAGGCCTTACGTCAGGTGTGCCGCAGGGAAGTATACTGGGGCCGTTTCTGTTTAATTTATATATTAACGACATTGTCAATATTCATAACTCATTTTATGTTATATATGCGGATGACACCAGTGTATTTTTCAGCGGTGAAAATCCCGACGAACTGATAAGAAAAGCTAACGAAATGCTTGCCGCACTGGAAGGCTGGTCGAAAATAAATGCACTAGAAATTAATGCAGCCAAAACAAAAGCGATCATTTTCCGCCCTAAGGGTAAAACTGTATCGTTTTGTGAATCTTTGACTTATAGCTCCAAAAACATAGAAATCGTAGCAGCATTTAAAACCCTTGGTGTTTGGTTTACGGAAAAGTTGCTGTGGGATGTGCATGTCAACCACGTGTGTTTAGCTGTCTCGCGTTTTGTTGGCCTCTTATACCTCAACAACTGTGTTCTTCCAACTAATATCAAATTGTTGCTTTTCAAATCATTGTTTATGTCTCAAGTGAATTATTGCCAACTTGTATGGGGCACTGGCACGCACACATCCTTAAAGAAGCTCTACGTCCTACAAAAGAAAGCTTTACGCATCATTTATAACTTAGCCAGAGATCACCCTTCTGCACAGCTCTTCCAAGCGGCCGATAACCCTACGGTTTTCAACACGTATAACTTACGCCTTGTTCTTAGATGTAAATATGAAATAAAGAACAATATTCGAATGCTTGCAGATTTGGCAGAATTAGCTGAATATTCTTCTTCGTATCCCTTACGGCTCATGAGAAAGTACGAAACAAGAACACCGCGCACAAATTACGGGGCCCAGATGCTGAGAACAACTTTGCCCTCTGTGTTAAATCTGTTATCGCAAAATGATTTTGATATTTATTGTTGCAAGTCTGCACTTCATGCTTTTTTGGTGAGGTGATGTCTAAAATGTCAGCTTTGAACTTATCTTTGATGTTTTTTATTGCGTGTAGCTGTTGTGCTCTTTTTTTTGCAACTATGTGCGAGAATAATGTACGCTTTTTGTGTGTTTATACTTATGTACGCCAGTTTTTTTTTTTTGTATACCGTCACTGCATGCATGCTGAACTGTAATCGGCTGGGAAGCCTAGTCAAGCTCACAAGAGCTTTTTCTTCCCATGCCCTCTACTTCCTGAAGTGAAGTGAAATAAATAAATGAAATAAATAAATAAATTCAATGAGAGTACCACACATTACATGCAATGACGCAGAACCCTGTTCTGGATAGGGCATTACACTGTTTATTAGATGGATACATTTGTCCTATTTATTGGGATGAAAAAGTAGTGTTCAGAACAGTGTTTGATCGGCTTCTCCGCAAACATAGAATTGTTCATTGATTTAAAATGATTACGTGAGGTAATAGAGAACTTTTATCGTGTGCGCACGAGACACATGTCAATGTAAAGACACACAAAGCAACAATCCGCTACGTTGTGCTATATCAAGTATTGGACAAGAGTAAAAAAATAAATACATAATGACACGTAAGGACATGAGTGTCAATGCTTACCTAAATGCGATACCACTTTCATTTAAGAAGGGGATTGTTAAGGTTATAGAGCAGATCTCTGTAATGAAGCAATACTCCGTGGAATAAGGAACTTCTAACACCTCTACAATCAATTCTTGTGATTCACGCACACACAAAAAATATTGAAACTTTGTTTCGTCATCAACATTATGCGACCGCGTTTGTAAAAAGTAAGTGTAGTTGAAATACGAGGTTTTGTGGCATCTTCGCCACCCTTCGAACAGATTCACAGTACGGTAGCTTTCACAAACGGGATTATTTTTCACATCTTGTACGTAAACGACGCTCTGTGCCCTTAAATAATGCTAATATCGGCGCAAAATAGTAAGTCTACGGCATTTTTTCTCACTTCTAAAGAGAACACCAATCAGAATACAATTTGCATGAACGATGCACTTATGTCAGTGCGGAAGCAACTGTCGTACAACATCACATACAAGGCGTATCTCATAAAGGCAGGAGCTTCGCACTCGCTCGGAGATCACACCGGTCTGTTTGCAGGGCAGCACGGAAGCTATCAGCAAGGACCCCTGTATAATATCAACGCGTCTTGCCACTTTCGGGTGCCAGGAAGGCTCAATAGGAAAGATCAGCATCTCTTCACCGCACCCGTCCTAACGTGGCCTACGCGAACTATACATTAAGTGCAAAATTCAGTGCACCGACTCATGAATGTTCTGCATATGTAACGTTCCTGAAGAACGTGCAGTACGCGACTCTAGTGCTGCTTCTTGCGAGGAGAAAATATCTCAACGCTGTACTACACTTCCAGCATGACTCAAGCTGAGAGTAGCGGTACATTCGCGGCCTGTGGGTAACTGCCACCCACAGGCCGTGAATGTTGCATGTTGCATGTTGCGAAAGTGCTGCTGATGTTTCTGAGGTCTACAGGCCTTAGCGAGACTTGGCCAATAGACTCATGCGTATGTGTGTGAGTGTATATGCTGTTTCTGTGTCAGTGTGGGATCACTGCCATTCTCAGCAGAGTGGTGGCGAAAACTGGCACGCTTATTTTCCCTTCATTGGACTTTATCGAAACGGCTACCACCACATAGCATTTACTCAATTATGGTAAATGAGCATAGTCCGATGACGGCGAACCGTTGGCTGTACCGACACTGAAGGCTGGTGCGGTAGTGTGGAACCAATATTGGCTTTTTGATCAATAGCGAACAGCTCATGGCGAAGAAGGTATAGAAGCTGAATTAATTATTTTCCTTTTGTTCGGTTTAATTATGCATAAACAGTGTGTACACATCATATCAGATGAAGAGCTTTCGCGGTTTTCCAGACGTCACGTGACAGGCAAGTGAAGTGGGGGAGGCCCGAAAAGGTTTTGACCAATCCTGGAGCGCTGCTTGCAGATATGGAAAGGAAAAGTTAGGAATAAATTTGCGTTACACGCGCCCCTGACGTGGTGCGCGTCAATGCCTCGCAAGTTCTGATAGTATTTTATTTCTTGGTACACGAAGATCACAGCGAAAGCTGCCAGTGCTCTTGCTCTGTACAAGTTCTCAGCGGAGTGAAATTCTCCAGACACCTGGCTAACCTAACTACAACCAGGTTTACGCACCTGGCACATTTATGCCCTCAGCGAGCCACTTCCTCAGACAGCTTCGTTAACGCTGCTTATGGACTCTTCGTTGTCATTACGAACTTCTGCACCAGAAAGTATGAACTTCCCTGAACTTTTCTTTTGCCTCTAATTATGTGCGCACTGTGGCATTCAGCCGAAGTAGCTAGGTCTGTTCTTTTATAGATCGCTTGCTTGGCAGTAAGTAATGCACAGTGTCCCTCGGCTGCTACATTTCTCTATGTACATTTGCTGCTGCAGAAAGTGACGAATAAAAATAATGTTGCAGTATTAGGAGTGTAACATCGAAGATGTTACGCTCCTAATACTGCAACATGCTTCAAGGGAATTTATCTTCACGAGGCCTTTCCCTTGCAGAACCCATTTGTTCTGAATTATTCGTACAACTTTTTTTGTTTTTTTGGCATATGTATAGTACTTTGTGCATTTCTCTTATTGTGTTCCATTATGCATAGTTGTCATGTACTTCATATAATTTCTTCCGAATTGTACTATCTCGTAATCTAATATCTGAGACCACTAGTTTTGTACTTACCTCTATCTTGCTGTTAGGTTTTCTACAGCGAAGTTGCTAAGGGCTCAGTCTTCGATGGTCGCGTCCGGATGTAGGAAAAACTCATTTGCCGTATGCTGAATGCGCGAGTGAAAGCGGGCGAGGGACGCGCGCTTTCACGGGCAGCGAATGCATGGCGGAGAGCAAACGCCACTTCTTCCGCCGCGCGAAAGGCCGTGGGTGACGGGAGAGAGGGCAGGGTACATTTAGCTGCGGCACCAAATGCGTATGTTGCGACCGGCCGCAAGGTGAACTGGCGACTCAATCTCCCACGCGAAATGAGGACAGCGGGAAGGCAGCGCGGGAGGGAGGTGTTGTGGCTTCTGCTCTGCGAGCAACTTGTACTTTGCGCGGCGCCGGGCGGTCGCGCGCACCATATCTTGAAAGCGATCTGCAACACGGCTCCTACCTTTGTATGTGCTGTGCTTTCACCGCTCAGTTTCCGTTGAAGCGATAGACCGCATGAACCTTCGCTCGCTGCTGCTGGCGCACTTGCTCACGCCAGCGTTTTGACAGCGCACGCAAACAACGCGCAGAACTGTTGTCGACGGCGGCGGCGTTTTGCCCGCGTTCGCACAGAACGCGCGCAGCGTTGGTGACGTGTTTATTAAGAACGTCCAAACCTTTGCCGTACACCCTATGGCGGTGTACCGTAGCGACCGTAAGGTCATGGTCCCTGTGGTCACTAAATACATGAAACCCACGGGACCATATATATTTATCATTGTTTAATAGTTCAAATAACCAATTACACCATAACATCTTAATAGTCATAGTTGGAAACACAATTTCCACCATAGTACAGCTTCGCTCGTCTTCCATCTCCACCCCAGTGGAAGGGCTGACAGTTTTTTTTTATTGTTATCCTACTTTGTATAGACTTTTTTATTTGAACCCCCTTACACAATGCCTCTGTTGAGGCCTGTAAGGTATATGTAAATTAAAAGAAATTACTATTCTTTATCTTTATCACAATATTTTCACACATGGTTACCCAACCCAAGGGTGAGAAAAATTGCTGCGTGGCAAATGTGTTTGTGTGTGTCGTGGGGGGCGAGGATTGGCTTTAATCAATTAACCCTTGTTTATTTCTGCGTGTGTGTATTTGTGTGTTTGTGTGCGCCGAATGCTCTGAAAGTAACCTTGCACATACTTGGTTTTCATGTGGGATTTGTCGCAAAGCGCCGTGTTGGTTAACTCAGTCTGACTCGATGATGAGCGTCACTGTCCAGCCGGTAACAGTGTCCGTTGGGTGACATCGCTTCCTCCTATTAGAGCGAACACGGCTATTTTTGTCGTCTGTGTACTCTTTACCACACGGCGTGTAAAGCACTAAAATGAGTCGCGTACAAACGGCCACGATTATTGGATAAACAATTTTCTCGTGCAGATAAAAAAACGCTTAACCTTGCACTCGGCCGCGCAACGCTTGAAACAGCGAAGCTGGGTGATCGTAGCCCAGCATTTTCCGGAAGTGCCTGCGAACTTTTCATATTATTACTCATGATGATGATAATCTTTTTCGCGCGTCTCGGACTTACGGCAGTCACTGCTCGTTGCATAGCGCAGCTTGCAACACTGACACCGCGTTGCAATACCGACAACGCGTTCCAGCAGACCCGCTAAGTGTATGCGTCTCTCTCTCGCTCTCATAGCGCGCAAAACCTCTTCGCCCCGCAGAGCACGAGCGTGCGAACGCGCCAGCTGTGGATGAAGACGCCGACGCTCCTACGCAGTCATATGTTTCGCATAAATGCATGTTCGGCAAGCGTGGCTTTATAATAAAGCCTAGTGGTCACGACGTTCGCCAATTGGGACCGGGGGTACGCGGGTTCGAACCCCGCCTCGGCAAGTAAGTTTATGTTGTTTTATTTCTTGATACGGACCACGAACCACAAATTACGGCTGGCTTAAAAAGCTTCGCTGTTAAAAAAAAAAAAAAAAAACTTCATTGCATGAATCTTGGCTAAATACCACATGGCTATAGCCGTCGCTTCGATGTTGACGCCCTTGTTCGTTTACGTAACGCTTGGAGGCAACACCCCTATGTTTGAATTTCTAAGTTAGGGCTGACTGCGCACCCCCACCAAAGGAAGCCTCTTGCGTTTAGTGCATACACAGTGTCAGCTGTGCATCTTGGTTGATATCCGTCTCGGCTGGGGAGGTAATGGGTTTATAACCACGCTGCTGCTGCTTACCCATCGGATATCAAAATGGTTTCCGGTTGTCCCCCGGCCCGACACTTGGCATTCTTTAAGGGTGAATTGTCCTGGGGAATCAGTGCGCGCCATAAATTTTTTCGTCATACCACGCGGGCTGAACAAAACCCCGAAAAGGGGCTATGGGACGCCTTCCTTGCGCCCAATATTCAATATGGCGTCCCAGGACCCGTTGCGACGCTCTCCGGTCGGTAAGAAACACCTTTTTCCAATTGTTCAGGGCCCGTAATGGCGGAGCTCAGTCGAGGACGGCAGAAAATAAGGTGGTATGCTGAAATTACGAAATTTGCAGACGCAGTATGGAAGCAGTTAGCGCAAGACAGGGGTTATCGGAGATCGATGGAAGAGGTCTTCGTTATGCAGTGGACATAAATAAAGGTTCATGATGATGACGAATGGCGGAGCACCAGGCCGGGAGCACGCTTGCACGCCTTTTTGTTCCCGACGACAGCTCTCTTATGCCTCTCACAGCCGCGGTCGATCAGGATGTCGTCTGTGATTGGACAAGAGGCGTCCAGATACCACGGCTAGAAATCTCTACATTATGTCAACGAATGCATGACGACAACTTCAGACGATGACGCAATGTCTATGAAGGCACGAAAATGGCGGCATGATCGCGCTTGAGTGACGACGTTCCATCCACGTCATTCCAGCACCATCATCCCGTAGTTCTGATGACGTCAACGTCATTCCTTCGTATTCATGCGTGGGATCTGCATGTTCGAGGGCAAGTTGATGTTGAAGTTTATGTTTACGTTGTTTGCGTTTCGTAGTGAAAACGTGTACAACATAGTCATGCGCTCTTACTGGCAAGTGGTCGCCCGAACAAGAACAGCATTCTTCGCAAACACCAATGAAATATTCGCTTCAAGCGAATCCCACAACACATGGGATCAGAATATTTTTTTTCCTCGTGAGCAGTGGTAAGTACTGGCCAAAACAAATGACGTACGAAAATGTGCGCACCGTTACTGAAGGTTATAGGCTTGGGGCCCATAGTGGCGTCGACATGTGTTGTAGATGTCGCCGGGAAGACTGGTAGGCTGAGCCTCCAATCTGGGGCTAAGCCTTAGCCAGACAAAAGTCGATGGGCAGTCACTCAGTAACACGTATGAAAGAAAAATATAAATAGATACCATTCACGAAATCTCCGTTACTTGCAGTAGCTCCGCATTTTCTCCTGCTTTTTTTATGCATACCTAAAGCAGGACAGCTTTCATTCACATGGCCATACAATAGGCTCACCTCGGACGCCCATTGAATTGAAGCTCTTCGCTGGGTCAGTGAATACTTAATCACATTTGACCCACGCTTTCAGGGCCTTATTCAATGCCTGAGGTATGCACGCCGTACACCTTCACACTAGACGTCTTCCTGGTGTGCTTGAATAATGAAATCCCAGAGTGCAAATCTTCCATCTTCGCTCGTTGACGTAAGCCGTGTAACCTTTCCATTTCGCGGAAAAGACCTGCAAATGTCGGCTTATATTGAATGTTGAATATATTGTCGCAACGCATTGTTCCTATGAGTTCTGAGTGAAGCGCAGATGTTTCTGGCCCAGTCTTTTATGCGAGCACTTTCAATGCGAAATGGTTTATTTCTTTTTGAAGCACCATTTTTAATATATTTTTTTGCTATGACCAGACCGCTGTCGCGCTTCGTGCACATGCACATCGTGAAAGTCTTGTGTTCTATTGTGCATGTTACCACAACTGGCTGTTAGTTAAATCTCACCAAACATAATCTTCTTTTCTGTGACGAGGAGGGAATCCAAACATTGAATTTGGGTGTTCCCCCCAAGGTGTCACAATGACAGGATGTCTCCAACCATGGTATCTTGCAAGAATATTACGAGAGCTTTAATGATTCTGCGAAAAAGTCATTAAAAAAAGAACTGCTTTGCACATATGGGTTCTGGTTCCTCCGTGGTAGGCGAAAGCAAAGAATGACCACCATAGGAAAAGCCTCACTGACACTTTTCTACTCTTTGTCTGTTTCTGGACAGGTTTACCTTGAGAAATATTGTAGGCAGTGGCATTGTGAAAATGTTGACAAGTTTTGTTGATTAACTGATTGGATACCAAAATCAAAAAAGATGGCTGACTAATGGAGTAGCACACGAGGAATAAGGATTATAAACAGGGATAAGGTGCCTCAGAAAGGCTGGCCAGCCTTTCTGAGGCACCTTATTCCTGTTTATAATCCTTATTTGATACCAAGTAATTTTACAACAATTCAAAGCAAAAAAAGGCTGACAGGGACTGACGCATTCAATTTTTGGCTCATTTACTGCCATCAGCCGTTGAATAAATCAAATAATGTTTTGTTATTCAGTCAGCTGGTAAACACAATCAATCAACCAATCAATCAATCAATCAATCAATCAATCAAGCAAGCAAGCAATCAACAAATCAATCTTTTATTCGGTGTAGGCAGAAAGAGACTGAGAGACGAAAGAAGAAAAATAGGGAAGTTATCAAGAAACGAAAATCTGGCTCCATATTCCGAAAAGCGTCCTCACGATAACTGTTCGCAATAGGAATATTTCAGCCAATCATGACAGTGGACATACTAATAGTGAACCACCCCTGCAAATGGCAGAAAAAAAAGCAACTTAAGAACGAAAAGCTTCGTGAATTGGGCCTCTGGTTTGCTAGCCTAGACAGGGGGATGGGGGAGGCAGGAAGCCAAGAACCGAAAGTGAGAGAGCACAGCACACGACCACAGCAGCGTCTCCGCGTGCAGTCCACTGAACACTCCATAAGGCTAAAGGCACTCATGGAAACATGTTTTCGTTAAGAAATGTAATGGTGCCTTCGTCGTCCTCTGCTCCTATGACATCTGAGATCGATATTTTGATACTGCTTCTTCTGACTATGGTCTGTTATCAAAGCAACCTTGTAGGGCACAGGCGAGCGGTTGTGTCTTTACAATGTACCGATGCCAGTCACGCGGAAGACTTTTAAGGTTCTCGTCACGACCACAGTTATCACACATGAATTTTTCTGCCATAACAATGCGACTGGCCACAGATTTTCTAAAGATCACTCCAAGCCATAGCAAAAAAAAAAAAAAAAGCACAGTTATACTCTTGCGGTGGCAGAGTCCACATAGGATGCGAAGGTGGAGTGAAGAGTCCAAGTGATGCAGTCGGTTGCTTCGAAGTACAAGTTTACCCAATAAATATTCAGATTTGTGACTCACAGTATCGCTCTGTTCTCTCACCGTGATTGCAAAATGAGAAAAATTTAGCAGTGCCTAAAGCGGGCTACCGTTGGTCTATTAGAAGACGAGAATGGGTTGCAAAGACGGGAATTATTAGCACGCCAGATCATTTGAAAAAGGATGATCAGCTCAGTTGCTGCTGGGGTACGAAAATTTGAAATTTGAATTAAGCTAATTATTTCTATACAAGGTGAAATTGTCGGGGTACAGATTGAGATATCTTACGAACCCTGTTTTATACGGGTGTTGCTACACTTTTTCTTTTTTTACTAACGTGATATAAAATCAGTACGAAAAAGAAAATCATACATTCGCAGCAAACACCCATTCTGGCGAATCAATTAAAATATTTGAAAGATTCCTTCAGAGTAATTAGGGCCTAGATAAGAGTAATATTCGCACAGATTCTAGAGACTGACTGCAAATCTCGACGTCTCGTTCTCTTGCTAGACTAGAATCAATGGTTGGACGACATCTAGTCTGGTAGGCAAGTAGATTAATATTAGAAGGCCAGTTAACAGAAAGCCGAAAGCTGTTGCTCGGCTAATGAGCATTAAGTTTGTCTTCTACGCATTAGTCTTCTGCCCTGCTCTTTCACTTTGTCCACTAAGGTCCTCAGTTATTTGTTGCAGTTGTTGGAACAGCAGTTAGGCCGGCGTTTATTGAGCTCGAGGGACTCGGCAAAGACCCAGATGCAACCCACAATGATGATGAGTACACACAGGCGATGAAGAGAAACAAATACGTGTGTTTATGATTGCAATATAGATAGGAGGAAGTACTGCGTTAGGAATGTTTAAATTTAAATTACCTAGTAGTTAAAGTATCCCAGCATGCTGTCGCATGCATAGAAAAAGAGAGAAGTGGAACTTCTCCTTCTTTCAGAGAAAGTCTGGAAGTGTTGGAGATGCGTCGGGCGAACAGAGTTCCATCTTTGACGATGCTTGTTTATACTGAACTTGTAAAATGCTGTTTGTTTCTTTTGTTTTGCTACACTGCGCGGCGCAAGAGACTAGCCGTGATATCTCCATACACCCATTATATGTTATGATAATGAACTTATTGTGCTTAGTATGCTTTTAACCGTACACTTATATGTCCTAGCTGTCAGAGTATTTAGGAGTGCAAACGTTACATTTAGAAAAATTATTGTCCTGCTTAAGCGGTCACCTCGCCATCGATGTATTCATTATTACGTTTTGCGAAATGCCGCAAAAGCATTCAGCATACCTGGCGCATGTATTTTAGATTTCACTCGAATAACCACTGTATGAATCCTTAAAAGCACGCACGATTTCTGAGCCAAGAGGGTATATTTCAGGTCAGCATTCATCCGTGCAGCGTGCCCCCCTCCCACCCCCCCCTCCCCAAAAAAAAAAGTTGCGTCTAAAAAAGTCATGATAATCGACGAAGTCAACCAGATTGTGGAAACCAAAATTGCGTTCGTTGCGCGAGTAGAACGATAATGCTGCGCGAAATCAGGCGGATCAACATTTCCTCTTTGTGCATCAACGATCGTCATACTCGATGAGTATATAGCGCTCGTACACCAGCGTTGTGTACCTTGGCGTGGATACTTGCGGAGCTGATCCCACCAAAATTGCTGCAGGGAAGCCTAATTTATCTTTTCTGTCATGAGTGCAATATGCATTCATGGGGCTCAAGCTAAGCGCTATGGAGCCTTTACACTTTGTAATTAGAGGGCGCGTTTAGTCATGATCTCACTTTGTTCTTTACTAAGCACAGGTGAAACACTACACGGAAGCTCCATTAAATTAACACGTCAGGAATATTTGCTCCCGCTTTCTCTTCGTTTGAGATGTATAAAATAAGCACAAAGAACTACATACAATAAGGTTGCGCACGGAAGTACGATTCTGTTATTCTCGTGTTGATTCCCTGTGATCTGTTAGTAAGAGGTTGTTGCGAAAAAAACTGAAAACCGCACTCCTCTGACTCTTCGTACCCAATTTCCTCCTATCGGCAAAGAAGTGAGATTCGCACGCAACAGTTTCGGTCCCGTAGAGTTGATCTTCAGTCAGGGATATTGATACGATAGCATTGTAGGTGGTGTTCCTATCAGGTATCATCATATGGCCTAAAAAGGCCGGTCGATTTTAAAGGCAATGCAAACACACCTCTGTCTCTATCTATATCTTGTTTGGTTACCTATGCCTGAAAGAGGCTGATAGAACCGACTCCAGTTGTATCAATCTCTTCCCTGCTTTTATTTCACTAATGCTCGAACTGTGTAATGCTTATATCGACTGCTGACCAGTTAATGCTCCCAATTAACTTATTATTACAATTAACCACTTTGAATCACAGTGCTTCTGGGATGTGGACGCTCCCTACAGGGCTCGCTTGGTGAATACGAGCATCTTAATTGGCATTCAATTCTAATGTGGGGAGCCGTTTCCCGATTTTTTCTTTAGCCACCACGTACCTCGTCGTGTTGCGAATATTTGCTGTTGTATATTTTAGCCCTCAGGCAGCCAGCTCGGGCCTCAATTAGCAAGGCACTGCACTTGTACGATACAATTGTACGATACAATTGCACGTAGAAATTGAACGATACGAAACTATCGTAGAGAATACGCGCCCGCACCAGCGCCATCAAGTGGAGAGGCGGAAAAGCCGAATGGGCGTAGGGCAATCATAACAGATGGCCGCGTGAGCACGTGTTTCAGGCGCAGTATTTTTTTTTTTTTTTTGCTGTAACATGGGTGGTGAGTTGCTGATGAATAAAATTGTCGACTGCCAATTTCTCGATCCGTAGTTCAAATTTTGTGGGCAACTGTGTCTACATTACTATATAGACATCTCGCAAAGCATTTAGGGATTCTTGCGGTGGTCACCCGCCACTATACCGGACTCCGAGTAATGGTTGTGCCCCTGTGAACGTTGCTGTTGTGTAAGCTTCTGCCGTGCACGGTCCCATAATTGGTGTTTCATATTCTTAGATAGCTTTGTCAACACAAAACGTGGATTGAAGAGTGGTATTAGCAGCTAGCGCTCCTGCATATCCTGAAGACAAGTCTTACCATGCCGAAAGACAATTCTTTCCTACTGGGCTTCTGCGTACCATCGTAATAAGACTACACGGAAACTCAACTTCTTTCTTTTGCCAATGACCAATTCAGCCGAGACGTTCCATGTCTTCATTTGTTTCCTAGAATGCCTCAGGAATGCCAATAAAAACCGATTGATGACTCGGACATTCGCTTATGTGCGTACGAAATACGTTGAAATATACAGTGAAGGTGAAGATAAATGAATGTAAGTACTAAGAAATCGTAACCAGCGGAGAAGATGGGAGTAAGACAAATATGTCGTTCAGTGCCAATGTCCTTCGATATCAGCCTATATTTATGTCCACTGCAGGACGAAGGCCTCTCCCTGCAATCTCAAATTAACCCTGTCTTGTGGCAGCTGATTTCATCTTGCGCCTGCAAATTTAGCTAACTTCATCACCTCACCTAGTTTTCTGCCGTCCTCGACTGCACTTCACGCCCTTCCTTTCTCTTGGTATCCATTCTGTAACTCTAATGGCCAACCGGTTATCCATTCTACGCATTACATGGCCTGCCCACCTCTTTTTTTTTCTTTTAATGTTAGTTATCACATTGACTCTCCCCATTTGCTCTGTTACGATTGACGTGTAACCTCCATGCCTGATCGAAACGCAGGGTAGATCCCCAATTAGCTATGGATGTCTGGGGTGGTTCCCGGTCTGGCTAGCGCCCCGCAGTGATTACGGCCCCATTTCTGTGTGTGTGTGGCAGGAGGGAGGGGGGGGGGGGCGCTTTCCGTGAACAGTGTGAGTCAAGGGGAGACCCCTTTTCACAAACGAAACGGGGCCCACGAGTTGCCGCCAGTGGAGGCAAACACGTGCAACGTAACCTAGGACAGAGGAAGCAGCCGCCAATCACCGACCGGACGCAGTACATGCCATGTGACGTTGGCGTGAGCAAAATCCCGCCTACGATTTTAGCGGTCATATTTAAGCGGCCCCGCGATGTATCTTTTATTATTCTCTTCTTTTATTTCTTACTCCATTACCATGGAATAGACAGTGCAAGCTTCGCAGTAGAAATCGTCTCGCCCATGCCTGGTCGCCATGGTCTCCCGGACGCCTGCAGCCTACCGACAAAGCCACGCTACCCAGTAGTAACGCCGGTCGAGGTTCGAGTAACCGGCGTCACAACAGCTCTCTGATCCACACCGCTCTCTTCCTGTCTCTTAACGTTAGGCCTAACATTTTTCCTTACCATCGCTCTTTGTGCGGTCCTTAACTTGTTCTCGAGCTTCTTTGTTAATCTCCAAGATTCTGCCCCATATGTTGGCAGCGGTACAATGCAATGATTGTACACTTTTCTTTTTGACGACAGTGGTAAGCTCTCAGTGAGGATTTGGCAATGCCTTCCGTATGCACTCCAACACAATTTGATTCTTCTGTAAATTTCCTTCTCGTGATAAGGGTCCCCTGTGAGTAATTGACCTAGATAAACATACTCCTTTACAGACTCTAGAGACTGACTGGTGATTCTGAATTCTTGTTCCCTTGCCAGGCTATTAAACATCATCTTTCTCTTCTGTATATTAATTTTCAACCACACTCTTACACTTTCTCGGTTAAGGTGTGCAATCATTTGTTGTAATTCGTCCCTATTGTTGGTGAATAGGACAATATCATCCGCAAACGGAAGGTTGCTGAGATATTCGCCATTGATTCTCACTGCTAAGCCCTCCCAGTCTAAGAGCTTGAATACTTCTTCTAAGCATGCAGTGAATAGCATTGGAGACATTACGTCTGCCTCCTGTGCTCTATTGATTACGCAAATCCTCTATGACTGCTGGTATCTCTACTGAATCAAATGCCTTTTCATAATCTATGAAAGCCTTATATATAGGTTTATTATTCTCCGCAGATTTCTCGATTACCTGATTGACACATGGATGTGATCCGTTGTAGAATAATCCTTGCTGAAGCCAGCCTGTTCTCCTGCTTGATTGAAGTTATGTGTTGCCCTGATTTTATTAGAAATCATCTTGGTGAATATTTTATACAGTACTGAAAGCAAGCTAAGCAAAGTGGAGGCGTCGATCGGAGGTAGAACACTGCGCTTCTAATCCGAAAGTCGTGGGCTCAAATCCTCCTCAAGTCCACTACATTTTCAAGCTTGGAGTGGCGCCTGACACCAGCAAAAAAAAAATGCCGGGAGGCAGTGGGGCTATACTAGTCCAGGTGCAGCATAATTAGGAAGACCCACTGAGCTTCAACAAAGGCACTTCCTCACTAGAACAGGAATTGGGCTCCCTGGTGCAGTATTCGGCCACTACCTCCCTCATGACTCCTACAATTAACCCATGGCCCTCAGTTCCCAGCGGCTGCGGAGCACCTGACCAAGGCGGCGGTCAGACCTGCGACGCGGCAGAGGGTGCTAAGAACCTCTGGGTCCGGACAGACCGCCACTGGAAACTGAACCCGGCAACGTTCAACACGCGCACCTTATCGAGTGAGGCTAGCTTAGCAGGGCTGTTTGAAGAATTATCAGGTATTAATTGCCTGGGATATTATGGGCCTTAGTTAGGTTAGAAGACCTGGTGAGGCTTATACAGTGCTGACTAACGCCACGTCCTCTGCTACATATGTCTTCCAGATAAGAGAGAATACGGGGTAGGATTTGTGATACATAAGGACATAGCGGGCGACATTGACGAATTCTACAGCATTATGTTAGGGTAGCAGTCGTCGTAATAAAGCTGAATAGGGGGTATAGAATAACGGTAGTACAAGCCTACGCCCCAACCTCCAGTCATGATGGCGAATAAATAGAACAGTTTTATGAAGATGTTGAATTAGCGATGAGAAAGGTGCAAACTCAGTATACTGTAGTCATGGGCGACTTCAATGCAAAAGTGGGGAAAAAGCAGATGTTGGTAGAATTCGCGGAAAGGAATAAGCTCCGAATAATGAATAGCTTTTTCAGGAAGCGTGCCAAGTAGGTGGTCCTTGAAAAGCCCCAATGGAGGAATAAGAAATGAAAGAGATTTCTTGCTTTCTGCCGATGCCAGCATATTGACGGATGAAGAAGTGTTAGGTCAGGTAAAATGCAGTGGCCATAGGTTAGTGGGATCTAGTATTTCTTACAGTTTGAAAACAGAAAGAGTAAAATTAGTCAAGAAGAAACAGGCCCACCTAGACGCAGTAAGGGTAAAAGCAGACCAATTCAGGCTGGTGCTCGCCAACAAATAAGCAGCTTGAGAACAGAAAGATCGTAACATAGATGCAATGAATTAAACCGTGGTTAGGCTGAGCTCAGAAGCAACATTTGAAGAGGGAGGTAAGGCACCAAGGCAACCACTAGATAAGCACTCCCAAGTAAGATAGGGCCTAATAACGAAACGACAAAGCATGAAAGTAAAAAACTCAAGAGACCAGATAGAATTAATTGAGCTGTCAAAACTAATCAACAAGTAGAAAGTAAGGAATATTCGAAATTATAGCGTGTCAAAGAATGAGGAAGCCGTAAATAATGGACGCTGCTTGAAATTAGTGATTAGATAACTTGGCATAGGGCAAGGCAAGATGTATGCACTGAAAGATAAGCAAGGTAATATCATCAGCAATTTCGATGGCATAGTAAAAGCTGCGGAAGAATTCTATACTGACCTGTACAGATCCCAGAGAAGCCAAGCTACTTTCATTGGAAGTAGTGATGAACAGGATTCAGAGGCTCCTTCTTTAACTAGAGATTAATTTAGAAGGTCCTTGCAAGACATGACCAGGGGAAAAGCGGCAGGAGAAGGAAACAGGAGGTTTGGGTCAATAAAATTTAAGGGTCTTCGGCCACTGCATTTGAGATTTGATGGGATTAGTTCATTTGCGGAGGGCGCTACCAAATTAAGGAGATTTTGAGTTTCGTAAAGCTCGAGCGTTCCTGTGTAGTGGTCCGATCGATCCTAATGCCGGCATTCCGTTACTAGCCGCGAAACCAGTATGCATAGTAGATATAAGATATTGCCCCATGGTTTGCTAACACCGATTTCGAAAGGTCCGGCCTGCAGGATTGAAACGTGAGGCACCCTCGGGTATTTCAGTGTTCAGGAATACCCTGAGGGCGACCGTGCGCCAACTTTCCGCTGACTATTGGTGACGCGCAAAAATTAACCTCGACCCGGCGATTGCTGCAGTGACTCAGTAAAGCAAAACAAGATGAACATTTTACCACGAGGAGGTGTGCCCGCAGAAGCTGTTACGGCATCGCGCACACATTCATTTAGAGCGAGGTGAGCGCTTCCAATAATACCGATCGTTACGTTGTCAGTACTGACTACGTAATACAGACGTTATTGTTTGAGACAACATATGTCATTATATTGTTACGCGAACGAAGGATTAAGAACTGGAGATTATTTCAAATGATCTAGTCAAATGACTAGTCAAATGATAGAGGACCTTAACCGAGAAAGTGCAAGAGTGGGGTTGAAGATTGATATGCAGAAGACAAAGATAATGTTGAATAGCCTGGCAAGGGGACAAGAATTCAGGAACGCGAGACAGCCTCTAGAGTCTGTAAAGGAGTACGTTTATGTAGGTCAGTTACTCACAGGGGACCCAGATCATAAGAAAAAATTTACAGATGAATAAAATTGGGTTAGAGTGCATACGGCAAGCGTTACCTAGTTCTGACAGAGAGCTTACCGCTCTCGTTGAAAAGAAAAGTGTACAATGATTGCATTCTGCCCGTGCTAACATATGGGACAGAAACTTGGAGGTTAACAAAGAAGCTCGAGAACAAGTTGGGGACCGCACAAAGAGCGATGGAACGAAACCTTTTTAGGCCTAACGTTAAGCGACAGGAAGAGAGCGGTGTGGATCAGAGAGCAAACAGGGATAGCCGATATTCTAGTTGACATTAGGAGGAAATAATGGAGCTGGGCCGGCCATGTAATTTGTAGGGTGGATAGCCGGTGGACCATTAGAGTTGCAGAATGGATACCAAGAGAAGGGAAGCGCAGTCGAAGACGGCAGAGAACTAGGTGAGGTGACGAAGCTGGGAAATGAGCAGGCGCAAGATGGAATCAGCTAGCGCGAGACAAGGTTAATTGGAGATTGCAGAGAGAGGCCTTCGTCCTGCAGCGGACATAAATATAGGCTGATGATGATGATTGATGATGATGATGATGATGATGCAAAGGAAATGGTTATGCGCAAACAAAGCACGGAGACAGTAATAGACACGGACGAGCACAACATTGATGGTAGATGATTTTATCAGTTTACTTGAATTTTTTCTTCGGTCAACTTTTGTGGCCTTTGAGAATCGTTTCTTTTTTTTTTCTTGCAGCGTCAAGGGATTTGCATTGGGTCTTGTGTGGCACCTGTCTTGTGCAACCTTTTTTTTTAGCTGACGTGGATCGGTGTTTGTCAAGAATGTTAGAGAAAACTAACGTTATCAAAGTTTTTAGGTATGTGGACGACCTTTTAATACTTTTAAAGAAACCCCCTGTTTTTACCTTAGACAAGTCTGTTGATGCTATTCTTGACGCCTTTCGGCAGTATGGGAATGGACTGGCCTTCACACTTGAAATCCCTTCTAATGACTCGCTGCAGTTTCTAGATCTACGGCTTCGGTTTTTAAACGATCATGTTTGTTGGTCTTAAAATCCTCGAGCGCGAAAGGCATCATTGCCATATGATTCTGTGCAGTCTAAGCTAGTCAAGCGGTTGATTGTGAAACTTTGTCTGGGTTCTGCACGCAGGAAATCGTGCCCACATGCTATGCAGGATAGTTTTAATGTCCACGTTCGGCGTGTGCTGGATGCTGGTTACCCTTGCACGGTAGTTACGGCAGTTGCAGAGGCTCTTCTGCGAGAGTCAAAAGTATCCCAGCACTGGTGCAAAAACTGGGCTGCAGTGTTGGAGCCGTCCTGAAGTGTTGCCCTACATGCATCGCACCTCTCATAATTTGAAGAAGGTTGCGAGTAGGCACGCTGTGCCAATTGTTTTTTCAGCCCCGCGCAAGCTCGCTTGGCTCTGCCCGAGGATTTGTGCTGATAAGAAGAAGAATCCTGGAGGATGCGGCAAAAAGCACGAGCCTGCCCTACGTAAAATGCGTGGTTGCCGTTGTGTACGAAATTCCGCTATTATGTGGAAAGACGTACGTAGGGCAAACTGGCCGGTGTGTCAACGTTCGTGCAAGGGAACATGAGCTGTCGATTAAAAATAATGAGAACGTGCATTTGCCTGCGCACATCCGGCATTGCATGTGTGAATCGAATTTCCGAGGCATCAAGATTTTGGGCAAAAGCCGTGATACCATTGCCCATGAACTGTTGGAAGTTTTTTTTATATTTCGTCAAAAGGAGATGGCTGTATAAGTGATACATCAATTTCTTTAAAAGAAACTGAGATGATGTTCTTGCGCGGCATGTTGTAATCTTTGAAGTGTGTCATGTGATCACCACTGTTGTACATACGTCATTAAGAGTATATATTGACAACGTAGGAAAAAAATAAAGGCAGTTGAAAAAAAGAAATTGCGCTCGTCCGTGTCTATTACTGCGTGAGTGTTTTGTTTGCGCATAACCATTTCCTTTGCAAGTATGAACCAACTCGCCCAGCAGAAAGCTTTACTGATGATGATGATAATGATGCCATCATCCTTATTATCTGCTGCATCAAAATGCAGGATAAAGTATAACGCACAACAGGTGGAAAAAAGAACAGCGCTGCCATAAACATAACCCTTCTTTCTAACACTCTCAGAATGCTGCATTTTTACGCAAGCTTGTTATGTTCCGGCCACGTACACTGAACAAATAATAGCTGAATCAAGCTCTTTGTTGGCACCTCTCTTCTCACCCACTTATCTACTTTCACTGCACTAGCTCGTAGCCACGAAGCCTTTTCCACTTTGCCTGCTCCTCGTGTCTTCTCAGCCAATCAGCGAAAGAAAAACCTGTCAAGCTAGGGAATGCTGCTTGAAGCAAACAAAAGCGACCTTCCTATGAAAGAGGACAGCGTTTAATTGGGCTGTTCAAACAATGCTGCGGTGTAACCGCCTGACGCTTGCGTCGACAGTTACGTAAATTTGACATGAGGAGACTAGAACAAAGAATCAGAGTGGTATAGTTTTACGTAACGCAGCACCTACATGGCAACCTGTAATTTGTGCTTGTAGTCGGTCATGTATTGTTTCTCGCAGCCTAATGATGTAACAGCGTTATCTTTTGCTGTAGAACCTGTCGCGCTTTCCTTGTAACGGGCCATGTACGTTACATGTGCCTATAGCACAGAAGTCATTCAGCAGATATATTTCTTCGCTTTTTCCACGACATTTGACCTTTTCTCGGTTGCTATTTATTTAGCCTTTTTGGAAAGCTAGTCATACAGCAGCTATTCTTGCTTGGAAAGGTTGCGTGCAACCAGGTTCTAAGGATCTGATTTCATTTATGTAGTTTTCTCATGACAATTAGTTATCTCTTTTTTAACTGATCATTTGTCTCTGATAGTTAGCTTTCTTTTTTTGCTCTAGTATGTACAGGCGTGGTACCGAATAATACCAAATTTAATATTTCTGCTGTAAATGTAATTGTCCACATTGGACTATTCGTTATTCGATTCGACATTCGATACTTACTTTCGTGTTGTATTAGTTCTCGAAAAATGTATATTCGCCCACCTCTACATTTGGAGTTGTTTTCGCTGCGCTTTAGTTTCAGCGACATCGGTGTTCCTTAGTCCCTTGTTTTTTCAGTTCAGCTGTTCAAAACTCGTCTTGGCTATCAACTAACCAGCTCTGTTAAATCCTGCTCTGCAGTTTGTTATTGCTATAGTTTTATGAAGCACCCATAAGGAAAAAACACTCAAGTTTTTCGCCTAAATCCACTATGTTGCTAATGCCGCGTCAATATATCTGATGACATTAGGAACGCGCGTGCATCGCCGTTCTCATGAATATAAATGTGAACGTAATTCTTTACTAATGAACTTAAATCATCCCTCACAAGAGGTCCGTTTTTGCTAAGATAAATTGTGTCACTCCAGCGTTGGAACCTTCCTTCGTTATATCCTTGTGTTCCTTAAGTAAGATGATAGCTCCTTATTCGCAGTAGTTTTGTCTCAATAAGGGAAATGTGCGAGTTACTTGGTGCGTTCTCTTGAATGCACTTAACAGCACAAAACAAAATGCGCGCAGAAGCAAGCCTTCTTTTATTTTTTTTTTATTTTTGGTTTCACGTAATACTGACTGTCGGCTTCGTGACATATTTAGATACACTTTGTAATGTTCGTCCAGGTACTTTTTATGTGTGTATTGCAAAAGGCAGAATTTTACTTTCCTTTTTTTATCGGCAGGGTAGGCGAAGCAGATTTTCCCGCACAAATGTGGCACCAGCTGCTCCTGGTTTCATGAACAAATGGCACAGTAGCACTTGTCGCTTCGTGCACCTATGCGCAGAGTTTAGGATAAATAACAAGGAGAGGTTGGCTTCGCGGCTGATGTAGGCTACTCCTTCTATATAAGCCAAATGTCACAAGTTGAACTTAAGCCACCTCAAACATAAATAGAAAAATCCCTGATGCGTTTATGAACTGATGGGAATATTCCACATCTCTAAGGACTATCTTCATATGGCGGGATATTAGTGCACACAACGCTATGTGGGAAAGCAATCACTGTAACCTTGGTGAAAAAAATTTGGAGGACGCTTAAGCTTCACCTTTAAGAGTGAAACTGCGATAGCATTCAAAGATCCCTGAATGCTTGTCAGGCTTCCCGGCAACTGCAGCTTTTTTCCTACACCTTCGCCTCTGCGCGCCGCTGCCGTTTTACGCTGCCGAGGAGGCGAACGCTATTTTCTGGATGGGGTTTTTGTAGATAACCTACCCGGTCGCGCCATTGTATGAATGGTAGAAATGCTGGAAACGGGGTTTGTGTTTTAGTTTCCTCGTAACAGAATTATGTTTTCTCCTATATTCAAATTACAGTCCGACGCTATCATGTCTGTTGGTTGCGGTTAAGTCGTACTTCACGATTTCCTAATGAATTTTACTTGGAGAAATTCAATTTTTTCGCTATCGCCTCTCCGCCACTCGGAGAGCCTGCGTGGTCGGGTGGTTCGGGATGATTTTCTCAGCGCGGACGCCAACGCCGACACCAATGCGGACACCGACACCGGAATTTCTGCGACACGGCGCCCTTAACGCTATCGCATTAATATACTGCGCAAAGCTGCGGAAAGGAGAGGCCTGTGCCTGTTAACTAATCGCGTCGTAATATTCTTACTGGGAATATATAGCATAATATTGCAGCTGCCTTGATCTATTGTTATGTACGAGCGAGCTCGTGGTGTAGAAGAGCAGTTAATGCACATGTGTTACATGACTGTCGAAACAACGCACCGACGTTACAAAGAAACCCTTCATGTCTCAATAAACGGTTCAGTATTTCTGACACGCATTTTTGCTTTATTGGTAAGCGAGGCCATGAGATACCTAATTACATAGTTATTAATAATTGTTCAACTGCTCAAATATAATATTCAAAGCAAAAGTGTCAACGAGAAAGTTGTATACCGTCCTGAAAAATTAGCGATCCTGTTTTCTCTTGCTGAATACGCGCTACATAAAAGTTTTTTCCAAGTCGGAATAAAGAAGTCGCAGTTTCGCCCGAAAGCCGAAGAATCGCATTGCGAGTGCAAATTAGCAGAGAGCCATACGAAGTAAGGATAGTGTTTTATCGGTCGTATCAACTTGTAAACATTCGCTTGCTAACTAAATTAACAAACATGGTGTCAGCGCACACAGCAATCATGAACACATCATACTCGATGACCGCGGACGCTCGCTGTCAAAATGCTGGCGAGAGCAGCAGCGAGCCTTCGAAGTGATTTCGTGCGGTCTGTCACTTCAGCGCAAACTGAGCTCCGAGAGCATACACCACGCACAAAGCTGCGAGCCGCCGACGAACCTAGACTTTGCCCTCAACGCAGATCGGTCTCAAGATACGGCCGCGATCCCGCGTGCAGGCGCCACATACGCAGTTGCAGCCGGAGTAGAACTCCGCCCCCCCCCCTCCCCCCCTGGTCCCTCACAATGTTGGGTGCCACGCCCTCGACGGAAGACGGCGCACTTCCTGCCGACATTCCTTCCTTTCGCGTGGATGAGATTGAGCCACGATCGTCGGCTCCCCTCGCACGCTTTCACTCGCACACACAGCGTAGGGCGCGCGGCGACTGTGTTATCGCCCTTGGACTTTATACGGAACCTCACGGCGACGACGACGGTGGTGACGGCAGAAATGCACCTGGGGTGTTCCATATAATTAAATAAATAGCCTGATATAAACAAATAAGTGCTGCGCGACTAGTCGTGTGGCAGTTCTTTGCGCGTGCTCCCCTGTTCAGACACCGCTGCTCGCGTTTTTAAAAACTCGAGCAGTGGGGGCTGACCAACCACGTCAGGCAGCCTTCGCAGGGAGCACGTATGCGACGCTGCAACGGAGTCCTTCACGTGACGTCACACGTGGACGGACGCTACTCAAACTTCCCGGAGCAAAGACGCCTACATGCAAACGTACTTCTAGAGGTGTAAAAATTTACGTCAGGAGAAAGTCGAATGAAAGCTGTGTACTTAGTCGTTCAGGAGCTGCAGACACGTACGTAAGTAGCCGCGTAAAATATCGAACTCCAACCTTAACCTCACTGATCATTGGACTTCACTCAACTTGTTGGTTGAGTTGAGGTCAACTTGTTGGCTGAGGTTGACGTTCAACGTAAGTTTTTACCGTTCGGCAACTTCACCTCAATCTCACCTCCCTTTGTGAGTTTTAGGCAAAATGAGCTTGAGGTCGACCTCATTAGGTAGGAACCTAGTGAGGTTGGCCACATTTGCCCGAGGACGCAAGCGTCCGTCACTGTACAAGTCACTCACGTTAGTCGCATTTTCCGTGTTAGATTTCTAGTCTTGACAAGCTTCAAAACGCAGTTTCAGTATGTCGATAGGCTGCATGGTGGCCTGTGGAGCCACGTGTGTATGACCCAACAATAACACACAATGAGCTACGCAGAGTTTCCACGTTATTTTTCTTGCAGTTGTCTTCAGGTTATTTATTGAGTATTGAGAACCTAACGGTCGAATAAACCGAAAGAATGCGAAGCTTCTTTTTCTGGGGAGAAATGTCGATAAATGTTGCTTGCGACGCTTGTGCTTCCGCACTAGAAACCTGAACTGAAGGCTTCGTTCGAAGAACATTAGAAATCAGAGAGAAAAAGAGAGGCAAAAACGAGTCGCAAAATAAATAGCAATCACAAAAAGTACATTCTGGGAGCAGGGTTTCTGGCGTTTTGTGTGAACAGCACCCATTCGAACTAACGCAAGGATAGTAATTAAATAAAAGGCTGGCAGCCAATTCCACTTCCGAAATACGAATACCTATGGGTCTGTCGAATGGCACGTAACCTGAAAAGAAACTGTCCGAGCATCGCACTGTCAGGCTTATTGTTCCCAACATCTGCTTTGTTCAAGGAAGAATCGATAGCGCGCAGCAACCTGGATGAATAGGTAGGCGTAGATGAAGTGAACATGATATGACTGTCAAGGTAGTCGGGCGATAAATGACGTAATCGTAAAAATAATTTTGCGAACACAATGAAAAACACCGCAGGTGCTGTTGCAGCGCACATTTCTCAATGAATATTTTCTAGACGAAGTGATATTGAAGAACACTTCTGAGAAAACAGCGCAATGTTCACAAAAAGTGCGTTTTCATTCGCACTGATGACCAGCTGAGAAATACTGAAAAAAAGAACACGTAGACACGGTTGCATAACCTTGTGAATCGAGCATTCCTTATTACAGTTATTCACTGAAAAGTCCGCTCAGCTGAAGAATGTCCATCAAGACATGTTTTGCCATAAAGAAAGAAAAAAAGCAGAAAGCTTGCACTATAGGCCGCGCAAAGTTCAAGACACAGCGAAGCTGGCCGATTGATTGCGTCTCTTGGTTGCAGCTAAGTTATCTCTCTGTCTTTCTTTCTCTATTTCTTTTCCCTCTATCTCTCCTTCTTTCTCTCTCTCTCTCTGCTCTTATTTTCTCTTTCTCTCTCCCAAAGGAAGTTTTCTTGCAATCGTCAATGCAATGCAACCATACGGTTCCCATAAATGCATGTTCCGCAAGCGCGGGCGTTTAGCGCAGTGGTTAATGACGCTCGCCTACGGACCGTGAGTACCCGGCCTCGAATCCTGCCTTGCCAAGAACGCTCATTTTGTTTTATTTATTTATTTCTCTCGGGCGGCGAACGCACACATTCCAGGATGACATCACGGCGCATGCGCAGTAGCGCGCAGCTGGCGGGAGCTCGGCGGTGCCGTGACTGTGTGGCGTCGTCTGGTCGCCATGGCTACGGCGCGGCAGTTTGGTGCTACACGCGGCTGGCTGAAGCCAGCGTAAATTAATTAAACTGCGGAAGCAGGCGACGACGCTCGAGCCAATGCTGATGATGATAACTTCGTGGCACACGCACAAATTACGGCTGGCTTAAACAGCTTCGTTGGTAAAAAAATAGGGCAGAAGTAGCGATCGAGCTATGTAGTGGCAGACCATATTAAGTCACGTTTATTTTTGCACAGGTAGTTGTAATTATGGGACTTTCGTTGGTTCGGCTACATGCGACATGCTTCGATATCGTCCCACTTTTGCTATGACACTCGCTGGCCAATGTCGCCCATGAGCGGGGAGGCATGGTGACGACTGTATGACGCCGATGCAGTGAAGAGTGGAATGACGAAGAAAGACTGATATCGATCGAACGACAAGGATGGCCCGATAATTAGATGTCGATTCTTAAATTATGACGTTGGCATAAGGACGGCAACGGGGCGACGACCCCATGACGACAGTCAGACAAAGGCGACTGTATGACGTCCACCGGATTAAGAAGCGGGAATGGTGACGATTTAATGACTATAGCAAGATTAAGAGAGTGCGAGGGCGATGGCATGGCTTCAACGGTATGGCCACGACTACGGCATGGCGGCGATTGCTACGTTGATTAATTTAAGCTCGGGGGCCTGGACCTAAAATAGAGAGTATGCGCGCCGTGTCTGTCGCATTTTCGAGCTTTTCAAATGTCCTCGTCTTGTTCGCGCTACACTAGTATTGCAAGATTGCATCCGCATCGCCGACGAAATCCCAGTCGCAAACCTATGATCGCCACGTGTTCTCCTTATTACCGGCATTAAAGCAGAACGGAAGGGACAATATTGAAAACGGCTCTTGAAAGGGCAACACGTGTTAGTGGCGGCTAATCACGCAACCGGGAACTACAGTGCGATGTTCTGGGTCGTTTTAAACGATCGGTCGCGTACCGTGGCATTACCGCTTTGACGTCAGGCATTGTCACACATCCGCACGTTGCAGTATTCCATCGAGCCTATACTGTGGCATTTGAGTTTAGACTAAACTCGATCCCGGAAATTCTGTGCACTACAGCTAATGCCTTCGGCTACATCAGTCAATAGGAAAAGAGAACCGGAGTGGCCGCTGCTTCATCGTGCGCCTCTTGTCACCCTCCGCTCAACGCCGACTAAATGGGAAGTTCGCGCAGTGACTAGTATTGCGCAATGGGCGCTCGCTTCTCCTTAACACGCAACCATATCAAGTTACTGATTGGCTGACAGAAGCTACATGCTTCGTTTCATTACACGCAGTTGTTCGCAAGCAGCAGTGTTGGCTGCTAAGGAATGTCGAAAGCTCATCCTCGATGATAAACAAAATCAAAGAAGTCTGGGACGCGATCAGTATGATTGAAAAAAAAAAAAAACTCTGAAGTATCGCTTTATTCATTGTTCACCTAACACTCAAATACATCATTCACATAGAAAGTGCATCTAGGCCCTCTACTTCTCTGTTAGGTTGCATCGCGAGAAACGAAAGAATGCAGCACATTTCAAAGGTTTGGTAGGCCATAAAATACGCCAGAAAGCATTTGTGGCTGAGGCCGCTATGAAGTTTGGCATCGTCTTGGTGTGAGGGCTTGGCTTTTCATAACGTGTTCTCGTACTACTTAAATGCCTAACGTCAGGGTTAGGACTACTTGACATTCTAATGGCACCAAAGACATGGACTATATCTATATAGGTAATTTCGATAATTTTTTTTCCTTTGTCACCGTCATCATCAGCCTATACTTATGTCCACTGCAGGATATAAATATATGGCTGCTTCTGCCATAGCAGCCATTAAAAGAATAATTTCAAATCCGTGACGTCACTTGGACGTATCGGCGCATATATTTAGGCGCGATATCAAAAGAGAATACATGGGACATGTGGCCTTTATTTTATCCAATACAAACGTATCTTGCTTCACTTCCCATCTCCTTGGCAAATGCATGAAAAGTGAGTTTTGAAACAATACTCCTTAAACGATTTGATGCTGTTCTCTTGTGCACTTTTCAATTCTGCTCATATTATTCTTGAAATATATCCATAAACTATGCTTATGTCAAACAGCCTTTGTATGATTCTAATCAAGTTATGTTAGTTCTTCTATCGTATTTTTGATTGTTTATTTGGAAAGCGCCTGGGATTGTCGGCAAGTTAAATTTGTTATCTTCCTCTTTCACTGTATACGTGTAATGTGTACACAGTCTGTTTATGAAGTTAACCGACTTCTGTTAGCTTTTATATTAATCTCCATTACCTGAGTATTCTTTTATTGCGACAGCAATTATATGGACACTCCAAACCAATTTCTGCCGTCGTCTGCGCCATCGCTGTTGCCGTGAGGTTCCGTATAAAGTCCAAGGGCGATAAAACCATCGATACGCGCCGTATGAAAGCAAGTGAAAGCGCGTCCCTCGCACGCTTTCACTCGCTTTCATCCATCATCCATCTTTCACGGAGAGCGAACGCATGGCGGAGAGCAAACACGACATCTTCCGTCACGCGAAATGCTGTGGAGGGATGGGAGGAGGAAGGGGGGGGGGGCGACGCTGTGCGGCGGCACCAACTGCGTATCTTGCGACCGGGCGGAAGGGGAACTGAAGACTCAATCTCGCACGCGAAAGGAGGAAAGCGGTAAAGCAGCGCGGGAGGGAGGGGGCACGGCTTCTATACTCAGCCAGCAACTGCGTACTTGTACTTTGCGCGGCTGCGGGCGGTCGCGCGCACCGTATCTTGAAAGCGATCTACACTCTTATCCTACCTTTGTATGCGCTGAGCTTTCGCCGCTCAGTTTCCGTTGAAGCGATAGGCCGCACGAGCCTTCGCTCGCTGCTTGCTCACACCAGCGTTTTAACAGCGGTTCTCTGCGGTCATCGAGTGTGTTCTATTCATGTTTGCGTGTGTGCGCTGACACCATGCTTGTTAATTCGGTTAGTAAGTGAATGTGCTCAAGTTTATCCAGCCGATAAAACAACTATCCTTACTCCGTATAGCTCTCTACTAATTTGCTATCGCAATTGATGCTTCGCCTTTCGGGCAAAACTGCGATTTTTTTCATAGGTAAATTAGATTTAGCAGAAGTCAGAAGTAATGAAAAAGAAAAGTTAGACATGTATTATTTATCCGTATAATAAATAATTGAGAAGTACTTACACATATATTTTACAAGATATGCTGTATATGAGGAAAAAAACATCGCTCAACCACTTTTAAATTTATGGAAGTCTTCTATGTTGGGATTAAAGTATAATATTTCAATTATATTACAATATGACAGAATGGATTTGTAGCGAGGGAAAATATAGCGCATTAGATTAACCAAGTCACAACCTATTATAAAAATGCATTCATTTAGAGAAATAAATACAAACTTGTAATACAGATGTATTTTAATAGTTCTCTTAAGATATTTTACAGATTAAGTAAATAAGCCCAGTAATATACAACATAACTGAAAGAGAAGACGTATCATCAACGCAGAAGATTTAAGTCAAGAAGAAGTACGAAGCACGACATCATTCAAGGTAATCAAGACCCTTTTCATGTAGATAATTAGATTAACACCTCTGATTTCTTGCCCGCATTTTTTGTTGTGGTTTGGCCGGATGGAAGCCCCACCTCCTCCCTCTTTTCACTCCCGTTTTACTTAGTGGTACGGGCAGTGGTAATTTTCTTTTATTTTCTTTTAATCAGTATTCTCATCTTGCTCCCACTTTAACGAATGTCGGTATGGGCGCTGGCACAACAGCTCTCCAAGCTTTTGCTCGTGATTGCACATTTCCTGCTACGCGTTGTGGCCTGGACAGGAACGCACCCAAGCACTGGCGGCGGTGACAACTCGAGCCTGGGCTGCGTACTTGTCACATGTTTGGGTAAATGTGGCAGCAAAAGCAGTTTCCCTAATGACAGTGGCGTGATGTCACTGTCATTTGAACGTAATGGCGTCGCAAATTAGGCGCAAATTGCCGCGCGACTGGCCGCTCGAGGCACTTTGCGTGTATTTGCGGGCTTCTTTCATGCTCTGAAAATAAACAGTATTATGTAACACGTATTGAGCAACATAAAGCTGTATTGGGAGTTTTTCATGTTACTCTACAATTTTCTCATTGGCACTTTTATTTAAATGGTATTACTTGAGAATTTGAATAATTAATTATCACTAATTACGTGATTATAGACGGCATGGAAAAAAAATGCGGCCGGTTTGACACTACCGGTGCCAAGTCTGAAGAAACAGCGGATCTGGGCGACTTTCCTTAGCAACTATAGCCTAAGCCGGGGTCGCTTTCGCGGCGTTGACGCTTGGCTTGATTCTCGCGTTCTCGGTATTCCGGATCGGCTCGGCATTGTCGCATTTCGGCGGCTTTGTTGGCGACGTAGGCTGGATCGGCAATTATAACTTCCTGCATAAAACGTGAACATATAATTTCGGCTCACACGCACCTCTAAAGCCACCGATGTGTTAATGAAATGGTGAATCATATTTAACGAATTGCTTGATTTACTTCGTTTTCTTTCATTTATTCACTCAGTGTGTACCGACGGGTGCATACCTTTACTTGACCAACCCTCTGTACTGGGTATACTGTCACACAAAAGGTTCCGAATCCCTTAGTGTTGCATAATACATGTCGTGTACATTTCTCTGCGTATGCTTTTCATCCCAATTTTTTTCCCACGACAAGCATCACACATTGCCACCGTCCTTATGACATCATTACGAAAACATGTGACGCACTGTGTAGTGGCCTGAATTGAAGTTTGCGGGGTTTCGGCATGGCTTCCGAACAATGCAGCGCACAAACATATGCATTGCATGGCAATAAAGTTGTGATTTCCGTGGTAGATAAACATAAACAGTGCATGAGATTGCTTGTTGGATAGGATGAAAGCAAACAATTAAAATTGGACGCATCGGCGTTAGCTGAAAAGCGTTTAATTAATCTATGTACTGAACCTTCGCTTCGTATAGATTCAAACATCTGCGTTGGATATTCATGGTTTTTACTTTCACCGTATGCTTAATTGCTCTTCGTGAAATTGTGATGTCACGTCATGTGATGTATAATAGAAACGTCTGCTTAGATCTGCCGACTATCATTTTGCCTGGTGTGGTAAGCGTTATTTTTTACCTTTGAGTATTACTGCCTGAAGAATTGCGTTGGGATTCGGAGCGAGAAAAGGCATAGACGAAGGTTTGCCGTAAAATGTGACTCGCAGGCGCTTATTAGGCATAGTCGGTGACTCATTGGAACTGATAATGATGACGTAATAAGAAGCGGGCCGCAGTTATTGCCTTTTTTTGCAGCAGCTAAAAGCGCATCTTCCGTGTCAGTGCAACCCGGCTTCTGCAGCACGATTGCTTCAAGATAATGTCTCTACTTAGTCCCCTTTCCCTTCACAAGAAAAATACCACACGTAACAGATGTTACAGCTAGTAGCTACAGCTAACTATATTGGCCAACGAAAGAAGAAAGAACGCAGGTTACTTTCTGGGCACTCCTGACGACCAACCAAGAATGGTGCGGGTTGAACAAGCATACTTGATGTGAACGGCAATAGAACACGAGACGGGACGAGGGCTAACTTCAAACTAAAATCTATTCTCAGAAAACAACACGTTTTCATCTGTCGACACTGATCAGAAGCACAATACATCACTGCGCATGCACGCTCCAAATCCCCCCCCCCCCCTCATCCTCCCATCCCTCCCCCTCCCCCACAAATTTGGGATAGTTGTAAAATTAAATCCAGGCATGGATATGCGTGCTCAAACAACCCAAGTTTGGGGGGAGGGGGTTTAGAGTGCGCTTGCACAGTGATGTATTATCATTCCGATCAGTGACGACACATAAACACGCGTGCTTTTCTGAGAGTAAACTTTAGTTTGAAGTTAGCGCTCGGCCTATCTGGCCTTCCTCTCTTCTGTCCCCGTGTTTTTTTTTTTGTTTTTTTGCGCTTCAGGTCAAGTATGCAGTGTCACAAACTCACCCAAATTTGAGCTCTCATAGGGTGAACAAGTTGACTCATTTCAGCGCAGGCGTCCAAGGCAGCATAGTGAGAGGATGTCCCTGTATAACGATGACATTGGCGACGGCGGTGAGAAGGAGGCGACGGTGTAACGACAACCTACACAACGTCAGTGTGACCGAAACAGCCATGACGGCAGCGGAATCACGACAGCGCGGGGTTGACAGTGGGGTGACGACAACGAAACATCTACAGCGTGACGAAGATGACAGGAGAACGGCTGAGGACCGGCGCTTCCTATTCCTCCTGTTTACTCTGAGCAAGATTACCATCCTATCATTCGCTTTAGAGTTGCGCATATCCCACCTACTCTAGGAGGCAGTCTGAGCGAAGCCGAGGAAAGCCGCTTTACAATGCGCTCCGCAATTGTTAAGCCAAGGCGGCGGACAAACGCCGACATATTGGCACTACCAACAACTTTATTTAAAGATTCATACGACACGAAGCTTTCGCACGAGAGCACGTGAGGCTCAAAGAAATAGTCTGAAAGCACGTGCGCTTTGCATCGGCGCAGATGTTTCGGCCGCCGGCCTCGAAAACGGGCGAAATACACAAGGACAACTGTTTGATTTAAAACGAAACAAAGAAATTAAGACTCAAATTCAAATTTTATTAGTTCCAAAAAAGTTGTTACAACATCAATAATATACAGACAAGGGTCCCAAAGGGAAAGAACTGTCAATACATATATATATATATATATATATATACATATATTGACAGTTCTTTCCATCAATAATATACAGACAAGGGCCCCAAAGGGAAAGAACTGTCAATACATATATATATATATATATATATATATCTATATATCTATATATATATATATATATATATATAACTATCAGAGTGAGCGATTTCATACAGCTCTCCAAACGTTCACTCGTGATTGCGCATGTGCTACTACGCGACGTGGCCTCGACAGGAACGAGACAGTCTAAACCGGTTCTGAGAGCTCGCTCCTGGACTCGCCGCTTGTCACCTTTTTGGCGTAATGTGGCGCAAAAGCAATTTTGCGGATGACAGTGACGCGATGCCAGCACACTGGAACGCAAACGTGCCTCGGTAGTTTCTCTAATCACGCAACGCCGCGTGTGCCGAGAGGGTGCAACACGACAGCCAGTTGTTGTGCGGTGAAGCGGAAGTACGGGACGACGCCCAGCCTTGCGACAGGTTATGCAATATCTACAGCCCTCTGTGAACCAAAGCTAAATTAAACGTCACGTTGAAATCAATAAGCAGATAGAGTTCGATCACACGCTCCTCTTGGGACATTTAAATACTCTATATTGAAAATCATACCCAAAGGCCAGTTCGGAATGCATTTCCTATTTCTTGTGCAATTAAATGATCGCTTCAACCTGCTTAGATATTGCTTATGCCATTCATATGTCAAAGAGCCATCAGCGAACTAAAATGTTGCTATGGAGCCTGACTTGAGTCAGCGAGGCCAAATTCCATTCTAAATATATCGCTACTTACACAATGTTCGCTCGCGTTTTATTCCTTGCTTCTTACCACGAAGTAGTGGGTTCAACGGCCGCGCTGGCAAGTATATTAATAATAATAACGGATGGTCAGCAATATTTCGGAGCCTTCAACTGTGGTGTTTCTTGAGGGGGACTATAGTCGTCATTAAGTAATGTTTTCGTCTTCACAGTCTCCGCGTTGCGTTGCAACAATAAACCCAGTCAAATAATAACTTTTATTCAGAGAGATTATTTTTCATGTACTGTGTAAAAGTACTGAGACAAAAGGTACATAAATATGAACATAAAGACAAGTAACACTATGAATATTTTTTAGCTTCCATACATAAGAGTAAGTACATTTTCACAGCTTTTTAAAACAATTTGAGCAGTCCTGAAAACATGGGCCAGGCGAAAAATAAGCGGTAACTTGTTCAGAAACACTACGATGGCATACTGCGTCAGCTATAATAAATATTTTGATCCAATACGAGGGATAACAAAATCAGAAGTTATAAAGTTGTAAAGATATTGTTTTACAACCCGACTGGTAAATGCTACAGGGTCAGAATGAACTCTTTTATGAACATGTAGTGCAAGTTTTAGAAGCTTTAGGAGTTTCATAGGTTGGATTACGTGTAGTACTCTAGCTGTAATAAAACGAGGCAGAGTTTGACCAGTTCACTGTAAGCCATAAATACTTCCAATTCTACGTTTCTGCAGCCTGTGAATTATGTATGAAGGTTACACTGTGATGTAGAGCACCACAGAAGCCGGCCATACTGTTAACGGGGCTGTATAAGAGAATAATATAGCGCGATTTTAGGTCGTTGGGTTCGGTAATCTTTGTATTTGCACAAGAGACCTAAAGATTTTGAGATGTATGGACGTACGCATTCCACATGTGCATTCCTGATAAGATTCTCATCGATAACAACTCCAAATAACTTCGCCGAAACGCGCTCTAGAGCGCTGTCCTCACGTTACACGTTGAAGCAAGTATGACTTTTTTTTCTTCTTTGCTTCCTGCTTCTTGAAGGCAGTTACTTCAGTATAATGTAGTTACATTCTTCACAAGAAAAGTGCCGCGTGTAAGAGCTTGTTGCCAGAGCAACCGACAGAGTTTCCATACATTTCGAGTGATGGGCTACGGAGAAAGATAGAATAAAGAGGATAGATTGTGCTACTTTTTTATGACCAAGCAAAAATTGGGATGGTTTTGATAATATAAGCAACATTCACGGCTAAATTTAACACAGAAGAAACGAACTCTGTTCAGAATAAAAAATCGCGAGTGCCAGCGGTGAGGATTGGATTACGCTTAATGAACTCCTTGAGAGCTACCAAGGTATGAAGCCGGTTGCTAAGGTCCGTGAATGTCCAGGTACAAATATTTTCTTCTTCATTTGCTTTTGAAACCTCTGCCCCTTCTTACTGCTAGCGGCAGAGAAACCTCAAGAGAACTATACATAAGAGCTTTCAACCTAACCTTACCGGAACTTTCTTCACGAGTAATCCCTTTGAATCAATAAACAACAAAATAATAATAAAAAACTAATTGCACTTCGGGGGGATTTCAGGCGTGCACCTGGCCTCTTACCTTTGGCGCGGAGTGTTTGTAAGACCAGACATTGGTTTCTAATATTTCTTACTATGTTACATTAAAAAGAAATTTCAATCCCTGAGTGCTCTGGCCTACTCGGAATGAAATTTTTAGCTGCAGCGAATTTACTGCTTGCTAACCGGGGCCTCTGGTCATCACGCAGCCTTAAGGCATGCGACCTGTCACATGAGGCTTATTTCACAGAAATATCCCGTCTTTGACGGCTGTTCTTAATTTTCTAGTTCCTGTTTCAGACCACGTACGCAGCACTTTTGCCAGATGTGTAAATTTCGCCACTGAAGCAAGATATTGCACTGCACCGAATATTGGGCTCTGATGGTCCTCTCAGACTGGTCATTTCACAGCGCTCAAACAGCAATATAGTTTCCTGTAATGCAGGAACTAACTTTATAAAGATGCGAAGGGCGGAACTCAAAGAAAAACTCGTGGCGGACTTCACCAACAATGACCTTATTTCAACAGACACCTCCCAAGGTCATGAAAAGGAGTGCATCTCGAAGTTATTGAGCCCGCAGTAATGCTTGTTTGATAACACAAGCAGAGCTCTTTGAGTACTAATGACACAGTTGGGTGCGCAATTTTCTTCATTAGTGCGTTCACTGAATATATAAGTACATCCTAATTACACTGGACTTCCATAAAGACGAACTCGAAGGGACTGTGAAAATTTCTTCACCTATTAGAAGTTTGTGCTAAGAAAAGCCTCAAAATCTGTTATTCACGAAGTAATAAATAAATAGCAAGAAAATAATACACCCGACGTAAAAATACACATTGGCGAAAAAGGCCATGGTGCGAAGTATTGCTTGGTGCACTATTACTTCCGTTATTGAGTAACCGTTCGTTGCTCGAGCTTTGAAAGTATGTTCCTCAATGTGATTCAATGCATGAAACAGCGTTTTCCTCATAAAGTTAACTGGAACGCCAATGCGTTTCGTCGGACACTTTGATAATTAATATCTCGAAACTGGCTCAGTCCTGAGAATTCGTTCCAAGTGGATACGCCTTACGAACTCAGCGGCTATAATTAGTATATTGAAAGATGTGTCGTAAAATAAATAATTAAAAAGTTAATTACCGTAATTATGTTAATTATTCAATTAAGGCGATTTGATTTCACGTGGACGCAATGGCCGCCTCATCGAGTAGTTTAGATCAAGGATTATAATTGTGCTATCTGCCACGGGCAATTTTTTGAAAATTTGGTGTAGCTAAAATGAAACACTATTTATATTTCTTTCTTATGTCGACTTGTTATGCCAACAAAACTAGATGACACAGCTACCCGAGGCTTACTCCACGAATCTACCGTAGCAAGCACACTCAACTGCTATGGCTGCAAACAAAAAGGCTCGCGTCGTTTCGTAAAGCTAAAAATAAATTTTTGTGGTCTCATCGAAAAAAAAAGAAAAGAAACACGATACGATTACGAGGCGCACCGTAGTGGTGGACTCCAGAATAATATTGACACCCTACTTTTTTTTTTACAGTGCACCAACATCTAAGAGCAGAAGTTTTTTTTCTTTTTTTTTCATCTCGCCTCTATCGAAATGCATCGTTTCTTCTACGTTTATAGAGGAACTCGAAAAAGAAAAAAAAAAAGCACGGAAAGAACAAGTATCAGCATTCGTCGTTGGCTTACGCACCTAGATTTGTGGAGGAATTCGACGAACCTGCAAACGTTTCCCACTTGTAATGTTAAGAAAGAGTTTGGCAATGCCCATCAATCGATAACTGTGGATGCCGGCGAGCGAAAGTTTGAATGAATGTGTCCTTAACATTCATCACGCGTCATCAACACTCATTGTCTTCGCCACCACAGTCATCCTGGGCATAGCAACATCATTATCATCATCAAAGTGAAGCATCGACATGCGACGTAATTTCCCCGGCGCCCGCAATGCGGGCGCATTCGAAAGCATTGTTGCACCATATACTATGTGGCCCTGGCATGGCATAAACGCAAACTCAGGTGCTGCAAAGCGGGTACGGACAGGACGCAAGAAGTGCGAAATAGAAAAACAAAAACAAAAAAAAACAAAGCTTTTCTTTAAGAAAGCAAAACTCTAATCACATCTTGGCCGCCCACTTTAAAAGCATACCTTATGTATTGCGCTCCCACTCACGCGTCGATATATGTGCATTCACTTCTGCTGAAAGGGGGGACAACAATCTTTCAAGGTCCCCTTTTTGGTTGGCAGCGTCATCGCGAGACGAGCGCCTCTCTCGCTGTATCCTGACACTTGATCTTTTTTTTTTGTTTTTCCTACGACAACGAAACCCTTCAAACTTGAAATGTGGGATTCGGCCATGTCCTAGAATGGAATTACGTTATGCCTGAAGCCACTATATGAATTTTATGTGATGCCGTATATATACTTTTGACGTCACGCGCCAAATCATAAGTTTTACGGGTAATAAGTGCTTTTTTTGTTTTTGCCTGTGTGCTATGTTGCCTTCGTTGTGTTTCGATGAACCTCCGAACAAGCTGCCATTCAGATCGGGAGAGAGAGAGAAAGCACTTTATTTGCACCCGTCAGAGAGTATGGGTGATCGGGGTGAGACTCAGCTCCCCCTTTCACCGTCTACCTCCCCCCTAGACGTTGGCCGGAATCAGTTGGCTTCCGGCGGCGGCCTGGGCTTGACAGATGGCTTGTTTTTGGGCATGTTCTTCCTGGCTATGAAGGGAGGATTCCCACGACTCTTTGTTCCCATGTAGACCGTTTAGCGCTGGGCAAGCCCAGAGCATGTGCTTTAGGGTCGCTATGCTTCACAGTTTTTGCATTTCGAAGAGTGCCCCTCAGGATGCCATTTGTGTAGGATATACGGGTTTGGGAAGGTACCCGTCTGCAGTTTTCGCCAGATTACTTCTTCCTTCGTTGTGAGAGATCTATGGGGGGGAGGAAAAGTTCTCCTGCCCATTCTATAGTGTTGTAGAATTTCTCTGTATGTGGTTAAGTTCGCTTTTTGAACAGGGAGTAGTATGGCTGCGCTGGGGCCCGGTGTGTAAGTCCTCGGGCGACCTCGTTGGCGATCTCGTTCCCTGTGAGTCCACTATGAGCGGGCGCCCATATTATTCTAATTAGGTCATTGGGTACGTTCTCCTTGCCTGCTTGCAGAATTTTGGCGGCCTCTTTGGACACCTTACCAGTGTCATAGGCTTTGATTGAAGTTTTAGAATCGGTGATGATTACTCTGGTTGATGGGTTTGTGATTGCCAGGGCAATCGCCGCCATCTCTGCCTCCTCTGGTGAAGAGTGTCTCACGCTACAGCTCGAGATTAGCTCGCCTTTGTCGCTCACTACTACTGCAGCGTAGTGTCCTTCTGGGTACTCTGCCGCATCGGTGTACACTACTCCTTGTTTTTGGAGGAGGGAGCTTTGGAGTCTTTGGACTCTGCTTCTCCTGCGTTCGTCGTTGTATATTGGGTGCATGTTTCTTGGGATGGGGGGTATTCTTAACCTGTTGGCAATTTCTTTGGGGATGGCGGTTATCCCCTCTCGCGATTCTGGATTCCGGTAGCCCAGTTTCCTAAGAATGGATCTGCCCGTTTTGCTGCCGGTTAGTCTGAAATATTGTGCCGTGAGTTTCGCCTCGCACATTTCCTCTAGGGTGTTTGAGACTCCTAGGTTGAGGATCGTCTCGGATGATGTGCACGCTGGTAAACCTAGGGCGGTTTTGACACCTTTCCTGATGAGGATGTCTACCTTGTCTCTCTCTGCTTTAGTTGTTTTTAAGTACGGGATAGCGTAGGTGATTCTGCTAATGATGAAAGAGTGGACAAGCCTAAGTAGGTTCGCCTCCTTCATCCCCGCGTTTTTGTTTGCTATCCTCTTGAGGAGCCTGCAAGTTTGGTTGGTCGTGGTTTCTAGTGTGTTTATTGTTTCAGTGTTTCTCCCATTTTCTTGTATCCACATAATCAGTATCCTGATCTTGTCCACCCCTGGGAACCGGGGTGTTGTTGACCAGGAGCTGGATATTGACGTGCTGCTTGCTCATGATTAGCATCTCCGATTTTTCCGGCGAGCATTGTAGCCCTATGGGTCTCAGATAGCTTTCAGTTTCCCAGATTGCCGTTTGTAGGGTGTCTTCTATTTGGATATCGCTCCCCCCTCTGTCGACCCAAATAGTGAGTTCATCAGCGTAGAGAGTGTGGCAGAGGCCCTCTAGCTTTCTGAGTCTTTCTGGCAGCCCGATCATTGCAATGTTAAAAAGGGTAGGGGATAGCACCGATCCCTGTGGTGTTCCCTTGTTGCCCAGCCTAATGTTGTCTCTGATTGTGCCCCCGATTTCTATGTTCACTGTTCGGTCCGTGAAGAAGCTCTTAATATAGTTGTATAGCTTGCTGCCTACATTCAGGTGATTGAGGTGTGACAGGATCGCTTGATATTTTACGTTGTCAAATGCTTTGCTGACGTCCAGTTCCACTATGACTCTCGAGTCGCTAGTCTTCCTTTCCAATACTTGTTCTTTGAGTTGTAGCATGACGTCGTTTGTGGATAGTTGTTGTATGAATTTAACCATGCTGTCTGGATAGAGTTCCTTACTTTCCAAGTATCCGTTGAGCCTGTTCTGTATGACGTGCTCCATGAGCTTGCCTACACAGGAGGTTAACGATATTGGCCTAAGGTTCTCTAGTTTGAGTTCATTCCCTGGTTTGGGGATGAGGACTAGATTTGCTTTCTTCCATTCCCCGGGTATCTCCCCCCGCTCCCAACATTTTTGCATGAATGCCGTTAGTTGTTGGAGGGAGTTGTCATCGAGGTTTCTAAGCATCTTGTTGTTGACCCCATCTGGGCCAGCCGCGGTTTTTCCTCTGCGCTTGTTTAAGGCAGCTTGGACCTCTCTTACAGTGATTGGTTGGTCGAGCTCCTCGTTGTTTTCGCCACTATAGTGGGAGAATGTTTCGGTGTTTGTTTCCCCTATGTACCTCTCTTTTATCTGGTTGATCATATCCTCCTCCGACCCCTGGAAATTGTGTGTTAGTACTTGCATTTTTCTCCTGGTCTCAGCTTTGGTGTTGTCTGGGTCCAGGAGGTGTCTCAGTAGTTTCCAGGAGGTGACGGAGCTTAATTGCTCGTCTAGTCTATCGCATATGTCATTCCAGTGTTGTCTGTTTAGTGTTTGGGCATGGCTCTCAATTTCCTTGTTGAGAGCTGCTATTCTCCTTCTCAGGTTACGGTTGCCCCTTTTTTGTGCGAGCTCGGTTTCTGCCTTTTTTTTTCCTTTTGCCACAGTTGTCTCATGTGGCTATCAACCCAGTCTTGTTCCTCATCTAATTCTATTTCCTCCTCAGCCTCTTTGCACGCCTGCTCAGATCGGGAAACAATTTCTCTTGGGAGCACTCATGCTATTCTCGTTCCCGGTAACATTTCTTAGGAGGAAGCTATAGATTGGCAGCTCCTATCACAACACACGGGAAGAGACAAATTGTTTTTCTCTGCAACCAATGCATAGAGTTTGATCAACTTTATTGCATATAAAAAGAAATGTATTAGGAGGAGTTTACAGAATTGTGGTATCGGTTTTTCTTTGCGGACTTGTAGCGAAGTTTCGCCCGAGAATGGCGAAACATTACAGGAGATTGCAAAGTCCAGCGTTGTGCCGAGGACGTCTCACAACGTCGGGCATTATATGGAGTATTTCGTTTTTTTTTTTTTTTTTTTTTTGCTCTGTTCCCCTGTCGTGTATGTACCGACTAGCCCAAGCCTCTACGGTGTAGCATTATGTTGAACACCGCCAGCCGGCGTTTCAGGTGTCGCATCTTGATGATGCACGAGATGACGCCCAAAGGGAACAGTTAGCGCATGGAAGCAACCAAAGAAAGAATTTTGCACACGGAGAACTTTCTGCGCCATTGAAGGTACAGCTACGGAGTCAAAGCTCGCGTAAATAAGAGCACTTCTGATTGAAGTCCTTCTAAATGAAACCTTTTTTTTTTTCTTTTCACTGCATTTATGTATTAGAGCACCAGGCTGGGTGTTCTGCAATATTTTTGTTGTTTTGTTCACTGCATTTATGTATTACATAGAGTGACACACTGAGTGTTGTGCAATATCGTGGTCTGGACCGGGATGGGCGCATTGTCAGGCATTCAGTTGCCTTTTCCCCACCCTTTCCCGCTTTACCACTGGATAAGATACGTATGCCTGAATTCATGAAAGTCCCACATTTGCGCACGGCCGTGTTAGTTTAAGCTGACGAATAGAAAGAAATGCGGCAGACTTCATTGATTGCTTCAGCTCTGAATTCATTTAATGCGATTGAAGACCACCATTTTATCTTGGCTTCTCTGATTTTTCTTTTAAAAAGTCGCAGTTTCGCCCGAAAGGCGAAGCATCGATTGCAATAGCAAATTAGTAGAGGGCTATTCGAAACAATAATGGTAGTTTAATGGGCCGTACAGAGGTGTACACATTCACTTACTAACTAAATCAACAAGCAAGGTGTCACGTGCGCACAAGTAAACATGAACACGTCTCGCTCGATGACCACGGAAACTGGCTGTGATTACGCTGGAGGGAGAAAGCGCGCCAGCTGCGGCGGGCAAATTGACCTTCGCGCTGTCTCTCGTCTCGCTTCAACGCGAACTAAACGACGAAAGCAGAACGTATACGAAGCTACCGGCACGCGGCGCATGCGCTTTGTCCCCATAGCAGATTGCTTTGAAGGTGAGGCCTGCGCGGGTGCGCACTTCGGCCACATCGCAGATCGCTTCCAAGATACGGCGCCCGCGCGGCCGCACTGTGAGCAGCAGCCGACGGGGCAGAACGCTAGGATGGATAGTTGGGCGTGTTGGTTGAGCATGGTCTGAAGTGAAGGCGCGAAAACGACGACGGACGAATAGAGAGCACACACACACACACACAGGGCGCCCTGTGTGTCTGTGCTCTCTCTGTGTCCGTCGTCGTTTTCGCGCCTTCACTTCAGAGCAGAACGCATGCCGCCCTTCCTCTCCGTCTCCGTCGCCTCGCTCACGTGCCTCACGCGCGAAAGAACGCGCGCTTCCGGCCTGCCTCCCTACCTCGCGTACTCTACATTGAGCCGACGATTTCATCGCCGTTGGACTTTATACGGAACCTCACGGCGACGGCGATGGCAGAAATACGCTTGGAGTGTCCATATAATTGCTATCGCAATAATAACTGCGCTCAGCCACTACAGATAACTAAACAAGAACCCTGGAGTGATAGAAAGGTTCTTTTCTTTCTGGGGGGGGGGGGGGGGGGAGTGTGGTCTTACAACAGTGTATAAAGTAGGAATTTCAATATATACATAAGGTACTTTAAATTGTGTGATAGCACAGAAAAATAAGTACTGACTCGGTTTTATTTCAGTTGTACTTCTTTCTGCGTGACATAGTAATGCAGGGTGTGGAAAAGCAGGCTAATTTATTTAGTTATAAAGTCTACCTTTACGGGAACCTATTCTTCACAGCTGTTTGGCCTGAACCTTATGCTTATGCCTTTTCTTGTGCGAGGAGGTTCAAGATGCTACCACTTAAATATATTTCATTCGAAAAACTTCCGTGCATCAGGTTGACTTTCGCTCATTAGCATGCTACTAAGTTAAGGTGACGTTGTGCTCGATGTAACGTATTTTTAGAACTTGCACACAAGAGTCAAATTTCTTTTTGTCGTTCAGTAGGACAACGTCCAAGTACGTATGACGTCCGAAGTGACTGCAGCGTGGCATTTGAAATTACCTTCAAATATAAAGTTCTTTATAAAATTCAGTTTTGGTGATCAATCGATATTTAGGCCACAGGTGAGCAAGCAGTTGCTATGGTAAAAGCTTCTTGCTTTCCAAGATCTATTACCTCGTTTTAAAGGTCCGCCTGGGGATTAATCGACACTGAGGTCGAAAATTTCTACTACAACGAATGTCACGAGCGAAACGACACAGCGCCAGCTTTAGGAGATTTATGTGATTCTATTTTTCTTGAAGGTATGCATTGCTGCTGTATAGGGAATTCGGCGGCTCTAAGTACTTCGGGCTACTGGGAAAACTATGCGGTGGTGTCTACATATATATAGGCTTTCGACATTGTTTTGCACCATACCAACTTATTTCAGGTGCATCTGCTATTGTGAGTACGTGCCATGTTTACCAAGTTTGAGGCTTATGTCGTCATTGTCGGGCACCCCTCCTTTCTGACAACGGCGTTGTTATCAAGATCATCACGGCGCATAATTGCACGGAAACGCACTGCCGTCTTGCCGAGAAGAATTTCTGTGTGATGCCCACATAATGTAATCCTTGTCCTCCACGGCGCAGCTCCTTCTGGCTTCCGAAATACACACACAGGCTTAGCTGCTGTAGAGTCCGTGTACAGCGCCAAGCCTTGCACTAATAGCCCAGCACAGTCGATGCGTGATAGATTAGTGGCTGGCGCGCTTGCGTGTTGCTTAACTGCCATCGATACTAATCCCGGTGGGCGTAGTTGCGGAGAAGTTTTGTTTTATTGTGATAGCAATTATGCGGACACTCCAAGCAAATTTCCGCTGCCGCCGTAATCGGCGTTACCATGTTCACCCGTATATATTTAGGCATATCCCCCTAAAACCGCTTGTACAATATATTGCACATTGCCTTCATCGTTTTTTTTTTTTGAAATTCACTTGGAAGTGATTACGCAAAATATTCATTCTGGGTATGAAGTATGGTGCATGTGTAACCGTAAAAAAAGCGGTTTCCTCATATTCTTGTCATCCGCATTCGAGGAATTGGACGCTCAATTGATCTAAACCTCTGTGCCGTGCCAGAGGGCCGAAAGCAACATTGAGGTGTGTTTCGAGATCACTGAGATGGCGTGACAATACCGGACGCGGTAGCGACATGCCAATGTACTACACGTACGTGGTTCCATCTTCATCTCTGCGTTTAAGCAATGAAATCCAGTTTTCACCATAGAAAACATGAGGAGATGTGCTTTTTTTCACCTACATGAAGATGCAGTTCTTGGTATCTGACCGTGGTATTTTAATTTTAAAAACTGCTCTTTTTCAAGTTCCTAACACAAGAGTAGACAATAAAAACCACCTTGAAGACCGATTATGTCCCACAGTTCTGTTCGCGCCTCAGGAGGATATGTGTGTTATATTCTATGCCATTCCATGAGCCAAGCTGTATCCGCGGGTTATATTGCTACACTATAATTCTACCGCTAGTGTTGCTGTTCATACCAGGTCTTACGTTCATCATCAAATTATATCCCTCAGAATTTTGAGAATGGCAGCCCCCCACACAAACGTCATGAAATGTAACACTGACAACGAATGCCTTTCATCCTAACTCTTCTCAGACTAATAAATATTAAAATTGCAAAACAATAACCGTGATCAAACCAGAAAGCGACGTAATTTTACTGGCACGGCCTTTTACGGGAAGCGTAGTGGGGACCGTGAGATATATCATTGCAGGCCCTACACTGGTGTGTTGAAGCTTTTCAGGGAGCAAGAAATCTTCGCGTGCTCGCGTGTTTCGAGTCTGCCTTGGACGGACCCGCGTATGGTTGGAGAACCATCCGAGAAGTTGAAGCGCAACTGTATACCTTGCCATCGCCTTACGGCTGAAACTGTCAATTTTAACGAGAGCGCAGCTATTAGGCGCCCGTTCCTGGGTTTAGCGTCGGCGGCCCTCGGCTTAACCGCGTGGAAGTACACTGTAAAATAATTTACACCCCTAAAAGTAAAAAAGGGTGTAAATGTGTTTATAACTCACACCCTTAGGGTGTTACTTATATAAATCACACCCTAAGGGTGTGAGTTATAGACACATTTAGACCCTTTTTCACTTTTAGGGGTGTAAATTATTTTACAGTGTATACTCGGGCCACTGCTCGCGCGTTCGTCTCCGTTTTCTTCCACAGCTGCCTCCAATGCCGCTCATCAAGCCAGCGTTCCCATATTGCCCTTCCCTCTGCGAAGGCGCTGACGGCACTGGCCCACTGCCAGTCGGTGCGCTGATTTCGGCTTCAAATTCCTTGCCTCAATATATCGCGAAATATCGTCCTCGACTGCGCTTTCCTTCTCTTGGGAATCCATTCTGTAACTCTAATGGTCCACCGGATTTCCATCCTACGCATTACATGGCCTGCCCAGCTCCATTTTTTCCTCTTAATGTCAACTAGAATATCGGCTATCCCCGTTTTCTCTCTGATCCACATCACTGTCTTCCTGTCTCTTAACGTTAGGCCTAAAATTTTTTTTCCCATCGCTCTTTGTGCGGTTCTTAACTTGTTCTCGAGCTTCTTTGTTAACCTCCAAGTTTCTGCCCAAGGTGGGGTGATGAAGTTAAGAAATTTTCGGGCGCAATTTGGAATCAGCTAGCGCAAGACAGGGGTAATTGAAGATCGCAGGGAGAGGCCTTCGTCCTGCAGTGCACATAAATATAGGCTGATGGTCATGATGATGGAATGCGAAAAATAATGGAGGCAGAGATTTAAACTCAACGACTTCGTTGAAAAGCGCCCCGATATTGGAGAAATTTCTCGCTTGAGGGTCGTATGCAATGCCGCACCTTAGCCCATCAAGGCCAGGGGTCCTTCCGGGATTTAGGTCTTCGATCGCATTCTCTTCCTCCCCTACCGAGATTGAAAATTCCAATCTAGCCTTCGTTTCGTCATCGAATTGTGGCATGAAGGACAAAAAGGCACTTTTGAAGTGGTCGCTTCTACCTTACCTAACCAAAAAAGAGCAGTATAATGCTCGTAAAAGGCTTTGTCAATCTCGTCTTTCGCGCTTCTCAAGGCACCATTGTATGTTATTTCGGCTATTATATTACGCTGCGTTTAACTTTCTTCCGTGCCTTGTGCGTGCTTTGTAGGCCTTTCGGCCATTACCGTTTTCCCTGCTCTTGTTCTTACAATTGCACCCTCAAATCTTTCCATGTCTAACAGCTCCAATTTTTCTTTCGCCACACTGATATCTGCCTGAAAGGCTCCAGGCGTTAGGCACTTTGACAAGAGTTTGCAACTTCGAACGTAACAGTTTCCCATGAATTCATTCTTCATGTTTAAGTATGCCGCTTCTTTCTATAGCTTTGATTTCAATTTTTTGCTTAAGCGTTCCCGATTTCGGCCCAATTTCTATGTTATTGTCATGGTACAGGGGCCAGATTCACAAAGCTTTTCTTTCGTAAATGCTCGTGGCCATTGGCCGGCCACCTTAGATAATAATATGTCTTGGCTGAAATTCTTTCTTATGAACAATTCTAGCATACGAAGATTTTGTAAATTCGGTCCCATTTCTTGTATGTCCTCAAGTACTTAAGTTTTGAAAACATCGTCATCAAGTAGTTTATTATTATTTTTCCATGAATCCCGGTTAGATTTTTCCTTTCTTGTTTTACTGTAACTGCTAAACATCACGAGACAATGGTCAGTGATGGAGAGAGGGGTTACGTAATAATCCTTGCACAGAGGCACAATATCCAGCGACACATTTTCACGATCTAAGCGTGCATGACTAGAAGCTTGAAAATCTGTGAGTAGGACATTATGCCCACTGCTAACACATTCTCCCACATCTTCAAGAGCTAAGTCATTGATGATATCCATTAACATGCGGCGTAATAGTCGTTTTGTTTCGTGATGAGCATGCACAAATAAAACAACCGAGACGGATGAGTGTGTTACAATGTGTCAGGAAAAAATCTAGACGCTGTGCAACGTCAGTTGGAGCACACAAACAAACCACGTGTCATTCATTGCAGGCAAAAACAAAGTGGCAAACTACAAAGCGGCCCGATGGGCAGCTTGTAACCGAATGGATAGCAATGCCTAAGCAACTACGTACAAATAGAAAACTCTAGCCGCCATACCCAGAGCTGTTGTGGTTGTTGGCGATTTCAATGTGGACAACGCAGGGAGAACGCTTCGTGCAATTCGCGCTACAAGAGTTTGGGTTGCGTTGACACAGTGACCCGGTGCAAACAACCACGCAGCGGCATACGTGTACATTATTGAAGCGACGCTTTATATGTCTATACAGGCGAAATCGTATATATCTAGACGAAATCGCCTGTGGACAGGAAACTATCATCATCAGCATTGGCTCGAGCGTCGTCGTCTTATTCTGCAGCTGGCTCGTTCGCGCCCCTCGGGTTGCGCTCGTGCACCGCGTTCGTTGTCGTCTTGTTCCACAGCTGGCTGCGTGGCCGCTCATCATTCCAGCGTAGAATTTCACTTCTTGCTAAGCACGAGGTCGCGGGATCGAATCCCGGCCACGGCGGCCGCATTTCGATGGGGGCGAAATGCGAAAACACCAGTGTACTCTGATTTAGGTGGACGTTAAAGAACCCCAGGTGGTCCGAATTTCCGGAGTCCCCCACTACGGCGTGCCTCATAATCAAATCGTGGTTTTGGCACGTAAAACCCCATAATTTAATTTTAATTTAAGTATCACTTCTCCTCTGTCGTCGTAATGGGGAGGCCGCGTTCACGAAGGTATTGTCCATTACTTAAGGGAGTATGAGCCATTCATTGTCTTACGTGACGGACAGTGTTAATGTTGAAGCAATTTAATTGAGAATAATCGCAAGCGGCAATGGGCGGGCGAATGCCCTTAACGACGCCGCCGAGCAAACTCGAGACATCGAACGCAAGCGACAACGGCGGACTGCGGGCATACCGTCAGTGACGTCATTCTCTCTCTCTATCGCAGCCGAACGTTCGCGTAACGTCATAATTGAGAAATACTTTAATGAACCCTCGGGATTAGCCCAGTGATAAACACCGGGCCGCACGTTTCAGCTTCGCTGGTCAACCACCTTCACGGAGTAGAAGGGCCGACGAATTTTTTACAGATACTACAGGCCCTTTCTGGGCCCAAGCACGAGTGCGTACATCAGTTAGTCAGTTAGTATTGCAAAAGTACGAAGCAGTACAAACAGTATAGACTTGGTATTTGCCAAGAACGTGGGGAAAGTATCTACTATGCCATTTGCTGTGTACCACAGTGATCATGAGGGAATCGTTGTTATTCTCACGAAGTGAATGACGCGATGAAATGAGAAACAGAAAACGAGTTGAGCGTTGTCAATAAACGTTCATTTTCGTAGTTACTCGCACAGTGATCGTTGTGTAGCAGAAGAAACGCCGGGATGACGTCAAGACGCATGCGCAGTAGCGTGCAGCTGGTGGGAGCTCGGCCGAGTCGCCGCCAGAGACTGCCCGCTGCAGTCACGGACACCGCGAGAGTTCGGCGCTAATGCGGGGAAACGGCGAAGCGCAGGTTGGCGCCGGCAGCACCTCTGCCCGTTGCCTCGTTGATGCTGCTACAATTTGGTTCTCTCTCTCTCTCTCTGTCGCTCTCATTTTCTCTTTCTCTCTCCCGAGCATAGCGCGTGACGCGCGCACTCTTTCTCGTTCTCATTTTCTCTTTCTCTCTAGCGCGCGACGCTCCGCGAGGTGGTTGCTAGGCAACGCAGTGGCAGGCAGCTGCAGCATCACTGGTTGCCATGGCTACGGCGCGGCTGGTTTACGGCTGGCTTAAACAGCTTCGCTGTTAAAAATCGGCACATAAAAGCTACGATGACTCACCGTCTGTTCCAAGAATCCCGAAGCGCAGTTATGGTGGCTGGAAGAGGAGGCGGAAGTATTGCCGGCTACGGAGCGGAGCACCTGATAATGCCAGCAGAGGCGGCGCTCTTGTAGCTACTTGAACGCCTTACTCACGCGGTCTGCAGCGCGAGCGTGAATAGGCCGGCGCTTTGGCGCTATGGCTGATTTCGTATGCATATTAGACTTCTCCATTCAGCTTATGGTATCAGAGGCTTGCCAGCAACAATACGAAGCAGAGCCTAAGGACCAGATGCGAATAATAAATACAATTATGCAGGAACAATGACCTGTACGCTGGAGCCGATGTACCAGGCGATCCAGTCCGAGACGGGTGGCATTTCCTAAACTGCGGGCCAAATGCTCAATTTTGCATACTGCTGGCATATTCTTTAACCGTTTTGAAGCATTTACAACCTTTAAGGAGAGTTATCTTTTCTGAGTACGCAGCCATTCTCTTTCTGGCTCTGATAGGAAATGCGGTGGTTGCGGAGTGAATGTATTCTGCGTTGCTACAATCTCGAGGCGCACAGATACAAACACAGTGCCAGCAAAGTGGAAAGAGTGCATGTTTACTTTGGTACATCATAAACGTCACGGAGCAAGCAGATCGAAGTCACAGCCAGAATGCAGTATCTGCGCAGGCACATTCACGTAACGCGATGAAACTTTAAATAGCGCATATGCTGTCGTTTGCCTTCTATTATCTTGTTATCTGCTTTTACGAGGAAATGAAGCCTCGTCATTGCGTAGAACTTGATGAGGCTGGTAGTGATATATTTCGAGTTTTGTGCACAGCCAACTGGGAGTAAATGGATTTCACGTCAACACATAAATTGACTGCAATATGCTATTTGTTTTTTATTTGCTGAAGCTGAAGTTGTACGTAAACGACTTCACAGGCTTGCGATAAATGCCTACAGTTTGTCACATGGGTAAAGCACTTTCTTCCCATCTCTACTTCCCTAATTAGGCAGGCATTCGCACGCATTCTAGAAACATGTAGCCTAATGAGCGCTCTCGAGCCCTCGTTAAATTTAGTTTTGCAGATAACATTATTCGGGCTACCTAATTTGATGCGAAATTATTTAATATTTACTAAATAATACTAAACCTTTGCGAAGATTGTCACGCGCATGCAAGTTTGTCAGGCGTTCAAACAGAAGTGACATTGATGGACATACCAACATCCGGTCAAATAAAGTAAGCCTCTAGCAGCTCGCATGCCACAACCTTACTTTTTTCTGAGAAATATTAAAGGCTCATTCACACCGGCGACTGACAGTGGTCGCGCGACCAAGTTAGAGTGACCTAGAATCACTCTAACCAAGTTGGTCGCAAAGCAACCAGTCGCAAATCGTCGCAAATGGTCGCTTTTCTCGAAAAGCGACCAGTTTGGGCCAGTCGCTCGCTGCTCCATTTTCCAGTCGCGCCACCATGGTCGCAAAGCTGCCCAACCAATCGGCGCCACGCTGAAAGTGATATTATGTGTTTTTTTATCCGGCGTCCGCTACGCCAAATGTAATGTCCACGCCACCATATGCAGACTACAGGGTGGTAATTGGTGTCTTGTCTTGTGATGCTGGGACGCAGCAGTTGCAGCAACGTGTCGAATGTACGTGGTCGCATTCGCTGGAAGCTAAACAGCAGGAAAAGAAAGCACAACACAAACCCTTTTTCCAGCTGCCGTTCGTTGGATGAGCACGCCACCCAAAGGTGCACAGCCAGTGAACAGCTTCACTTTAATATTATGCACCGAATCCCTAGCAATGCGAACTAGAAATTACTACTTTCTCTCGATAATACTCGTTGTCAAGCGCACAAAATTTGGGAAGGAGGCGGCTTGCGTGTCCGGCCACTTCACGCGAGCGGAGGCACGGGCGCACCCACGAGCGTCGCGTTTTCTTCGGAGGCTTCCGCGCTTCCACAGCTGACACCACGGCAGAGCACATCAGCACAGGGACGACGTCTTCCTGTTCACTCGAATCAAAATCCTTGGCTGTTGCCGGAACGCGAAACCAATTTACACAGTGCCAGCAAAGACTGGGTCAATCTAGAGAGGGCTTAATCAAAACTTAGCCGATCGCGGGCTGCTTGTAATCACAAGTGGTGACTTGGTAACGTACGACAGTGCACGATAGATGTCCTTTCAAGAGTATCAGCGCAATTTGTAACACCGAGCCATCGTGCAAAGTTTTGGAACCCTGGTAATCCTGACGATGCTACAGAATAACAGTCGCCATGATGCACCAAGATGTCTGGCTTTTTACTGCAGATTGTAGTACATCGTTGTCTAGCCAAGCAGACGTCGCGCGATGTTTCCCAAACAGCTGCATAGCTTGGAGAGAAAATGGATGAAAGGAAATCAGCAGACCAGCGGAAGAACCGAGGGAACCAATTCTTTTTTAATCACTACCACACGAAGCAAAGCGACATAGAAGCCAAGGAAAGCATCGGGGAAATCAATATCGTCGAAACGATAAGCTAAAGGGAAGTGAAGGTGGACGAGAAAACAACTTGCCACCGGTGGAGAGGAACACGTATTCCCCCTACTCGGGGCTCCCACTGGTTGACAGTTTTTTTTTTTTCGTCGGTGCACAAACATAAACATTGCATGAGATTACACACCGCGTAGATGACGATAACGATTACTGTGCGCATCGCATTCACTGTATTGGCGCTTCACGGGTATTCTAATATGTGCGTTGGGTCTGCATATTTTTTTTCCTAGCGGCACGGCAATTGTGTCTTTTCTAACCCGAGTATAATCAAGGTGCCCTCTGAGCAGTGTCTGTGCGAAAATAGATAAATAATAACAGTGTTTGAACACGCAACATAGTCACATACAAGGTAACGCATGCAAGTGCGAGAGTACGATAACGGTGCATGACCGAGTCTCCTAAGTAAATATTTGTTCGGGGAACATTAAGTAAAGTAACCACTCATATATGCACCGCTGAAACTTACTTTCGCGTGTCTTCACATATCGTAATCATCAGCCTATATTTATGTCCACTGCAGGACAAAGGCCTCTCTCTGCGATCTCCAATTACCCCTGTCTTGCGCTAGCTGATTCCAATTTGCGCCTGCAAATTTCCTGACTTCGTCAGCCATCTCCCTCCTCCGCATATACCGCGGCGAAAAGAGAGAAAGACACTCTGCCGAAACTGTAATGACTTCAACAGTAATGGTTTCAAGAATTTAATTACAGCTCGCATTCAGTTGCAGATCATTCGCTTGGACGCAGCGGCAGAAAAAAAAAATGACCACGAAATTGCTAAATAATAAATAAATGTAGAAAGGAATAAGACTGAAATAACGTGTTCGATCGACTAATGAATACCGCGGGCACGCTCGAACGGCGATGTTATTACACAGTCTAGTGAGTCGGTTTCAAAAATTTAATACAGATCGCACTCACTTGCTGCTCGTTGGTTAGGGCGTAGCAAAAAAAAAAAAAAAAAACTTGGGTATTGCTAAAGCGAAGAAAAATCTAGAAAAGAAGACTGAAATTACGTGTTCGATCGACGAATGAATACCCACGTGGAAAGCGCGAACGGACCGCAGTTTCCGTCGGTTGTTTTGTAATCAGATTACAGATAGCCAGTAATGCAAATTAATTACCTTTTTTGTAGGTTAACGCACGGCAAAAAAATGCTCATGAGCTTCAAAGAAACTTCCTGAATGTTACAGAAGTTGCTTTAATTTAATTACGGCCTCTCTTGGCTAATTATTACAAAGTCCGGCGAGTCTGCACGTTAGCACGAAGCATAATTTGGGTTGGAAGTGCGCGCGTACTTTTAATTTTATTACTCATGATGATGATAATGGCCTTTCGCACGTCTCGGATTTACGGCAGTCACTGCGCGTTGCTTAGCGCAGCTTGCAACACCAACACCGCGCTCCAATGCCGACGCCGCGTTCCACCGTGTTGCAATGGCGACAACGCGTTCCAGCATACCCGCTCCGTGAATGCGTGTCTCTCTCTCTCTCTCGGACTTACGGCCGTCACGGCGCGTTACATAGCGCAGCTTGCAACACCGACACCACGTTCGAATGCGAACACCACGTTCCACCACGTTGCAATGGCGACAACGCGTTCCAGCATACCCGCTCCGTGAATGCGTGTCTCTCTCTCTCTCTCTCGGACTTATGGCCGTCACGGCGCGTTACATAGCGCAGCTTGCAACACCGACACCGCGTTCAAATGCGAACACCACGTTCCACCACGTTGCAATGGCGACAACGCGTTCCAGCAGACCCGCTCCGTGAATGCGTCTCTCTCTCTCTCCCGTTCTTATTTTCTTTATCTCTCTCCCGAGCATAATGCGCAAACCCTCTTCACCTCGCAGAGTATTGGCACGAGCGCGAGCGAACGCGCGAGCTGTGGACGATGACGACGACGTTCGAACGCAATCATATGGTTCCCATAAATGCATGTTCTGCAAGCGTGGCTGTATAGCCGGGTGGTGGCGTTCGGCGATTGCAGCTTTCGGACGTGTCATCATGTGCTCCCTTATAGAGCAGCTTTCAGCAGCCCGTGTGGGCCGCGGTATCAGGTGTACTGAAAAGCCGGCTGAAGATTACCAGGTTGTTCTGCCTCATCTGCCCACATGTATGTCTGTTTTAAACACTGTTTTTTTGCATGGTTATGTAAAAGCCAGGCCATGTGGAGTGGAGCATGTCCGAGACAGCCTTGCGCGTTACTCGCTGCTGCCGGAAGTGGTTGCCCTCGGGGCATATCCAAATGAATCACCCGTGGGCAGTGACGTTTAAGGATGAGGAAGGCAAGAAGAAGATATTAGTGGCAGATGCGTTCAACGCTAAAGACCACCGCTGCATGATCACCGACCCACGTGATCAAGGAGTCCTACTGAAGCTTTACTGGCTGTTTCATGGCGTACCGGACGATGACGTGCGAGTGGCTTTGGCGCCGTTTGGAAAAGTTACGGAAATCTGTAGAGACAAGTGGAAGGTCAAGGGATGCATCGACAAAGGACCAGCAACCTGCTCGGTGGCGCTGAAATTAAAGGTGGGCGTTACAGTGGATGACCTTCTACGCCAGCTGCGTGTTGCTGAAGACATGGCGCTCGTCTTCGTCCTTGGCAGAGCGCCGCTCTACCTCCGATGCCATGGACACATCCGACGCGAGTGCCGCGTTCCACGATGTGAGGTCTGGCGGTGCTTCGGCCACAATGACTCCCAGTGCGTGCGCTCTTATGCCAGCGTTACAGGCCCACTCCGTACCGACGTTGTGTCAGAACACCTGATGGACGCCGCAGACGCCGAAGAAGCTAGCAGGGAATACAACGACGGTGCGAAGACTGCTGCAACGCCCCCTGAAGCTTCTTCAGGAGTTGTTCAGGAAGTGAATGGTGGTGCCGAGCCCTCGGCTGCAGCATCGTAAACGAAGCCAAAGACTACAACAGATGACGCAGACACGAAGGCCGCAAGCACGTCATTGTCAGTAGCGCAAGACGCCGACCAAGAGGTAACGGACATCGAGATGCTCACGACCGGAAGCGTCGCTGCAAAGCGGGCTTACGAAGACTCCGACAACACAGGGAGAGTGAGTGCGTCAGGCACCGGCGAGCCACCAACGAAGGCATCGACTGGGCGGCGGTCTTCGGTTCAACCGAAGCCAAAGCTGACGCCTGACCGTAGGGTGACCCCTACAACGCCTCCGCACTAGCGGAGGTGACGTTCCAGAGGCCTTCAACGAGGACCACAAGAAACCCACTGTTGCGATGTGAGTAGGACGCCTAACCAAGCAACCTCCATGAAATGGCGAATGACTTTCAATCTAGCCTTGGCGTTGTGACATTGAATGTGAGAGGACTGTGTTCGCGCAAGAGGCAATGTCAGATTAGTCGCATTCTTTTTGGAAAATGACGTTGACGTACCTTCTGGTTGTACAAGAAACAAAAATTGAAGGTGATGAGCAAACAGAACAAATGGCTCAAAATTTTCGCTCTAGATACAATATATGTGTTTGCCATGCTGTTGGACGGTCAGGAGGCTGCGGCATCTTTATTCGCAATAGCATCGCGGTTGTTGAAAAAGTGTCCGCCTGCGGTAGTGGGAGACTGGTTGCATGTGATTTTATTTTTTTCTGGATTACAGTGGCGTGCTGTGTGCATTTACGCACCAAACAAAATGGATGAACGTTAAATTTTTTTTTTAGGTATGCCGAAGGGTTTTTTGAAAACAGAACGAAATGTTGTGGTTCTAGGGGACTTTATTTGCGTCCGTAGAGCTGAGGACAAAACAACGGGCCTCAATGTGCGTGATAGAAGCGCTGAGCTTTTGAGTGCAATAGTGATTGAGAGAGAGCTTGAGGACATCGGTGATGTCATGACACGAGATAGCCAAGAACGGTATACACATTTATACCCGATTCACAAAAAAAGTACCCGATTCCCGCCGGGATCAAACTCGCGACCGCTGCGTGGGAGCCGGATACTCTACCACTGAGCCTCGCAAGCGCTTGCTATCGGGCCGCGGAAAATCCCCTAATGCAAGCACGCAGGGGGAGACGACTCGAGCTTGATGATTTATTGTCATCCCCTATGAAACGGGGCGGCGACAAATAGTCACCTAGCCCGCTTGATTTAATCAAGTACATGTTCCTTCTAGCATTGTTGTATACCTCTCCTTATTCCTTCTTTTTTTCGAAAAATTTACCTTGTATCGCTACCTATGATTTGAAGAGATCAGGTCGTATCCGTTTTTTCCCAGCTTTTTTTTTTCTTTTTCGACCAGTACTCTAATCGTATCTTGCTTATCTCTATGGCTGATCTGTTGATGTTTCCTTCCACTTTAACCCCAAGCGCTTCTGGGAGTTGCACGTTACCTACGGTTCTCTCTGGGTGGATCCCGTCGCATTCCATTAGGATGTGCTGAGTGGTCTCTGGATCTTTACTGCAGCAAACACATGCCTCATCTAGTTCCGAATATTTGCTGCGGTATGTTTTGGTCCTTAGGCGACCGGCTCGAACCTCAAATAGCAAGACACTGCCCTTTTTGTTATCGTACTGATTTTTCCTTCTCATTCTTGTAAATCCCCATTGTCCTTTTTGTTTCCATTATTTGCATCCAATTCACGGCCTCTATTTTTATTATGGCGCCACCATACTAGCCTCCTCCAGTATATATAGTGGCGCCATCTAGGTATAAGATTCCTGCAAACGCAGCGTCCGCAGGCGCAGACGACGATATGCGATTGAGACGATGCACGCAATCAACGTGCTCCCGAGCCGCCGAGCCTCGGGAACACGTTGGGGAAAGTTAAACATCACGATCGAGCACGATCATAATAGGGAAAGTTAAACAAACAGAAAAAAGGCTTTCTTTTTTCAACAGACGCCCCGACATTTGAATATTCATTCCATTGCGCAGCTTCTAAATTAACTAAAAGTAAAAAGTCACCGGATTTCTAGGTTGGCTTATACACCGGAAATTTCGATGAGTCTTATGCATCACCGACACTTTCCCTTGGCAAGCAAGCTCCGATAACTGTTGCAGCTTCGCATACTTGGCCACGATTGAATATTCTATGAAGTGAGATATTATTTCTTGGCCCCGCATATCAACTAAAAAATATTTTTAAAAAAATTAACTTCGAAGGAGTACATATATGCCCACTAGTTGCACAATAAGGCATACAGTACGGACTACAGAATAATTAAGAAATACAGGTGACCTTCATGCCCCTTTACTATTTCCTCGTGACAGCTCGCGCTTTGAGAGGCTGTGATAGACTGCACCGTCTTCTGGATGGCCTACATTTACCAGTCCTCGTATCTAACATAAAAACTGTGCGACGTTGTACCATCTGCACGATCGGCCCAGGTTTATCACCTTTTAACGTTTCTTTGCCGGAGCTCAAATGGCACTCTCGTTTTAACATAGGCCACTTGGCCTAGACGTAACTATTATCGTAACCCGACGTGGTTGCTTAGTGGGTGTGGTGTTGGGCTGCTAAGCACGAGGTCGCGGGAACTAATCTTTGGCCACGGCGGCCACATTTCGATGGGGGCGAGATTCCAAAACACCCGTGTACTTAGATTTAGGTGCACGTTAAAGAACCCCAGGTGGTCCAAATCATTCCCGAGTCCCCCACTACTGCGTTCCTCATAATCAGATCGTCGTTTTGGCACGTAAAACCTCATAATTAAAAAAAGGTATGATTGTATAATACTTGGTCACTGATCATGTCACTTTCAAGCACCTCTCGCTGGCACTCGTCCAGTGACTACGTACTACCAGGGTCTGTGAGACCGGTAGAATGTTCTTTTTTTTCAACAAAGTAGCACGCAGATTTAAACTTTCTTGCAAAAGTCGAGCAGAAGATGAAATAGCATTTCAACGTAATGCCTACCGAGTGCTGCTAAAAGGCAGCATAAGCAATGGTATTCTTGTAAGTACTTTTGTAAGGGCTAGGCGAGAGAGCGCTCCAGCGTACTTAGAGTGCTTGCGCAGTTAGCGCCGAGTTCCAAAACGTGTCGTGCATAAATCCCGGCAGCATTCTACCGCGATTTAAAGCAACGTATTCACGAAGAATGTGAAACAGCTCACTCGTTATGTTGTCACTATATAAGCACCGTCCAGCTTCTTCTATTTTGCACTCAACGTATTTTAGTAAGCACAGGAGAGCTTCTCTATATGAGCGCTCTTAAAATGCAGCGTACCCTTTACCGGCTAGCGCGTATTTCCAGCAAAAGTTTACAACTTCGCAGCAGTTGCGAGCCTTCGTCTTCTTCGCTTTTGTTTCTTGTCTCTGACAAAGTACAGTGTCGTGCTCCAAGAACCGGACATGCTCAAGTTGTACAAATGGGATAGCGCAGTTGCAAATGGAAACACATCCGAGTGATTCATTGCACCTCGCGTTTTCCTAGAATTTTTCTGCTCTATGTTTCCCCTTTTATTAGCATTACGTCTGCACCAGACAAGGACAAATAAAAAAGCATTCATTCGCCACTTCAACACGCCTATACGCTTAGAAATAGTTCTATATTAAGGAAACTAGGCTTTTCTGTGTGTTTTGTTATACGTTTGATATTACGTTATATAACGAGTAAATGGTAATCTCGCCAGTATATATATATATATATATATATATATATACATATATATATATATATATATATATATATATGACCCGCCGTGGTTGCTCAGTGGCTATGGTGTTGGGCTGCTGAGCACGAGGTCGCGGGATCGAATCCCGGCCACGGCGGCCGCATTTCGATGGGGGCGAAATGCTAAAACACCCGTGTACTTAGATTTAGGTGCACGTTAAAGAACCCCAGGTGGTCTAAATTTCCGGAGTCCCCCACTACGGCGTGCCTCATAATCAGAACTGGTTTTGGCACGTAAAACCCCATAATAAGAAAATATATATATATTCCAATAGACACGCCATATTTTGGGCGGTTCAACACTATATAGCTTGAAAGACGTGTATAACGTGTGTCTGGCCCATGGGCTATCTATCTATCTATCTATCTATCTATCTATTGATGCGTTTGTATATTTCCCCGCCTACTTGAGTCACTGGATAGTCCGTAATCGAAACCTTAGTGCACAGGGCTGCTGTGCTGAGGTAGCAAGGTTCGAAACCAACCATCAGGCCAACTTGCGTAACAGAGTACGTGATAATGTGTAGATATGTGTCGCTCTTAACCGAACCTCTTTCACGCCGACATTTCGCAGTGTTCGCAGAAACTCCATGACGCTGACTTAAAGCACGGGGTATGCGCTACTAGGTCTGTGCTGGTCTTCAGTGAACCTTTTTGATGCCAACTTGGGTAACTGTATGTGCCACTGGGAATGTGAGTGAGACAACTTAATAAATATCCAGCAAATTGATGGCCTGGGTCTAGGCCGCGCCGGTGCAGCAGAGAGACCCTATCTCTCGGTAGCTTCCCGGGCTTGCTGGATGGCCCAAAGTTGGTCCTGAAGATCAGAGCTAGTCAGTGCGGTTCTCCACCGCTCCCTTAGTTCATCCGGGGGGACTGCAATTCTCCTCTGAACTATTTCACAATCCCAGAGTATGTGTGCTCTAGGGTGGCTTCTCTATCATTACATAACTTACATTTGGCCTCAGGGTATAAATCCGGAAACATGCGGTTAAGATGTACCGGGTTCGTGTAAGTTGTGGTCTGAAGTCGCCTCCAGTCAACCGCCTGAGACCTGTTTACTTTTGGGTTAGGAGGTGAATATATACACCACGACTTTCTGTAGAATTGTGTAATGTCACTGAATGAGAAAAGTCTAGCCCTATCCATCCGTTCCATCTCCTCCTTGGCCCGTCCTAATATGACGAAAAAGATCCGCTAAATTTCACCGTTGATGAGCTGAATCGAACCCACGTCTCAAGGGTTCCTCGTGGATAACAATCCGACGCATCAGCCGGCTGCGCCAGAATTGAACGGGGTATGTTCCTCCTTCAGTGAACGTCTTTCACGCCAGCCCTTGAGTGCGCTGCACCTCGAATGAACTGGTTTTGTGCCACTGTTCAATGAACCTCTCGCCAACGTAAGCCAGTTAGTATGTGCCACTCAGTGTGCGGCAAGTGTGGGAACGTTTCTCAGCATTAGCAGGCTCAGCACACCACGCTTCTAGTCTCGGAGGCAACGCACAGACTCGTCGTTACTAGATGCCGCTAGATGGCGCAGCGTGTGCAGAAGGAAACGCGAGAGAGGAGTTCGGTTGCAGGATGACGCGCTTATGTACGCTGGCACGCAACAGTGCGCCATGCATCTCGGAAGCCGCGCACAGGCTTCGCGGCGGCGGCGCTAGATGGCGCCAAGTGTTCTTATAGGAGTAGGGAGCCTACATACATGGCTCCCTATTAGGGAGGCGCAATAGAGTCATCCCGCTAACTACATGCCTCATTCATAACTCGTTTTGACGGTGGCAATACGTTGTGTCGCTATATTTCTTCAGTGCTAAACGCGTTACTGTCGACAGTGTTCGTTAGACGGTTTTCGCCGCATTCTTTTATTACCATCAGATCGCTATGCGGTGGTACACGCTCGAAAGACGGAGGATGACGTGGACGATTACTCATGCAGTCGATTTACACGACTGTGGTACAATTTCTACTGAATAGCGCGAATGTACTCTCACTTTTTAAGCGAATTATTGTCGTGTGATATGCGTGACGCACTAATCATCACAAAACCCTTGTTCGAAATAGCACGAAAGATGTAAGCTCACGTTGGTAGCTCAGGTAGCCGAGCATCGGGGCTTTTGTAGAGGGAAACCTTCACTAAATTCTACCATCGGACACGTAGCATTTTCACGTACGTCGTTATGCGAACGTTGTATTATTATTATTATTATTATTATTATTATTATTATTATTATTATTATTATTATTATTTGTTTTGAAAACATATATACACTAGACAGGAAAGGAAAAGCGAGCAGCAATGCTGGCATCGGCCACCGGAAGGGGCGAAACGCCTTCGGAAAGGAGAAAAAACCTAGAAGTGGAAGATAGGAAGAAGGGGAGGGAAGAAGAAAGAAAGAGCAAGATGACAAATCTCAAAGAATACAAGCAGAACACACAGAGTACAGGTCACACGCAGTAGGGCCCGTCACTGCAGGTCACGCCACTAAAGAACGTCGAAATAGAAGAAATAGTGTCTGACGTCCCGTTACCCGAAAACGCTAATAGGATACAAGCGTGAGCCAAACTTCAGAGCACCAGAACACACATAAATGGGCTAACGCACGCGCACACGCATCTGCGAGAACATGAATACACAAAAACATGCAAGAACACAAAGCAGCACAAAAAAGGTCGCGTCCGCCAATGCATCAAACTGCGTAAGGCTCCCCTAAGTAGATCAACCGAGAATTTCGTCGCTTGTGTGTGCGGAGATAAGCACTGTTCACCGCACGCCCCAAATCGGTCAGTGTCACCCTTTATTCCAGTGATGCGCTCTGGCCGGGCCTTATCACCTTACATCCACGTCGTCTGCTCGATTTGGAATCCTGCGATTCACTATGAACTACGTGATCCCCTGAAGCATTTGACAATGACTGTGTATATTTCTGGAATATCTACCTGTGGATAAGTCTTGCTTTGTTGCATAATGGTGCATTGCATACGCTATACAGTTTGCTGTCATCAGTGTGCGCGATCACACCTTCCTCTATGTGAATTCCGAGAATCGAATATTTATTTTGTCTTCATGTGTTTGGTTTATTTGTTCCATTGTCGCCACTAATGCAATGTCTGATCCTTTTATATATAGCGCTTCGTGAAAAAAATTACTAGATGACACTGTTGCCGTTATCACTCAGCTACAATAAAAATCGTGGTCAGCACGTGGCTTTGTCAAATCTTCGTCCATGTGGTGTCAGATGTTCCTGGGATGTTACAACGTATGAGGAAGTGTACGAAGCGGCACAAGCCGCAGTTAAAAACTCGGCACCGGGCCCAGACACGATCACAAATTCAATACTTCGAAACATGGATTCGGTGGCCCTAGCGAAAATAACAAAGATTTTCAATAGCGAGTACTGGGCCAAGGGAGATTTGCCCTAAGAATGGAAATTGGCTAAAATAATCATGATCCCCAAACCAAAAAAGAATCCCTCGATTGATACACACCGGCCGGTATCGCTCACGTTCTGCCTCGGTAAGCTCTATGAGAGGGTGATCCACACCAGACTACTGCGATACCTGGAAGAGTGGAGCTGGTTCCCAGACTCCATGATAGGATTTCGCACAGGTTTATCGTGTCAAGACGTGTTCCTCCTACTTAGGGACGAAATTCTAACCAATATGCCGTATGGTGACGAGAGACTAGTCTTAGCACTAGACCTCAAAGGAGCCTTCGACAATGTCTCTCACGGCGCAATACTCGAGGAACTAGAACTCTCGGGTTGTGGTGAGCGCACCTACAATTACATAAGGGCGTTTCTTTTCCAACCGCGAGGCCACTATCAGTATTGGCCAAATCACATCGCAGATATTGAAAATGCCGAGCAAAGGAACCCCTCAAGGAGCGATAATATCTCCTCTGCTCTTCAACATGGCGATGTGTCGCCTCGCACGCGATCTCGATCGGATACCCGACCTAGGTTACACGCTTTACGCAGACGATATCACGCTGTGGGCGAGCAGAGGTTCCCTAGGGGATAAAGAATACACGCTCCAAACCGCGGTATTATGCGGTGGAGAAATTTTCCCGAACGAGCGGGCTGAAGTGCGCGCCCGAAAAATCCGAGGTCATCCGGATACACGCGAAAGGCTACAAATCCAGAGGGTCGATTAACATTGTGGTTGAGGGCCAAATGGTCCGAGAGGTACCTACGATGCGAGTCCTGGGTTTGTGGCTTCAGAGCGACGGGAGAGCAGCACAGACGCTCAAATCCATCAAATCCGCAACCCACAACATAGCCCAAATGATATATCGAGTGACGTATAGAAAGGCGGGAATGCGAGAAATCGATACCCTAAGGCTCGTACAGGCCTTAGTGATTAGTCGAATCATATATGGCTTGCCCTACCAAATCCTGAACAGGGAAGAGGAGAGGCAGGCCAACACGATATTTCGAACAGCTTTCAAGGCGACTCTGGGCCTGCCTAAATCTACCTCCACGGAGCACATGCTAGCTTTGGGAGTTAAGACTTCGAGATTGACTCCAACCAAATAAGGAAATTTACTAGCCCGACGTTTCGGAACCAATTCGGCTCCTTCTTCAGGGGGTATTCTTCGGAGGTGGCTGGTGTGCCGCCGACCACAAGATTTCTTTCCAAGAAACCCAAATCCTTCAAACAGGAGACAAACTGTCGAAAAAGGCTACTACTGGAGTCTTGGCACATTCAGAACACGGCGGGTAAAATAAACCGCGTGAAGGGCATTCTTCCTTCTTTGTATGTTCATGGCCTTGCAGACGCGACGAAGGGAAGGACAGACGCCCCGCTCTAGGTCAGCAACACCAAAACAACTCGTCCCCCCCCCCCCCCACCACCTATTTTGGCTGTCTAGAACAGGTGCCCTGCCAAGTGTCTCCGCACCTTACGGTCTCCCCCCCCCCCCTCCTCTCCTTTGTTACGACGGACCTTTTAAAAGCGGCACACCGCCACCTCCGAAGAATACCCCCTGAAGAAGGAGCCGAATTGGTTCCGAAACGTCGGGCTAGTAAATTTCCTTATTTGGCAGGAGTCAATCTCTAAGTCTTAATCAATTTTCCTAACCAGACAGGTAATTCTGTCGAAATGTTTAGCTTCTAGCTTTGGGAGTACACAATACTTTCGACGAACTGAGGCAGGCCACTCTGATGCGACAGAGGGAGCGCCTCAGCTTCACAAAAACTGGCCGTGCAATATTGGCACGACTTAGTAAAGAGGTTTATAGCTTGTCCGGTAATCGGGTAAACGCGGGCGGTCCGGCGTTGGGGCGTGTTAGCGGAACCGTAAACGTGAGCGACCTGTATGGTGCTGCCACCTGGTGGCGCAGAGCTGAAACTGACCAAAAAAAGCTAATATTGCAGTAACCAAGTGTACTCTAGTTCGATGCTTGTGTAAATTTTCTGCAGCAACACGATTACGCCACTGCCGAAAATTTACACCAGCAGCGAAGTAGAATACCCTTGGTTATTGCAATATTAGCTGTTTTTTGTCCGTTTGATTCCTGCGCCACCAGGTGGCAGCACCATACAGGCCGCTCACGTTTACAGTTCCGGCAAAACGCCCCAACGCCCGGTCCACTCGCGTTTACCCGATTACCGGACAAGCTAAACCTCTCTAATATCCCAGCATACCCGATTTATCTCACCGAACAGGCCGTACCTCTCCCTCCTTCGGTGGGACCCAAAATTTCAGTAGCTCAACTTCCCAAGAATATGCATCCGGAGTGCAACAAGAAAAGGCGCAAAGCACGCGCACAACATATTCGATCGATGTACTCCAATAACGCTAGGTACAATACGTACTACACGGACGCAGCTGCGTATGCAGAGGCTACCGGGAAGCGCTACCAAAGGAGGTGCGCCCTGGCAGTCGTGAACGCGATCAGCCAGCACCAAATTACCGCGTAGACCACGGCGGGCTCTTCCACCTCGGCCGAAATGTTAGCAGTGGCGATCGCGCTCGCTCACGCGGAGCGTTCGGAAAGGGACTCGGTCGTGGTCACTGACTCCCGGGAGACATGTTGCATGTTTCTTAAGGGGCACGTGACTGCGGCTAGCCTCGCGATAATCCCCAAATCGTTCAACCACCGCCATCGCCTACTCTGGTGCCCGGGACATGCAGGGGTACAGGGGAACGAACAGGCTAACGCGTTAGCTCGAGCGTCTACTAACCGAGCGATGGCGTCCTCTTCGAACCCCAACCCCTCACACTATCCCTCACAAAATCCCATCAATTTAAATGTCAAAGACATCCTTGCTCATCAGCGCGGAGTCCGCAGAAAATACCCGCCGCCTCACCCACAACTTAGCGGGGAAGAGGCCGCCGATTGGCGCAAAACACAGACCGGGGTATTCCCCCATCTAAAACTGCTAAACGCCATGTATCCCACCCGCTATAGGGCCACGTGCCCTTGGTGCGGTGGCATACCTACACTAATACATGTAACCTGGGAGTGTACTAAGCACCCTCATAGGCCAACTAATATCACAATGGAGCAGTGGGAGGCACAGCTCACCCGTTCCGACTTGGCAGGACAAAAGTCTTTAATTAGCCAGGTCAGGCAGGCGGCAGAGGCCAGTGGGGCCCTGGACTGAGGGGCTCCGACCACCGCTCCTTAGAATATTTTCCAGACAAATAAAGTTTCTATATATATATATATATATATATATAATAAACTTTATAATTTAAAATTTTCATCCACTCAGTAGTTTTCATACATTCAACGCAGGACATTAACTGGTATTTTTAATCCTGCAGATGAAAACTATCAGTGTGCGAGTCATAAAGACGTTTGAGGGACGATAAGAATCACGATTTCAGAAATTTGGCAATCACATCATTAACGCGAAGTGACGGCTAAGAATCATGGATTGCACACGTATTTATCTGCCCGTTTATGAGCTGTGCCACTGCAATTAAAGAGGTAGACGGTCGTGTCTCCTAACGTCTTTCTTGTAATAATTTTCGACCTCTCTGGCCTACGGGTACTCCGCAGGGGTCGGTCCTATCCCCCTTTCTATTCAACGTGGCAATGATTGGTCTTCCTGCGAGGCTCGAAAAGATAGAAGGACTCGGACACAGCCTACACGCGGACGACATTACCCTCTGGGTGGCGGCTGGAAGCGATGGGCATGTGGAAGAGATCCTCCAAACAGCAGTAAACACGGTCGAAGACTACATCAGAGACAAGGGACTGCGATGTTCCTCTCAAAAATCAGAACTTCTGCTCTATAGACCCACATGCAGAGGTCGAAAAAGCATTAAGGAAAGGCCGGACGTTGTTGTCACAGTAGAAGGCACCATGATACCGATAGTGGAGAACCTAAGAATACTGGGACTCCGCATATCCGAAAACGGTCATACTGGAGAAACCATTAGACTACTGGATAATTGTGTTCACCAAACAATTAGACTAATAAAGCGGATGTCCAACATTAACTATGGCATCAAAGAGCACAATCCTATTCGATTAATAGAAACATTCGTAATCAGTCGTATTGTATATGTGGTCCCTTACCTTAAGCTCTACGCTGCGGAGAAAGCCAAGATAGAATGTATCATTAGAAGGGCGTATAAGCAAACCTTGGGTCTTCCAGCAAATATGTCAAACGAGAGGTTGCTAGCACTCGGCGTGCACAGCACATTAGACGAACTTATTGAGGCCCAGAGAGTGGCGTAGTATGAAAGACTTACGCAGAGTTTGACGGGCAGACACATCTTAGACGACATCGGAGTATCCTACGAAGCACAGCACGGACTGCGGGGAGACATCCCAAGGAAAATGAGGGATCATCTCTCAATACTCCCAATCCCCAGAAACATGCACCCGGAGTTTCACGAAGGTAGAAGAATCGCAAGAGCGAGAGCTCTCCACAAAAGATTCAGTAGTGCTAGGGACGTGGTCTATGTGGACGCGGTGGAGTACACAAATAGACAAAGTATGTCGATAGTTGCTACCAGTCTAGAGGGTGACTCCAGAGTTAGTGGAACTGTAAAAACAGGAAAGGCTGAGGTGGTGGAGGAGGCTGCCTTAGCACTGGCAATAGCCTCCACGGAGGCCAACATCATAGTCAGCGACTCCAAGACCACCGTCAATTAGAACTATGCCAAAGGAAGACTCTCGCCGGAAGCGCTAAGAATTTTAGCCAACTTTCGTGAAGATCGAGATGTTTACATTATATGGGCACCCGCGCACTCCTCCCTTCCCGCGAACGAAATAGCGCACAACGTGGCTCGAGAACTGACGGTCCGAGCAGGTGACACGCAAATATTGGGAACGGAGAGAGACCGGATGACCAGCTTTACCGAGATGACCAAACACTATAAATTGGGCAGGGCCCGTTTCCCCCCGGCACACTCCTCGCTAAGTAGACGGCAAGCGACAACATGGCGCTTGTTGCAAACAGAAACACATCCGAACCCGGTGGCCTACCACCGTTACTATCCAGAACTTAATTTGCACCCATAGATGCAGATTCTGTCAAGAAAGGGCTGACTTACAACACATGGTTTGGGCTTGTCCTGGGACACCCACACAGAATAAAACGCACAAGACCAGAGAGCAGTGGGAGACCGCACTGCTCAGCTCTGCACCGGAAGACCAACTTAATGCAATCCAGCAGGCCGAAGATGCCGCCAGAGCCCAAGGGCTCGAGGCCGTCATCTAGGTAGAGAGGCCTAGATCCCACAAATCTGCTACACAAATAAAGTTTATTCCTCCTCCTCCTCCTCTCTGGCCTCCCCCGCTATGTTTCCTTGACGCCAGACAAGCGCCCACCGTGCGTTTGTGCGTTTGAAGCAATATCTCTCGGAGCCCGTTTTGAGTGTTCTATCCCTATAGTTTGGCTGCAATATTACGGGAAAACGGTCTGCCTCGCGTTTCAGAACTTGGGGAATTATGTAAGTAAATAGTGTGCCTTCTCAAACATAGCCAAACTCGCGTGCGCGCAGATTACATTCTAATCCTACGTTTCCTCGATAAATCGAAACAGGGTTTCCTCGATAAATCCTCTTGACAAACAGGGGCTTAAGTGGAAATGTTCAGATGATCGAAACGTGGGCGCCAATTGCTTCTCCCGCAGGTGCCAGTCGGTGTTCGGACTGGTCCTAGTGAGAGAAGTGATGAAAAAGATAGGATTTTTGTGCGATGCGGAAATTTCGTACATGGTTATTGACAACCGCCATGTAGCTAATTAAAAATATTCAATAAATGATTAATGCGGTACTTTAGCTTCATATTGCAATACCGTATTAAAGCCGATAAGTTGTAAAGTGATGTTGGCTAAGCAGAAATCGCGAGATATAACGCCACTTTTGATATATCCCTCCCTAAATTATGCTTCCAAATTTATTGATGTTCCAATCAGAAGTTCGCATAAATAATCCCTCTAGCAGACCTATACGATCCTAAGTATAAACGCTAATGTATTAATCCATAGCAGATTCCGGGAACAGATATCACTATATTGGTGCTAGTTTTAGTATTTATGGAAAGCATGAAATAATTATGAAAGTTTACGGTGTGAAAACTATTCTTGATAAACTTTGACCACCAGCGGTTCTTAAACGTACGAGGTGCTACCCTAAAAGTTCCGGGAACTTGAAAAGCAGGGGCAAATTGAGTGTGGTACAGATTTCCGCCGCTAGATATAGCCAGCAGTATGCCTTGCGGATCAGTGTGCTGAACGACTTGCATCTAAGAAGTGTTGTTTTGCGAAGCGTTGTTTTGCAACGCAATGTTTCACAAATTTGGCGCATTTCTTAGAAACCAATATGGCAGACTTCAAGGACCTAAGGATCTGCATCAAGTTTCCTTTTAAACTTGGCAAAACTGCGTCAGAAACTCACCGTATGCAAGAGGACACTTTTGGAGTCGACGCCATGAGCCAAAGTAGGACGTTTTTATGGTATAAACACTTCAAAGAGGGTCGAATGTGTGTTCACGACGATGAACGTTCCGGACGCCCGTCAACGAGCACAACCCCAGAAACGATAGCGGAAGTTCGTTGGAAATCGCAGGCTAACTATAAAGGATGTCTGCGACATTGTAGGACAATCTTACGGAACAGTTCAGCGGATGCTGCCGGATGTTTTGAACATGAGGCGCATTTCTTAAACATTCTTGCCAAGATTGCTCAGTGACGAACAGAAGCTGCACCGTGTTTCTGTCTGTACGGAACTGAAGCAACAAGTCAGAGACAATCCCACATTCCTTTTGACTGTAATGACCGGGGATAAGACATAGGTTTATGGCTACGATCATGAAACCGAACAGCAGTCGTCGCAATGGAAGTCGCCAAATTCTGCGCAGCCGAAAAAGGCACGTCAAGTTCGTGGCATTGTGGAGTGCATGGTCATTTTTTTCTCACCTACATGGAATTGTCCACAATGAATTCGTACCGTCCCGGACGAACAGTGAATAGCGAGCTTTACTGTGACGTTTTGAGGCGCTTAACAAAGAGCATTCATGACAAACGTCCCGAGAAGTGGAAGAACAACAACTGGCTTCGTCATCACGACAACGCGCCCGCTCACAAATCACTCGTTGTTGGACAGTTCCTGACTCCCAAAAAATCACAGTGCTTCCGACCTCGCCCCTCGTGACTTTTTCTTGTTCCCAAAGTTGAAGTTGAGGCTGACAGGACGTCGGTTTCGCACTGTTGAAGAGATCCATGCACTCGGAATCACTGGCGGTCCTCAACACACTGTCGCCTGGAGAGTTCCACGAATGCATGGAGTCGTGACAGAAACGCGGGGATCAGTGTATACATACCCAAGTCGACTAGCTTGAAGGAGACAGTGCTGATTAGTCGTTATGGTGAACCCATTTTTTAATGACTGGATTCCCGGAACTTTTGGGTAGCACCTCGTACACTTGAAAGCGTTGTCGCATATCGACCCAATCGAAATGCGGTCATCTGGACCGTGATTAAACCCGCGAGCTAGAGCTCAAGCATACATACTTGATTTCTCTACTGTCCGGCTTCGATTTGGTCATTGCAATGCCGTCTCTCAGTTGAATAAGTTAAAAGATAATTCGTGAATATTTTGAATTAGCGAGTTGATTAGAGCGATTTGTCGTGCAACTGAAATCCGCCCCTTCAGGTAATACACACGACGGGGCAGGATTGCAGTGCATGTTCCATGCGATTTTCCAGGAAAAAAAAATTTGGGACGGAACAAACAGAACCAGTACATTTACATTAGGTTGGCGTAAGCTCGGATGTTTTCGCAATTCATGTCATTTCGCCTAAGCCTAACATCTATTTTATTTCGGCTACGCGGTACAAAGGAAACGCTGCGTATAGTACTCGAAATGGAGGCATTGAAATCCTACAACCTAAAGGCTCTTTCGGTGTTCATTTGTCTGACGGCTCACAGCGGCCTTCGGTATATATATGGCTTCTCCTATATGAAGTCACTTGTAGCTTTTATAGAGAAAACGGCTACAGACCGTGTTCGCAAGAAAGTGTACTGCCAGACGTCCAACCGGCTTTTTCAACTTTATGGTTCCTGCGCCGCATATGTGCGCCAGGAAATCCTTCGGGGAAAAAGAGATTGCGCAGAACGCATCTAGTATGTCTATTGAAATAAGCGAATACCATTCTTTTCAGACGAGAATGAACTCGGAGAAGCTTTTAGGACTTCTTTTTCTTTTTATTTTTTATTCAAGAGCACCGCGGACGTGGTCAGGTCCACATATTTAGATTGCAGAACTTTCGGAAATGGCGCAAATTATTGGACAGCATAATCTTCGGGATGGTTCCACGAGAACGGTCGGATAAATAGGCGTAACTAGGACTGGTCTGACAATGCCGAGAATGTTATTCGCATTAAGAGAAAAGAAAAAGAGCCATTCACCAAGAGGCCAAACGGCTTCACAGAAGCGGACTTTCGTTCATGCAACATGTTTTTGGCTTGATGGAAGCTTCTGAGAAAGCATCGAGGTTTGAGTGTAAAAGTAGAGAGACGTAAAATACATTGAATAAATTCGCAGGAACCGCTGTCCACGAGAAATCATTCTCTCTGGTGCCAAATTGAAACCCGATTGCCCGAAGCAGAAATTTTTTTAAATTGTTTTGTGTGAAAGAAATTTATATCGCGTTACGAATTGCTTAAAGATTTGAATTGTAGTCGTTCAGCGATTGGTTATGACGTCATGAGACGGTCAGAAAAGAAAGACGCTGTGCCTATCCCTCCAGAGGGTGGCTTCTAGATGTCCAATTCATGACAGAAGGAATTTGTGATAAGTTAAAAGGAGTGGTACGTCATTGGCGAGGAATGGTATAGCAGCGTAGAGCGTGACCATAAACGCATAATTTTGAAAATGGGATATGTAGTCGGGAAAGAGAGCAAGGAACGAAGATTGACCAGTCCAAATTTGAACGCTGAACAAATAGCAAATAGAGTCACAAGAGTTGCGAAAGAACTAGACAAATGACCAGGCAAGGAGTGGGAATGTAGTGATCTTGTAAGTGTAATGGCGAGGAAAAGGGAAGCCGCAAAAGCTGGTGGACATGGAGATACGGGAGGCGATCGACGAACGAAAGAAAGCATCACGAGAACACAGGCAGGCAAAACATGCAAAGTTGCCACAGGATGAAATAGACCGAAAATGGGAAATATACAGCGGGGAAAACACCATGGTTCAAATATTAGTTTAGGCAAAGATTAAAGATGAAAGTGATCGTTGGTTGTCAAAAATACGTGATAAAAATAAGGCCGCACCTAGAAGATTTCGGAACCACATTAACTTATTAGGCAGGAAGTCGGGAACAGTACAACATATCGTTGACGAAGATGGAAACAAAACTGCTAGGAGACTCGGCATTAAATTACGTTCGAAAAATAACAGCCGAATCATTTCAGTGCAATGGCAAGGGGGTCTCCCAGGAGAAAAAAGAGAATCAACGAGAACCAAACGGAAAAAGAGTTGGTGCTTAGTAATTTCAACTGGAAGAAAGCTGAAGAGAAGATTATTAAACGCACAGCCACAGGTTCAGACGAGGTTCCCGTCAGGCTGAATAATGAGCTAGGACCAAAAATCAAGGAAGCTCTGTTGAAAGCAGTAGAAAAATGCTTGCAAGATAGATGAATACCAGGCTGTTAGCGACAAAGTAGAATGAATTTAATTTGTGAAGGTAAGGGGGAAGAAGGTACAATTCACTCGTATAGACCGTTCACCATTACATCTGTAATATACAGGTTAGCAATGCAGGCGATTAAATTGAAGCTGCAAGCAGGGGCAGATAATAAGGGCATATTGGGAGAAATTCAGAATGGTTTCAGAATTGGTAGGCGATGATAGCTTATTTGTCCTTACTCATGTATTGAAATATCAAGAGAAGAAAGGAGACCGCTATATGTGGCTTTTTTAGACATTACCGGAGCGTATGAGAACGTAGACCGCAACATTTTGTGGGATATTCTGGAAGGGGGAGGTATTGGCAACGACTGCATAAAGTTATTGAGGGAGATTTACCGAGAAAATACCGTTTCCATTAAATGGTAAGGGATGAGGAGGGAGGATAAAGTTTATGTCAACAAGGGACTGAGACATGGGTGCCCTTCATCTCCACTGCTGCTTATGGCAAGGATGGAAATGGCGCTAGAAGGAATCAATATGGGGTTTAGCCTCACATACAAACAAGCCGGCAGAATAGTTGAGCCGCAGCTTCCAGGTTTATTTTATGCGGACGGCATTGCGTTGGGCTTGCTAACAAGCAAAGGGATATGCAACGTCTGGCTGATATCTGTGGAGAAGAATGTGAGAATTTAGGATTAAAATTTAGCGTTAAAAATCAGGTTTTATGGTATTCAATGAAAACAGTGAACAGACAGTGTTGATACAGGGCCAGTAAATACCTCGGGTAAAAGAATACAAATACCTTCGTATATGGATAAACGAATGCCATAGATATGTGGAGACACAGGAGAAAACAACAACAGCAAAAGGGAAGAGAAATGCGGCCATAATGAAACACAGGGCACTATGGGGAGACAATAGGTACGAGGTGCTCCGGGGTATGTAGAAAGGTGTAATGGTTCCAGGGATCACACTTGGAAATGCAGTTGTTTGCTTGAATTCAGGGGTACAATCAGGACTCGATGGAAACCAAAGGTTAGCTCGACGCCTCGCATTGGGCGCTCACTGGAAGACTACTAATGAAGCTGTGCAGGGTGATGTGGGCTGGACAAATTTTGAAGTGAGGGAGGCTCAGAGCAAAATTGATTTAGAAGAACGAATGAGGAATATGGAAGAAAGTAGATGGGGTGCAAGAGGCGTTCAGGTATTTGTACAGGCAAAACATTGACTCATAGTGGAGGAAAATAACTAGGAAGCTTCCCAGGAAGTATGCGACCGGTATGGTCAGGAACACGGCAACCAAGAACTTCAAACGCAAGGTGAGAGAGACTGTTTTATGGGTGGAGTGTATGGAAAAGAAACCTGCTATGACTAACTACCTCAGAGAAAAAAAAACGAAATCAGGAAAGAAACAATTGATGATAACGAAAAGGAAAGCTCCTTACTCTTTGAAGCGAGATCAGCGTGCATTAGAACGCGTAGTTCGAGGTACACGAAGGACGAAGACACATTTGGTTGCTGCGGTAAAACTTGGGAAACGATGAAACATGTTTTATTGGAATGTGAAGAAATCTATCCAGCTGCCAATCTAGACTCCTCTGGCATCTTTGAAGCCCTTGGGTTCAGGGATAGCAGGGGGAAAGTAAACATGTTCGCCGTAGAGATTAGTAAGAGGCGGTTGGAAGTTTGGTGGCGGAAAAGTAGGGAGACAACAAACAACGGAGACGTACAGAAACAGAGTTCCCAGTAATGGTTCAAAAAGTTTGATGCTTGGAATTCTTTGTATTAGTGTGTTTTCTAAAAAAATAAACGTAGGACATCAGGCAAAATACTAACAAGAGATTGGTGGCTCGACCCACCACCTCTTGGCAAAGGGGACGCTCATAGCATCGATCCGTCCGTCCGTCCGTCCGTCCGTCCGTCCGTCCGTCCGTCCGTCCGTCCGTCCGTCCGTCCGTCCGTCCGTCCGTCCGTCCGTCCGTCCGTCCGTCCGTCCGTCCGTCCGTCCGTCCGTCCGTCCGTCCGTCCGTCCGTCCGTCCGTCCGTCCATCCATCCATCCATCCATCCATCCATCCATCCATCCATCCATCCATCCATCCATCCATCCATCCATCCATCCATCCATCCATCTCTGCGATCAGCTCTAGTGATGCACCGGTCATTGAGTCCCGGCGCACGCCTATCTTGCGTACATTCGCAGTGATTGACAGCTCTGAACGTGGACTCAGTTTTGTTGAACCTGAAGCGACCTGTTAACGCCTAAAATGCCGAGGTAGAAATAAATTTCCATTCTGGGAGTTCTTTTTTATTATTTTTTTCAGTGAGGCAGATCTGCCACAGATTGTGTGGGAAGAGCAACTGCTTCGTTCGTGCGTGATTTGCTGTACTCTTATGAATTATCTACGGTGATTTGTTCCTCCTGAAATGCCTTGTACCTCTATAACAATAGAGCATGTAAACTAGAACTGTTACCATTCTATTTGACAGCCTATAGACATTCTCGGGAATCAGCATTTCAATACAAGAACTCTTATTCAGCAATATTTGTCTGATACGTGATAAGTAACTAACCGGGCTATTCCCTCATCTTCTACTGAAGTTATCCTGCATTCGTAAAACGGGGAAAAAAGCTGAGCATGTTGGTGGGAAATGATTGCTATAAAAGTCACGCCTGCACATGAAACGCGAACACAACACGGCCCATGCAATCTGTATAATAACGACTTGGCGCTGCCTTTCCAGCTAGCATGCGCCGAGCTCTTTTGTATCCGCATTTTCAGTCACTGAGCTCACATTTCGGCTGGAGTGGTTGCAACAGTGCGCACTTGCGCTGAGTGTCAAATATCTTGTAATATTCATGGAAAAAAAGTAATCCGTTGATGCCAAATTGTGAAATGCGATATATGTGTTCACACGCGTGACTGCATCGCCGAAAACTTGCTTTCCACTTATAGTCACTTCACTTGTAGAACCAACGGCGCCATATGCTCATCTTCTCCGAATTTCTTGCATCGCTTTCCTTTCGTGATGTTGCCTAAAGTTGCGCAATCCTCAATCACAGGCATGTAATTTTAGGCATAGCGCCAACGGACGCCTGATTCAATGTTTCCTACCCGTTTATGTCGTATTTCCTTGTTTCGTTTATTTGTGAAATGGTGGTATAAATATGCATTTCGACAGGGGTTGTTACAACCGTGCGCACTTGCGCTGAGCGCCGAATATCTTGTAGACGTCATGAAAAAAAAGTAATCCATTGATGCCAAATTGTGAAATGCGATATATGTATTCACACGCGTGACTGCATCGCCGAAAACTTGCTTTCCACTTATACTCACTTCACTTGTAGAACCAACGGCGCCATATGCTCATCTTATCCGAATTTCTTGCATCGCTTTCCTTTCGTGATGTTGCCTAAAGTAGCGCAACCCTCAATCACACGCATGTCATTTTAAGCATTGCGCCAACGAACGCCTGATTCATTGTTCCCTAACAGTTTCGGTCGCATTTCTTTGTTTCGTTTATTTTTGAAATTGTGCTATAAAGGTGAAATTGAAAGTGAAAGTTTATTTCTTTTCAACGAAAAGAGGGCGCCAAGACAAAAGTACAGTGGCTAGAATAGGGAAGTGTGCCAAAGGCCCCGCCGCTCGCGTAAGTGTTTCAGATGCAGCCGCGTGGCGGCGCTCGCGCTTGCCCCACGGGGCTTTATAAAGCCCCACTGGGCTTTAGATTCGCGTCACCCGACCAAGCCCGACGATCGACTAGCCGGATAAGCACCCCGATTCGCGATGCGAATTTCCTTTTCTTTTCCTCGAATGGTACATCTTGCTCAGCCGATCGTGCTCGCGAAGATCGCAGCACCACTATAGCGACCTATGCGCCCTATAAGTTCGCGTATAACACTTCACTTGCTTGCGAGATCTAGGCAATCTTGGCATGTTTACGTCGGAGGCCGCGCAGACACGCCTCGAGCTTTGCTTCAATGTGGCCTTGTTTTACGCGCACATTACTGTCTATAAAGGCGAAATGCGAAAACACCCGTGTACTTAGATTTAGGTGCACGGTAAAGAGCCCAGGTGGTCCAAATTTCCGGAGTTCCCCACTATGGCGTGCCTCATAATCAGATCGTGGTTTTGGCACGTAAAACCTCATAATTTAATTTTTTTTTATAAATGCACGCTTGAACGAAAACAACTGTTCTTGCTTGCAAAGATGAAATTAGTCCCTGAGTTGTTCGTTAAAGACAAATGCAATTGGATTTCACTTAAATATATGTACTCTGCCCTTAATTGGCATGCACCGATGATTATGTTCCATAGAAGTTTGCCTTGGCTCGCTCAGTATTTTCACGTTTGCGGAATTTCTTGCAAACTGGGATGTTGTAAGCGAAATATGGTGCAATTACTGATAATTTTTATCAATCACTGTGTTGCCGTGTACTTAAAAGTGTCGCTTCATTAAATATTACGAGAAAACATAATTAGTTTCGAGCTCGTCACTCATAACAAACTTTTAATTCAATTCGTTTCGAATCAACAGAACACGTAACATATACATGACAAGAATTAAAAAAACATGTTCCGTTGAAGGAACATAAATAAACAGAACAAATTTGACGAGAACACCGAAAAAGGCTGACGGTGCATTTAAAATAATAATGAGAACATTAGAATTCGTATTTCCTTTGCTTTCCCAGTCTCAATGGGGATAACAAAGGGACAAAAATTAAGTGCTGAAGTTGATATGTTCTCGCCCCCTAAATTGCAAAGCATCAGCATGGGGCATCAACAATAGAGACAAAATTACTGCAGCCCTCATGTAATGGTAATGCGCATGAAGCGAAGGTAGAAATACCAATTTCGTCTCAGCGCAAACACAAAAGAGAAACAATAACAACTGTGTAGAACAGAGAGAAAACATGAGTGAAGAACCAAGAATAAAATATTTTAAGCAACATTCTTGTAAAGCAAGGAAAGCATACACGCTAACTCGATTAACACACTTAAAAGTACTATAGTCATTGTACTTAATATTTAACACGAAGGGGTGTAACTGAACACAATGCACATTCCCTTTCAAGGTTCTCTGCAAGTGTAAAGTTCTTTTTTGTTTCTCTCTTGTGGATGCTCGCTCTTATTTTTGCACTATTTGTAAGCAGTCGTGCAGCAAGACACAAAACAGTGATTCTGATGGCGGCTCGTCTCTGAGCACTTGTCAGCACCGCACGAAACTTAACTTCACCCAGGAATTTCCAACAAAAAGCGCGAGAAACTCGCGGACTGATTCGTATCGAGCGCTCAGCTCGACGCATAAACGAGTGCGAGCGCCCCCTGGCGGATGCATCACAAGGAGGCAACGGCGGCTGCCATAGGAGCCACCGGGTGGTAATCACACTTCCCCTATTCTAGCCAATGTAACAAAAGGCAAGAGCCTGTAATGACAGGTTCTGGTTTAGTGCTGCGCACTCAAGGGCAACATTGGTGCGAGTAATAGACAGAGCCGTTTGTACACTTCTAACACATTAGCACTTGTATGGCACATATGAAAGAGTAAAGAAAAAATTGCGTTGAGAGGTTTACAGCAACTAAGTATTATAATGTTCCGCCCGTCAATGACGCGGCAAATAGTAAAGTCACGGCGATTTTGACACACGGATCTACCCGGGCAGTTGCGTAGGCTCCGGGGACGGGGTGGTTGCTGAGGGCGCGGCGGAGGACGAATCGCAGAGCCTCCTGTAGACGCTGCCTGCGACGTGAAGCGGGGTTGTGGCGACCAGCACGTTAGATGAGTGGGTTGGAGCTATGTTCTCCTGGAGACGTCGGTGAGACCGGGTGCGGAACTGCGTGAGCAACGGTCGACGGAGCCCCGTTCGTGGGCCAAGGCCGTGTCCTCTCGCCTGACCGGCCAGTCCACTCCGTGACGTCAACAACGCTTGACCGTTAACCGTCGTCCGTGACCGTCCACGGAACAGTCTGGTCCGTGGGCCGTGAACGTCCCCGGGACAACCTGGCCAGTCGTCCGTGAACGTCCCCGGAACAGTCTGGTCCATTGTCCGTGAACGTCCCCGGAACAGTCTGGCTCCTTCGAACAGCAGGGCTGCCTACTGGCTCGGTCTCGAGACGCGCTGCGGCCACTTCTAGAACCGGGACCGCCTCCTTGCCGCCAGCCTATCGAGCCCCGAAGCTCACGCTCTCCTTCGCCCGTGCCTCGTGCTTTGCTCTTCATTTTCTGTTCTCTTCTCAGTTTTGCTTCTCTTTTTGTCTCCTCTTGCGTCGGACTCACAACACCGCAAGTGCACGGTCGCGCGTATATTACAGAGCCTGACAAGGTCCTGGTCACCCGTCGAACAGCTGGCATTGTGCACCCGCAAGCACTTCGCAACAAATTCACAATAAATTTCTCAGACCTTGTAAAAAGCATTATGCAGTAAGAACATGCATGAAATTTGTACAAGAAAAGAATAACTAAATAGCATACACAACTTATCGTATGAGCGGTATAAAGATACATAATTTTTTACAATCATAAACATGTCAGTCCTAAAACACAGGAACAATATCACAAAGCTGGCAACATGTGCGTAAGAGAAAAACATCTCAAAGTTAAAAAAAAACAAATTCAAAGTCTATCGACAAAATAAATATTTCATTCCGTTTGTTCGAATAGGCGTTTTTTTTATTTGTACATTTAAAACGTTTTTGTGGAAGGTAATATTCAGTTTCAAAGGGACATTGATTTATTACCGTAGGAATTTGGTAGCTTAGTCTTTGCCTGCCGTAATTGGTGCGTGTGATTGGAACAAGTTTATCGTCCGGAAAGCATATCGGCTGCTGGAATTATCTGGACAAGAAATAAACAATTGATGACGATGGATGTACTTAAGTAGAGAGAAATTATATACTTCCTTTACATTAAGGATGCCATGTTTCTCAAAGAGCGGTGACATAGGTAAATCTCAAGGTCAGCCATGAAACCCCTCAATAGCACGCAAAGCGCGTTTCTGAATTGAAATTATTAGCAGGTAATTGCTGGGCGGTGTAGTACCCCAAACAAGAATACAATATCATAACCTTGAGTACAGGAGTGCGTAATACATAGTATCTTTAACCACGGGCGCAACAAATGAGATATATTATGCAAATAACTGACTGTTTTACTTAGATCGGACATTAATTTGTCGGTGTGAAAATTCCAAGAAAGATTCTCATTAACCAAACACCAAGAAATTTCTGGTTTGAAACTCGCTTTAATTCAGTATGCTCGTAGACAATTTTGAGAGTGATACTTTCTACCGTATTAATAGGATGAAAAATAATGTAGTTTGTCTTTGATAAATTAAGGCTTAGCCTATTGGTCAATAACCAGTCATGTTTCTTTCTCAAATATGCATTTGGCGTAGCCTCCATTTGGGACAAGGAGTGGGTTGAAAAAAATATATTCGTATCGTCAGCGTACATGACCAGATTAGGCGATTCAGATATGTTAGCAATATCGTTTATGTATACTAAAAACAATAACGGTCCTAATATTGATCCTTGAGGAACGCCATGCCGAATTTCCAATATCTCCGAGGGTACGCCATTGACCTGAACATACTGCCATCTGTTATTTAAATAGCTCTTTAGCAAGTCAGATGAAATACCACGTATGCCATAACTGTTAATCTTGCGTAGCAGGGTGTTGTGATGAACGCAATCGAATGTCTTTCAGAAATCTCAGAAATGGCCAAGAGGGTACTGTTTCATTTCGATGTTCTTAATAATTTTGTCTTTTACTGTTAGCAGCACCTGCTCAGCTGATTTGTTTTTCAGGAATCCATACTTCGAGGAAGTAATAACACTGTACTTATCGAGAAAATTTTCGAGACGAGTAATAAAGACACCTTCGAACACTTTTGATAAAACAGGTAGAACTGAAATGGATCTACAATTACATATGTCATTCATTCCCCCATATTTATAAACTGGACATGCGCGCGCTATCTTCAGCTGATCTGGGTATACTCCGCTTTCTACCATGCGATTTGCGATGTAACAAAAGACGTCACATCTTCTTCTTTCCGGGGTTTTACGTGCCAAAACCAGTTCTGATTATGAGACATACAGTAGTGGAGGGCTCCGAATTAATTTTGAACATCTAATAAAGAAGATACATGCTTCAAAGGTACTGCTGGTATACCATCATGTCCAGGTGAAACATGTTTTTTTTTTACCTTATGAATTAATGAACCTATTTCGTGAGTAGTAGTTGACATAAGCGCAATATAATTTTTTAAGGGAGTGATTAGATTAGAAAGTGTGTATGGCACTGATGTGGCCACCGACGTACATATAGAATCTGCTACATTAATGAAAAAATAATTGCAAGTGGTTGCGAGATCAGAGCCTGTAAGCTCACCATTGACTGTCATAATAGTAAGGGGTGAGTCTGAATAACATTTATTAGTTAAAAAGGTAATTTCACGTCAAAATTTCCTACTGTCAGACTGTACTTTTGTAAAGCGATCAATATGATACGTAGTTTTAGCTACTTTTATCTCCTGGTTAAGTTTATTTCTGTATTTTTTAAATTCAATGAGGGTGTTGGCATCACGGCTCTTGACAAACTTGCGATACAAATGGTCTTTCGTCTTAATTCTTTTGTATAGTTCCCAAGTCATCCAAGGCTTTTCAAATTCTTGAAATTTTTTATTTCTTTTTGTGGAAAGGCATTGCTGTTGCACCAAGGAAACTGTTTAATAAATGCAGCATGTGCTTTGTTTACGTCAATTGTATTATATACACATTATCCCAATGTGCACTTTCAACTAATGTTTTGAATATAATTATCGTGTTAGCATTATTTACTCTGTATAACCGTGAGTCCTTCATATCTATGTCGTGTATGACAGGCAGGATGCAAAAGATTGGCAAGTGATCGCTTATGTCGTAGGAGAGGACACCACAGAGAATGTTATTAGATTTAATCACATTTGTAATACATGCGTCTAGTAGACTACTTGTTCCAACAGTTACCCTTGGAGGTAAAGATATACAATTCCAACAGGCAAAGGATGCAACAGTATTATTGAATTGCGTTGCACATAAATCGTTCGGCAATAAGTTAATAGTCATGTCACGCATAATAATAAATGCGCGTCCGGTAGAAGTCAGATACACCAGTAAATTTTCTAGGAAGTCGAAGAAGTGCCGTTTGTTACCGGTGGGAGGTCTGTATATTGCAACGTCCACTGCATTTTTAGTTAATACAGTAATGCATTCCACATTGGAATCTACTACGCAAAACTCATCTATTACAGAATGTTTGTACAATTTATTTACATACACAGCGAGACCACCACGCTTGCAGTGAGGCCTTAATAATCCATTATAAGTATACTTGTCAAAGTGGGGATGATCCTCATGGGATGTTAGCCATAATTTTGTAAACATCAAAAAATCAAATTTATGCTTTATGGAAGCAAAAGAAACAAGTTCACATGGTCACCCTTGTGTTTGATACTTCGAGTATTAAAATGAATAGCACTGAGCCATCTCTCTACAAACCCAAGCTTCGTTCTGAAGCCTTCAGAACATTATAGCCAGCACAAGTTGGTTCGCAGTTTATGGTGACGCGACAGTCCATCTTAGAAAATGGACCTTACCTAGTCATTTTTTTTCAGATCACCATGATAAGTGATCCTCAGAGCGTCAGTCAGTTCACTTTGACATGCGAACACCTTACCCCAAATAGTCCAGACATACTTCCATGACTTAATTTCTAGCGTGCAATGGTACCACCTAACAACTGCTTATTAAACTGAGATAGATGCTCATTAACATAGACAGCCCCTCCACCCGAGGAACCAAGCATACTGTTATTAAGTCTCTGTTTCCTTGCCTTAGAAAGGAACGTGTTCCTTTTTTCTCGTCGAACAAAACGAACTATAATGTTCGTCTCGTCCGAGTTCCGGGTGGGAATTCGGTGACATGTATCGATGTCTAATTCACTGAATTGTTCGCCAACAAGCTCGTTTTTTTATGACATCAACAGGCTCTGCGTTCGCCTTGACACCCTTTGCTTCCAAATTGTTGCGCCTCGTGTACTGCTGTAGCTCTTCAACTTGTCGTGTCAACCGCTTGTTCTCGCTCCTCAACCCTTCATTACACTTAACAAGTTCGCCGAGTTCCTTTCTCAGTGCTTTAACCTCAGAGGTGGTCTTCTTCGTCTCATCGCATGTGTCGCTGCAGAATTTCACGCTATGTTTCACAGAACGAAGTGCTAATCTCATTTCACGCTTAAGATCGTCGAAAGCTTTTGCGAAATCCGTAGACGTATTGAAAAAAACAAGAACAACAAATTGAACAATAAAAAGTGGGAACCGTAAGTAGAACCTCCAAAGGTGCCAGTATAACCCCTTCAAACGTCCGTTCTCTCCATTGAAAATTCGTTTCCAGCACGTTTCTCGCATATTCAGAATCAGAAAAAGCGCACAGCTCCAGAAAGCATAAGAAATTTTCAATTATTGGTCAGTTTTTTAATATACCGGGTGTTCAAAATTAAGCTTTACAGAATTTTTAAAAATCGGCTGTGGCAGGTAGCGTAGTTCTTATCGTTGAGCTGGGTTATTTCAAGAGGCGGACATTAGTAGCACGAGAAATCGAAACACATATTCAACTAATTAACAAAATTGACTAATTAACGTCATAGTTAATTGAATTACGACACATATTGCAATTTATGAATTGTCGTCGTACGGACGTCATCAAGCCATCACCGTCAGATACTTCCCGTCATTCCGTTGTCACCCCGCCTCCGTCGCCACGCAGTCTTCGTTATACCATCGTCACCATCTCAATATCATCATTGCCATCATCAAGAGCAACATGAAAAACTCTCGATGCAGCTTTCTGTTGCTCAATACGTGCCACATAAATGTGTTTTTGCGAGCGTCAAAGGAGCCCGCGAATACACGCAGAATTGCCGCGCGACTGGCCGCTCGAGGCACTTTGCGTGTATTCGCGGGCTTCTTTCACGCCCGGAAAAACACATTTATGTAGCACGTATTGAGCAACAGAAAGCTTTATCGGGAGTTTTTCATGTTGCTCTACAACTTTCTCATTGACACTTTGATAATTAGGACAGTACTTCTCTAGTTAGATAATTAATTACAACTACCTAATTAAATCTCAGTAACGAAAAAATTACTGGCGGCTACTCTACTGTACTGGAAACAATCACCACTAGGTTTGCTTCGCGTAACGCCGTTCCACTTTTTTTAAAATCGTGCGGCGTGATAGCTGGGACACCCTGTATATATAATGTGACCAGCTTCCCACACTTCGCGCACATATGCGCTTCTCCATCTTTTATGTGTGTCCGTGTGTGCTGGATGCGCTGTCAAGCGTATCTGGCGCGTGCATGGCTCTGCCACAGTTTGGGCTAAAGATAACAGTCATGCAAGACGCCTTTATCTGGTCCCAATGTGTAATTATCCACGCAAGTACAGCGTCGCAATTAGTCTACTCTCTGGGAAGCTCCGTTAAATAGGACACTTACATCAATTTCGCGATTGCTCAAGATCAGTGTTCTACGCGTTTTGCTTGACCACATTATCGGCGTAAACAGGTTTAGGAGGGAGAATATTTGCTCGGTGCAAATGTATTTACATGGCCCGCATCTATCAGACGCCTAAACAGTGAAAATATCTCTGCTTGACTTTACACTCCGACATTGAAGTTTCGCTTTATGAAACCATCATGATTTCAAATATTGGGTAAAATTATAGACCCATTGTAAACAAAATTTACAGTGTCGAGAATTACCATAACACAGAACACCCGGAAAGGCTGCGCGATTTTTTCCATGCATGATCGGGGCCTTCCGAGCCGGCTGATGCTATTGCGCATCCCCTGGCCACCGATTGGTTGAAAAAAAAAAGGGGGTTTTGTGACGCTTCGCGTTAACTGACATCTGTTCGTTCCCACAATTACGTTGCAGCTTGACAAATTTCACCGAAGGAATGGAAGGGAAGATGAACCTCACAAGAATCAGCAAGATATTGAATAGACTAGGCTCTGATTAAGCTATGCCGCGTAATAAAAAAAAATTTAATTATGGGGTTTTACGTGCCAAAACCACGACCTGATTATAAGGCGCGCCGTAGTGGGGGACTCCGGAAATTTGGACCGCCTGGGGTTCTTTAACATGCACCTAAATCTAAGTACACGGGTGTTTTCGCATTTCGCCCCCCGTCGAAATGCGGCCGCCGTGGCCGGCATTCGATCCCGCGCCCTCGTGCTCAGCAGCCCAACACCATAGCAATTGAGCAAGCACGGCGGGTGCTGCGTAATAAACAAAAAAAAGTGTTTGTGCTGCTTTATGTCAACGGCCGTAGAATATTGCGTTATATCTCGTGATCGCTTTCTTTTTCTTTTTTTGTTTTAGTGCAAAACTGCGTATATAAGTGCGATGATTACAGGGATGTTAAGCCACCGAATGCCGCTCCGTTTTTAATTATTTCCGATTTCAACATGACTTTTACAGCGAAGTTGGGAAAGTTTCCCAGCGCATTTCGCGCGGAAGTGAAGGCCGGCGTGCCCCGAAGGCGCGTCATATCGAATGTAATTACAGCGCCTCGCGCGTTGGAGCCCCGAGATTGCTTTTCAACGTGGTAATAAAGGATCGTAACATAAAAGTTACCTCGTGTTTTCCTTATTCATGCAAAATAAAAAAAAATGTATGCATTTTTTTAAGCAGCAAACCATTGTTTTGCTTTTTCAAGTCGCGCTGTACCGGCTCCGTGCTGGAGTTGAGCTTCAAGTTTGTACGGCTGCGCCAGTGGAAGTTCGCACCGTGAGGCTGCAACAGAGCCTGCGTGGCGGCCGTAACTAAAAATTCGCTTTAAAACCCAATTCCTAATGAACACAAAATAAAGGTTTCCTTGCGTATAGCGTAGCGGAAAATAGAAGAACTTCTTGGCGTGGTTGTTTTAGCGAGCAATTTGTCACTGTTGCGTCACCCGTCCCATTTTACCGTCTCCACGTTGGAGGCGAGCTAGAAGTTTGTTAAGGTACAGCGGTGAAGCCTGATGACGTTAAGAAAGACGTCCGGCAACGCCACCTACGTGGGAGCCTCTACGCGGCCGTACGTGGCAAGGGCGTTGCTGATGAATCAACATAGCCGGCAACAGATGTTTAATACTTCTTTAGAGCACAAGAAGTCACTAATTCACGATAGGGGAACAGCGCAAAAATGCAGCTTGGTTGTCTTTGATGTATGAGTTTCTCAGACATGTGCGTGCATTTGCGAATATTTTCTGTGTGTGTGTGTGTGTGTGTGTGTGTGTGTGTGCGTGTGCGTGTGCGTGTGCGTGTGCGTGTGTGTGTGTGTGTGTGTGTGTGTGTGTGTGTGTGTGTGTGCGCGTGTGCGTGTGCGTGTGCGTGTGTGTGTGCGTGTGTGTGTGTGTGTGTGTGTGTGTGTGTGTGTGTGTGTGTGTGTGTGTGTGTGTGGCACCCAGTAAGCATTCTACCGTGAATACGCTAATGAGATTTTAGAATGTTGCAACACAACGCTGGGAGTGAGGTATATTACTTTCATGTTCTCGCGTTAGCTAATACTTTTCATTGAGTCTAGTCAAACTGCAGCGAGAAGATTGATGTACTTCCATTTTTAGCAACTATTTTGTATGTAGATATAGCCAGTTCTTTGGAGACCTATAAAGTTTTGCTAGTGTTTAACCACTGAAACAATACACAATGTTTGGACACTGAAAGAACGCGCTAGCCTGAATTCGTAGAATAAACAAACAAGAAACACTAAAAGAGATAATCTAAATAGAAAGAATATGTACGTATTCGAAGGCTTTAAAAGTCTCTTAGAGTCAAATTAACATGCTACATACTAAGAGCTTGCCGTAAAGTTACAAGTATGTACTCGTAATGCAAGATCATAGCATTACTCCAGACAAGCATGAGTGGTATGTCCGCATCTCCTCTTCTGAAGGCAAAACTTGAGAGACGCTTAAGCTTCGCCTTTAATTGGGAGCAGAACGCGATTGCATTAAAGGGTCCCTGACTGCGTCCCACGCTTCCCTGCAACTGCAGCTTATGCAACCGTAATCTAATCTTTACCCGGAAATGCTTGCGGCGAACGCCATGCACGAAGGCAAGCATTCTGGTTCCTTCTCGACAAGAAACTCGACACAGCGCCACCACTGACTTCACCTTCTAAACTTTCGGACGCCAAAGAAGTCTCACAGGGGAAGGAACACGTTCCTATCAAAACCTAGTTGGTCCTGACACGACAACAGTATGTGTTCTACGGTGACCTGATGATTAGACGACTTCCTGTGGCGCGGCGAGGTATTTTTTTTTCAAATCTGTGCGCTTCAAGGAGCCAGTTGGCATTGGTGCGAGAGAAGCTGGCGTGTAATTGTGGCCTGATAATTCGGCCACCGACGCTGGCGGAGGCTCGCTCCTCCCGAGCGATGTCAGCGGCCCATGTGTGCCGTCCTAACACGATTTAAAGCGATCAGCTTTCATGGTTGGGGGTTGGGCGGCTACGTTGCCTCGTGAAAAGGGCACGTGCTTCAGCTCCAGAGTGATTCAACCATGGAGGATTAAAGAAATCGCTCGAATTTAACCGAGTTGCGTGTTGTCCTCATCGTCGAACTCAACCTAGCTTTTTTTTTTTTTCAGACGCACGTGGCTGTCGCGCGGAAGAGAGAGAGGGCGAGAGAGGAGCGGCAGGGAGGTTAACCAGATGCGAGTTTCCGGTTTGCTACCCTGCATTGGGGTGGGGGATATAGGGAACTCTATCGCGTATGAAGGTTTAGACGCTTCGGTAGATGGCGGTGCTATGAGGCGCATCGAGGTGCTGACGGCTTCGGGCTGCCTTCGTGGCCGCAGTACCCCCTGCGTATCTGGGGCGGTATTCTGTAGGAGTCCAATTAGTGAACTGTCCATTTCGGCTGTCGCCGATTGGCTGCCGCTTCACGTGCAGGAAGCTGCCAACCAGTCTCCTTCCTGCACGTGAAGCAGCAGCCAATGAGCGACAGCCGAAATGAACAGTCCACTAATTGGACTCTTGCAGAATACCGCCCCTGTTGTCCAGATGCACCATTTCGTCTTTACTTAAGGCCGCTTCACTTTGAGCCACTCCAACCGTGCGTGGGATTTGCATGAATTTATAAAGCGAATGTTCGGATTAGTATCGGGCCTTTGCGTATTAAACATGCGGAAAAGGAACCACCGGTACGACGCCGCCGTCATGCCATCATCGTCATATTGCCGTCATTCAGTTTTTGGCCATGACACCGTCGCCACGCCGCCGTCGCCACGGTTGCGCCCGTCCGCTCGTCACTCCGCTAACCAGTCAGTCAGTCGGTCGGGTTTCCGTTCGGAATCAATCAGAGTTGGTTCGACGAATAGGGCCAGTTCAAGCGCAAGGAAAGAAAAGGGGTTATACAAAGGGTGGGTTAACTCGGCCTCAGGGGGGGGGGTTACAACCCCCGAATCCCCCCCCCCCCCCCGTCGGTGCGCCACTGCTGTGTAGTACATTTGTTTTTATGTTTTAATTGCTTTGGTGCGCTCATGACTCTTGACGGCGGGTACCAAAAGTAGTTTCAGTCAAGTGAACCATTATTTTTAACACTGTCTTCTAAAAGCAACTGGCATCTCTGCAACATGAAGCTACGTACGAAAATTTTATTATTGATAGCGTGTCATTTTACGCGCGCTTCTTGTCAGTGGATATTGATCAGGAACAATGATCGAAGAAAACAATATTAAAGTGAAATAAACCAGGTTTATTAGCTGGGTGGCGCGAAGAATGACCGATGTATTTCTACGTAATTAAATCAAAGGGTACATTGAGAATGGTACAGTGAGAACTCCCGACCGTGCACGTTTGCATACGAAACACACGTATTAGTGAATACTGCACATAAAACTCTCATTCGCAGAAATATTATTCATAGCAGGCAATTAAAACTATATATATATATATATATATATATATATATATATATGTGTGTGTGTGTGTGTGTGTGTGTGTGTGTGAAAGTGTTATTGATATGCTGTACGACGCCGAACAGTCGTTTCCGTACGAATGTAACGCATAACCGCACTATTGCAGTCTCAAAGGTGAGAGACCGATGCAAGTGCGGACTGTTTATTCCGAATGATTGTGCTGCCGGAGAGTCGTGGCTGTTGCGCAGAGGCGCAGTTCCTGAGAAAATTAACGCAGGGGTGTTAATAAGTCCGGCTAATAAGCTGCTAATAAGCCCTGCTAATAAGTGTAATAAGCTGTCATTCAATATAAACGCCCCGTTTTGGGGCAGCCTGTAAATCTGCTAACTTGATTCAGGCAAGGAAAACTTTTTTTTTTTTTTTTGACAGTCTCACCATCTTTGCAACCCATTAAAACTGGGTGCCCCATGTGGTACCACACTTATCTTCTTGAACGAACGCAGCAGATCTACACATATCTGTACGTGTATGTGAGGTATGCCGTTTCTCTAATTGCTTCATTATTGTCGTTATGATAGTGCGTCGAATAACTGAAAGCAGCCGTTTATAATATACAAGCTGCTTAGTTGAGTGGACAGACATTTGGGAATGGCATTACATTTATGTATGAAATATAGGATAAGCGGATATAGGATATAGGATATAGATAACATGTTTTTCTCGGAAATCAGACTCGAGAATAATTTATTTTGTTTACACTCCTAGCAAAAAGGCGAAGAACGCAGCCACCTGTCTTTTGTTGTTTAGTTCAAACAAATTTGTGGGTTTTACGTTGCAAAACCACGATATGAGTATGAGGCACCCGGTTTAGATTTCCCCACCTGGGGCTTTTTAACGTGCACCTAAATAGAAGTACACGAGTGTTTTCCATTTGTTCCCATTGAATTCCGCGACGGATTGAACCCGCGAGCTCCAGTTGAGCAGCGCAACGCCGTATATCCACTATACCGGGTGTTCGAAATTAAGGTTTAGGGGATTTTTTAAAATCTCCTGTGGCAGTTAGCACAATTCTCATTGATGAGCTGGGTTATTCGAAGAGGCGGACATTAGTAGCACGAGAATCGAAACACCTATTCAACTTATTAACAAGATTGATTAATGAACTTCTTAGTTAATTACTTTACGACACATATTGCAATTTACGAATTGTAGCCGGTGAGGTTGCAAAACGCATCCACTTGAAATGAATTTCCAGAATGACACCAGAATGACACCGACCGCGATAAATGACCCCGTACCCATTACTCCGCATTCTGTTACGCGAGTAAGGCGGAAACTTGAATAGAATGTTGCGCTGCAGTTTTTTTTTTTTTCAATAACAATGCTGCCCGTAAATCTGAGTACCCGTCGCGGGGGCTCAGTTAGCTAAGGCGTTGCGCTGCTGAGGACGAGTTCGCGGAATCGAATCCCGGCCGCGGCGGCCGCATTTCGATGGAGGCGAAATGCAAGAAGCCCATGTGCTTGCGTTGTAGTGGACGTTAATGAACCCCAGGTGGTCAAAATTAATCCGGAGCCCTGCACTACGGCGTGCCTTATAATCAGAACTGGTTTTGGCACGTAAAAAAACCCCAAAAGAAGAAAGAAATCTGAGTACAAGGTGCCGGATGGGGCAGATATGCTTTACTTGTTTGAAGCGGCAAGCAGGAAGGTTACACATGTTTCTCCGTTTGCGTTCCGCAAGACCTACTGATGGAAAACTATATGCGGAACAATACACACGAGAGATACATGCTGTTGCGCCCGTCCGCTCGTCACTCCGCTAACCAGTCAGTCAGTCGGTCGGGTTTCCGTTCGGAATCAATCAGAGTTGGTTCGACGAATAGGGCCAGTTCAGCACCGTCCAGCCGTGTGTCCCTTCAGAAGTAGTTCTCGTCTTCCACTGGCGGCCACGAGTTGCGGCTGCATTACCCTTCTACCCAAGTGGTCGCCGTCAAGCTACTTCAAGGACTACGGTGTTTCTCATTGCCGCCACTTTTCCATCGCAACGATTATCTTACGCGCTCGCATACTCCTAGGCAGCACCAAGTACAACTCGAATGGTCGAGGACATCTGCTGCCATTGCATTAAGTGTTTTAACGCATGTGTGCAGATATTTATTCGAGGCACGCACGCTCACCGTTTTCTCATTATGAATGTTATACTGCAAGTCGGGGAATTTCAAAGTTCAATTTAAGATTTCAGGTACATCTTCTTTTGATCCCTATTCGAGCATTACAGCCAGTCTCACGAGGAAAATAGACGCCCGTGATACCAACTAGGACAGCAATTAGCCAGTGCATGAACCCACGAGATTTTATATTTGTTCCGCTCAAGTTTAGGGCACACAATTCATTCCGTTTCATCTGTCACCAAGTGTACATTGATGAGGCGATGCTCGGTTGCTGTGCTCAGGCAGTGGGTCAACTCATCGCCAGTGGTGTTTGTGACAGACGTCGGTTAGCTCTGTAATACCGGGCGAAAGTATTGGATTGCCGACGTAGCTTCATTTATTCGTTCCTTCTGACATATTATTACCTTAAGTCCTTTTCTTTTCTTTTTCTTAGCTAGGTACTCGTTGGAGCATTACTTGATTCCACGTGCACTCGATCTCGCGCACGCTTCATAGACCTGCATGAAACGTCTTTTGTCATGCTCATATGTCATGCTCACTTTTGTCATGCTCATATGAGACCGAGTATAAAAATAACTGCAGTTGAGAAACTACGACGCTCAGAAGCTAACTTGAGGAACGTGGGCTTCATCAAACAGCTCGTTACCTGCTGCGTTCATCCTGTGTCCCACTCGTTGGCGAACAATTGAGCAATCAAAAGTAAAGAAGAGCCAGACTCAACTCCAGTTGGCATCTACGTATAGCGATGCATTCTTGGTGTGATTGGCCAATGAACCATGCGTGTGTGTAGTGAAGTGTGCTTTTAGAGGGATAAATAGTAGTATTAGGGAGACACATTGTTTCTTACGCTTTATTTGCCTTAATGGGCCTAAATTTCAAAACCATCTGAATTTCAGATGCAGACGGCAATAAGACACTGCGAACAACTAATCGCTACTAGCTGCAGTGGTAACGCCTGTCGAGATGGCCAAATGAAAACGTGCCAATCGTCTCAACGAGCTGGCTTGCCCGCGCGAAAGGGTGTTCTATGCCTATTGTCGACGCGTGCGTTTGTGGCGTTATAGTTTCGATATCAGGCTTGCGTGCTAGAGCTCCTGCGTACGAGTCCTGCCATCGGACAATTTGATTAATGTTTACCTAGTTACTTATAGCGCTGTACTGATGAGTTTGCAAAGTCGGAAAGTCGTTTGAAGTCAAAAGCACGAAGTTTTTAGGCAAATCCATTAATTAGCCACCACTCCCAGGCTGGCTGAATCGCCCTCCTCGCAGCTCCCGTAGATTCTAGCGCCACAGCTCGCGCCAGTAATTAGTGAACGAATCTCTACGCTTTAAGCGGTAAACTCTTAAACTACGTCTTCACTTAAACGCGTTCAGCTTTAGAGGCCAGATAAGCACAAAAACGTGCATCGAGCTCGTCTAGAAAGTTTCGCTTTGAGGCGGAAAGAAAACTACTCAGACGAGGGTTTACTAAGATGCGAGTTCTCGAATAAAACGAAACGCGACGCGGAGGCGTTATTGCGCAGAGCAGCATAACGTGTTATTGCGCAAAGCAGCATAACGCGTCCGTTCAAGGATCACGCGCGTTCGCAGCTATTCGCTAATGTGAGTTCAACTTCGATGAGCTCCTCTAACGCACGGAGGATAAAGCACTGGTAGTTAGTGCGAATTCAGAAACTCCAGGCATGCTTGGATGGTTAGCGAGGTGCCGTAGCCGAATAAGTATGCATGCTGCGATAAAAGCCTCTCTTGCCGAATACTGAAGAAGAGCCCAGAGGATGGTTACAAGTGTGGAACGGCAATGTGCTAAATCCTGAGCTGTGGTGCGGGCCAGACTCCCGACCTTGAGCTCGTCAAATCGCTTAGGTGTCGAACTGCCCCGCTCACTTCATGGAATTTCAGTGTAAAGAATGTTTAATGGCATTCTACTGTTGGAACTATTATGCTCATCCGCGATGCTAGAGTAGTCGCTGGCTTTCCAAGAGTGCACGGACGCTCGCCGTGATGCTCTGGCGGCCTTCTCGCCATCACCACGTGGGCCGCGCATGCGCTGTAGGTACCAAGGCAGTACGATGGCGGTGGCGTCGTCGTCTGCGGTGCGAACACGGCTCCAGTTGCTATTGTAATAGAGAGAAAGGAGATTAAAGCGGATGAAAATGGTACAAGCTGACGTTCACTTTCCTGAGAGGGACTACGCAGTGAGACAATAATTTCTTAGAATAAAGCGGCTTCAAAGATTGATTGATTGATTGATTGATTGATTGATTGATTGAGTGAGTGAGTGAGTGAGTGAGTGAGTGAGTGAGTGAGTGAGCGAGCGAGCGAGCAAGCGAGCGAGTGATTGATTGACCGTTTGTTTGATTGAATAATTGATTCATTGAATGATTGAATTTACTGAGGCTGAAGCGACAGGCGGACTATTAGAGAGGCTGCAATGGTGTTATATCGTGATCAAATTTGTTTCTTCACCTGGAATTTGATAGCCCAGGCAACTTTCTTTAAATTAATTTTCTATAACATTTGATTATCTAGACGCGCGCACGCGCGCGCACAGGCAGGGGCACATAAGTATGCGCACGCGATCACAAAACAGACTAACACTCACGCACTTTCGCACACGCAAACGGGCGCGCACACACTGACGCACACAAACGCCCATACCACACAAGCACACACGCTTTCGTGTGCCTCCCTTGTTAGGTTCTGCTTATGCTTGTTCTAGTTCAAAGCTCGACATATGCATCGCCTTGCCAAACTCGCAAATCTGCTGAAGCGCGAAAATTCGTCCCAAAGAAAGTGCATCTTTTTTACGCCCGTTGTGGATAAACCCCGACAGAATATGTGACTGAAAGACCAACTTTTTCAACACGTGGGTGAAATCAAAAGAGGAACGATTAATTACAGTTAATAAACGTTCTCGCTCGGGTGTCGTTGGGTTGCTCTTTTGCCGCACTATACCTCAAATGATATGTTTAGAGAACGAGACGACGGTTAGTAAATAACTGAGATGTGTTTAAAGACACTCGAATGCGTCACCATTAACGGTCGCGAGGTCCAGACAGTGCACAAATAGCACTGAAAGTACAATATTTCTTACGCTCCTCAAGCTTGCTAGCCGTAAGTAAGATGGGTGGAGATATTAACAGTTGTAACGAATGTGTGCAACTGCTGTTTTTTTTTTTTTTTGACGTTCATGAAGGACAGGAAAGGAATTATACTCGTCGCTTGACTCTAATATCGGCAGTATTTCGAACATACCTGTTAAGGTTAACGTCGTGTTTGGGTCACTGCGCTTCTTTTATGGACTGTTGTGGTATCAAAGCTTTACAAATAATGTATTAATGCGTCGGCCGTTATGAAGCACCGTACTGATAGATGGGTATTAACTATTCGTACCTGAGGAGCTCGTGTGAAAGAAAACCTATTTAGGTGTTCATGTGCCTTAGTAGTAACCCCATAAACCTGCTTAATATGAGCATTTGTTTATAATTTCATTACATTGCCTTTTACGTTAATTTGTTGATTTATATTAAAGTACACCCCCATCTGAGGATCATGCACATGAATGACCAACAAAGTAAAGTGAGAAAGAGCAAAAATACAATGTAAGAGGTATTAAAAGAAACAAAATCAAAATGATATTCAGTGTTTCCCCAAGAAAACAAGGAAATTGTGGCAGTACAATGCAACCAAATCCACAGATTAGTAAATGTTCGAATAAAATACCTTCAAAATGTTCTAACGACCCCAATCGTAATAATAATTTATGTGAAAGCGTTTCGTTGTGCAATAATTCGGGGGAAATGCAACGAGCTGGGTACGAAATATGGTGCTATCTGAGAAATATAAGTGCGCCATACGTGTGGGTTGAACGAGTGCGTAAAGATGCGTCAGGACCTGTATCAAGCTCAGTTGAGTCGAGTAAAAAGGAATATGTTAGTGTAGAGATCACTCTTCTCTCATCCTAAGACAAAATGTTGACAGTAGACACGGACATAGTCGGTAAATCTGCGTGACGATAAAAATTAAACATCAAACGAAGTGTGGAAAGGGAATCATTTCGAGAGTGTGAACATTGTTTTTAGGGAAGGATCCCATGCTATGTACGCGTATTCGAGTATTGATCTCACTAGTGAATTATAGGGAAACATTTTTTTTTTTTACTAGTGATCGAGCTGTTCTTAGACACCAGTCACACGAACAAATTTAGTGAAACTTCTAGCGAGTGCACTTCACATCGCTGAGACGGCGAAACGAAGTGTCATTCGGGATTGACGACAGTGATGATCTATGAAGCCATAGAGGTTGATGTGATCCTCGGCATTTGAGCTCTAGAAACGGTTACTGTTTTGTTACGAAAAAAAAAACAGAACTTATGCACATGAACCTCCGCATCAAAAATAGAAATACTGTAATCGCATTAGCACGTCTATTTGTTTTTAGCCAATACAAGCAAGGAACAGATCCAAAATCCACTAGGTGACATCGCGGATTCCACTGAAAATTAATGTTTCAAGCTTTTTTTCTTCAGTTTTTTTTTTGGCTTTCACTGATGTCACAAAGATGCTATAATAACATTTTAAATCACCAAAAAGGGGTCTTAGAATTAGTGCTCACTCTGCTGTGAGCATAGATTTATTATTTATTGAATCATTGCTACCGAGGCTACGCACTTCAACGGAGCTGAGTGAGCTCCTCGGAAACACTCGACGGCTAGTGCTTGCCAAAGTAAGTGCCGATAAATATTTTCATCTGACAGCCTGCGAGTGACACTGACGGCGAAATGCACTTGCTCGAAGTGTTCCAAAGTTTGCCCGTTTGCCCGAGGGGCGACAAGTGAGAGCAACCACTAAGTAATTTTACTCCTTAACTTTGGTCACGAAAGGCTCGGTAAGCTTATAGTCTACAATAGTTAATTGTTGGGCTAGTTGGTTTTTCATAACTGAACAAGTAACTTGGCGCAATAAAAAACACAGGCAAAAGAAAGGCAGACAAAGACAAAGTCTGCCTTTCTAGTGTCTGTGTTTTTTATTGCGCCAAGCTACTTGTTCAGCTTATAGTCAACTGACAGTGGTGTCATCTTACTACTGACTTGAAGGAAAACAAGATTAATGTCATAAATCCGGAAGCACCTACTACGACATTTTCAAACCCATGTTTTAATATAAGATAGACGTGCAGACAGTTTTTTTGACAGTATGACGGTATAAAGTTTTTGACAGTATGACAGTTAATATGGCACTGACTTCTAAAGAGTAGCTCTGGGGTCCACTATTTCCTTCTGACCGCCATTTTCCCACGTCGTGCCGTCTTCACGCACACAGAGGTGACTTTATCGACGCTGACTGACACCCGGCGAGAGGACATAAGGACCATCCAATTAAGCCGCTCTTCAGCCGTCCGTTTCCGCGAGCATGTTTTGAACCTCTTGAGTGCCGAGAAGCGGCGTTCTGCAGCAGCTGTCGACACTCGGAGCGTTGCCAATATTTTGAGGAGTGCATGAACTTTCCGAAACTTGTTTGTCACATTCAACTAAAGCGTACGTCGCGTAGCTTCGCAGCTATTCTTTCTTGCACGACCTGCAATTCGGCTTTCCTAGTCTCGCACTTTCCTTTCAGCATAGGGTCACGTGGGGTTCTCGTATCGTTGCCGTAAAATTGAAAGGCAGGCTGCAGAGGTTTATTTGGCGGGACGAATTGCGAGCTCTGCAGTCTTTTCCGGTGGCTTTCAATGCGGCGCTCGAGAGCGACTCTCAGATCGTCAACATATATATATATATATATATATATATATATATATAGAGAGAGAGAGAGAGAGAGAGAGAAAATGAACGTGGCTCACCTCTGGTACTCCTCTGCACACATAGAAGAATGAGCCCGATGTTCTCGGTGTGCCGAGTGTGAAACCGTGTTATTTCGCAGTTCCCTCCGAACTACATCACTTTCCGTAGATCCCGACCCACCGAAATCTCCCAGCTAGTATCGCGAGGAAAATGAAACCGCTAAACTGACAATATAATTGGAGTCGGAGCGCTGACCGGAAATGGACCGCGCTTCATACTCGGCGCAAAGGGCTCGAAGCCCGGTGAATATCGAGCGCTTCGGGCGACGGGCAATACTTCCGAACGGCCGCTATCCCTATCTTGCGGCAAGTCGGGATTGAAAACACTGCTTCGTCGAATGAAGAACGTAGAACTCGCTATGCGAAGGCACGACAATACGCTTGAAAGGTTTTCGAAGCGTGAAAAGGGGGCCCGAAAATGAATATAGGTCGGTTTCGGCGTGTCATTGTTCGGTGAGCGAGCGCGGGTACACGACGGACGACGGAACAAAGGCGTTGAACGAGTATCGACGCGTGCCACATCGGACTGCCCTGAGGCGCGTGCGAGGTTCCAATAATGCTAAAGCACTGTGCATCTCATGAGCCGACGTTCTGATGCGAGAATAGACGGTGGCAAGTTTTGGGTTGATACGAAGTTGTGTCGAATGAAAGTACTTAGTCGGTGCCCAAAAATGAAAAGGAAAGAAGAAAAGGAAGGTAGCAGGAAAGAAAGGCAGAAAGAAATAAAAAAAGCAAGAAGGAAGGAAAAATGAAGAAAGAATAATGGAATAAATAAATAGAGAATGCTTTTAAGAAGCTCGGTAGCCTATATTATTAAAAATCACAGCATTATTTCCATGTCTCTATTACAGCGAAGCTGTTGACGCAACTACAAATTCTCAAATACCTTAGATGCCTATTTTCACAGTTTTCTGCGAATCCGCATGAAGGTTTTATCTTGAGCAAATAATGTATTGAATGTCAACGACAATATGAAGGCAAATATGGGTGTGTGTGTCACAAGGAATAAACAAAAATTGCTATACCCTCATTTTAGGCTCGTTTAGAGGTAGTATGTCAAACGCTTGTGAAGTTTCTTCGCTTCCCTGGGTGGACTAAAAACGGCAGACTCTCGTACTCAGAGTAAGTAGGGACCCCTCTATATGGGACGTCTACCAAATGGTTGAAGTATGGTTCTGAAAATTTTTTGCTGAACAATGGTTTTCTCGCAATTTTTGTGCGTTATTCGATGCATGTAGTCGGTTTTTCCGGGCCTCCAGAGTAAATGACGCAAGGCACGCCATTAGTACTTCGTTGAAGTAGCAAGCTGTGATGAGTAGTGCGCGACACGGTGCAGTGATGCGCGACGGTGATATTTGTGGTGTGCGACACGGTGCGGTGCATTTCAAACAAGAAGCAGACGACAAGGAGAGCGCGCGCCGCTCTACCGCGCCGCACCGAAAACGACGACGCCGAAGAGCGGCCAGCACGTGAACACGCCCGGCACAAGGAAAACAACAAAAGAAAGCCAATCCAATCGCAAAGGAACACGGAGCCTCGAGCAGCCAATGACAAGTTGACGAATCGACCAGAGCAGCAGAAAAAGGAGCCGCGCTGGCAGTAGGGGGAGGAGTTCCAGAAGCGGCACCAGGAGAATGTCGGCCACCGGATCGGGGGTTGAAGACGGCCGTCGGGTTCCGGACCCGAGCCACCAGGACTTCACCCGGCCGGGGCCTCCTGTCAACCCGTTCCTGGGTGCCGCTACTCCATCCGTTCGAGAACTGCTGCCCGAGGCCGGCAAGCGTCTGCGCCCGTGGGCAGAACGAGAGCTGTCGGGCTACGGGCCCGAGCTCCACGACCAGCTGCCCGGCCAGAACGCCGCCGCCGTCAACCCCTGCTGCCAAGCCGCCTGCCTTCCCGGGAATCGTCACTCTGCCCGATAATCAACTGCTGCTGCCCGAGGCCGGAGAGCGTCTGCGTCCGTGGGCAGAACGTGAGCTGTCGGGCTACGAGCCCGAGTGCCCGACCAGAACGCCACCACAGTCGGCCCGTGCTGCCGAGCAGCCTGTCTTCTCCCTCCGAGCCAGAGCTTCCACGCTCTGGCAGCCTGTACGACGTTCCGACACAACGACTTTTGGTGAGATCAACACCGCTTCTCTCATCGTCTCGTCTCCGCTTCGCCGCGTCGAGACTGTAGTGCATACGCGCACCCGCAGCCTGCCCGAACTTGCCTCATATCATTAGCGTTCTAGCTACATGTTTTCATGTTATCTTCGTGTGTTTGTTTTATGGGTTAATTTTCGTTTCTAGTTTCATTAAAAGTTTGTGTGTGTGTTTCCCAACAAACGGCTTTGTCCTCGATTGGGTTCTGGGAGGCTCCGCCTCAGAGAACCGCCAGAAACATTAACACAAAGGAACCTGCTCATCACACAAGCAATGCTGTCAGTAACGACCGACAAAGATTCAATCTGTGCATGCAAATTAGAGCCTTTGCAGAAAAGAACTTATTCAAGCATTCGAGAGTCTTACACATCCGTTATTTGCAATGTCTCCTTGAATCCTAAAGCAGCGACGTTTGACACCTTATTCAGATTCTGCAAATTAAGACAAGGGGGGGGGGGGGGGGGGGTTGTTAAGTGCAATATGGTGCGAGACATTCACGTTGCTGGCCTAATTAGAAGCGTTGTAAAGACACAATGAGGCTCAGTTTTGTTCTCTATGTTCACGTGCTATACGATGTTCGCAGTTGGTTTCCCTAGTGTCCTCAGTGAGCTAAAGAAAGGAACTTGTTTATATATGTTAATAATCGGGTTGTACTATGGCTGGTATGTAGCGCAGTTCAAAGTGTAGAGTAATGACAGCCACAGCGCTAAATTATGTATGCAAGGAATCAGGTGCGTTATATGTGTCTTTTACCAGCAATGCATAAATTGAACCGCTAACGTGGGAGAACTACGATAGCAACCGAGAATATAAATTTAGCAAGAAACGGGCGCCGAGGTGTGTGGGGGGTAAGGGGGGCTTTATGGCCAATGTTCTGGAGAAGAAAAATGTGTGTTAATGAGTTACTGCCTTCGTAAACGTTCCTGTCGAAGTGCTCGAAAACGTTATGCGCGGGCAAGGTTTCAAACCGGCCAGGCACATATTGACAACGTTTTTTGGTATGTGATTTAATTGCGGGCATATGACATTCTTAATGGAAATAACTGCTCAAAAGAAACAGCTTTGATGGAATTCGTGTCGTGATTCCGCAATGTCACACCAGTCAGCTGTCTTTTCTTTTTTTGTTGTTGCCTAGTTTTTTAAACTGCATGTGCAGCAAGCTTCACGGTCCATTTTGCTGAGATCATAGAAAAAGTGTCGGCGCCGTAATCGATGCCTTCTAGCGGATCAGTAAATAATGCAGACAGGGACAGAGAGGACAGAACAAAAAAAAAGTGGTTTAGACTATCAATTATTGGTTTGCTTTCAAAATAGACTTTGCAGCGACACCTGCACTTCGAAGATATTAGTGAGTCTTTAAAACGGGAGATTTATGAGACGCACTGCGTACCACGAGAATGCGACAACTGTGTGAGCACGGCGTCGGTACCTTTGTGGCAAAATGAATTACTAAAAAATCTGCTGTGCGGTCTGATCGTTTCGCATGATGTAGAGACTCTGCGCCACTTTTATAGTTGTTTTTCACGTTCACACACTGTGTCGATTTTGAAAGTTAACCACTAGTAGATAGTCTATAGTCGATTCCATCCAGCTCCTTTGTTCTTTCCATATGAATAACGAATTCTCTCACTACGAACCAATCAGTCAGCTCGACATTCTTATCGAGATAAAAGAGCGCGTTACGATCGGTTGGTCCCAGCAAATCAGTGAAACAAACAAGTGTACCCTAAGCGATAAATGTTAAATACATTGCAACCAAGAAGAAATAAAATTCGCTGCGTTGATCTATAGTTCTCATTTTCGTTTTTCGTACTTCGTGGACAAGAACGCGGCGTTTGTTTTATCACACGCGAAATATTTTCTATTCTCTTTTCCTGTTTTCTGTTGAATAAATGCCGCGTATATAGACGCATCGCAAGTTATGCAGGCTGTCCCAAATATCATGCACCAAAATTTTTAAAAATGCAAATGCCACGTAGCTGGACAGAAGTGAGGTAATATTGTTGGCCGTCGCTTGGAGATACTCAGAATATTATGTGCATTCCGCCTAGTTGCACAATTATTCATAAAAAATTAATCAACTTCTCAAATAATATAATTAAATGAAACGTGTCACTGAGGAAATTGTGGACAGACGTGAAAAACTCACGCTAGAGCTTTTTGTTGCTCAATACGTGTTACATAAAAGTATGATTCCTAGCGTTAAAGAAGCCCGCGAATTCACGCAGAGCGTCTCGAGCGGCGTGTCTATAGCACGGCAATTTTGCTAACGAGAGCTTCGCTATAAAAAGAAGAGATGAAATCCGCGTGTACTGTCCCTTCTTTCTTTCTTTCTTTAGTCTGTGCCGTCATTAGCACTGCTGTTCCTTGACATAATTCTAAGAACAGTCGGAAGCAGTAATCTGTTATTTTCTGTCACGAATAAATTGCTCTCGAGATAATGAACTAGAGAACGTGTAGCAGTGATCGCTGTATCCCGCCTGCATGTGTATTATTTCAGGCGTATCTCCGCCGGCTCTATGTGATTCAGGGCGCCGTGGGATTGCAGGGGATGATATATTAGCGGCGCGCACCGGAATCGCTGCCGAATGAACGGCTGCGCATTTCTCGCAGTAATTTATCAATTCCTTGTGCCTATAGTGTCCGTGAATGATTATGTGCCCGTTTCTTTGGCGTTTGATGGAGATGAAGCAAAACACGTTTTTTTTTTTTATCCCGACCTGCGTCATAATCTAGCTCCTGGAACTATACATTATGGCGACCGCAGGAAGCCATTCTCGCAAAAGCTTATGCTATCGCGTTTGTTTTGAGTGATTGGCTGTACGCCTTACGGCTCATTTTTTTTAAAGCAAAGCCGCCTTTGCCTGCTTTCCTGGGTTTGGCGTGGCTGCTGTTGGGTTGGTCACTATCTCGGCGGATATACATGGGGATATATTTACGGAGAATATATGTGGAGAAAGTGTAAGAGTGTGGTTGAAGATTATTATGCAGAAGACAAAGATAATGTTAAATAGCCTGGCAAGGAAACAAGAATTCAGGATCGCCAGTCAGCCTCTAGAGTCTGTAAAGGAGTACATTTATCTGGGTCAATTACTCACAGGGGACACTGATCATGAAAATGAAATTTACAGAAGAATAAAATTGGGTTGGAGTGCATACGGCAGGCATTGCCAAATCCTCACTGGGAGATTACCACTGTCGTTGAAAAGAAACGTGTACAATTATTGCAATCTACCGGTGCTAACGTATAGGGCAGAAACTTGGAGGTTAACAAAGAAGCTCGAGAACAAGTTAAGGACGGCACAAAGAGCGATGGAACGAAAAATGTTAGGCCTTACATTAAGAGACAGGAAGAGAGCGGTGTGGATCAGAGAACAAACGGGGATAGCCGAAATTCTAGTTGACATTAAGCGGGAAAAATGAAGCTGGGCAAGCCATGTAATGAGTAGGATGGATAACTGGTGGACGATTAGAGTTACAAAGTGAATACCAAGAGAAGGGAAGTGCAGTCGTGGACGGCAGAAAACTAGGTGGGGTGATGAAGTTAGGAAATTTGCAGGTGCAAGTTGGAATCAGCTACCGCAAGACAGGGGTAATTGGAAATCGCAGGGAGAGGCCTTCTTCCAGCAGTGGACATAAATGTATAGGCTCATGATGATGGTGATACAAAAGTTACGCCTGCGCCGTTTGAGAGCATCAGCAAACCGATATTATACTACCCTGGTATGCTTACCAAGCATACGGACTTCTTTTCTGCGTAACAAACGGTAACACCGTGTAGTTTGTTTGTTTGCCTCCAAGAGTGGCTCATACCCACTTTGGGTAATTGGAGCCCACTATCTCGCTAGAAGCGCTCGATCTTTTTGCATTTCGTATTTCTTGTTTCTTTTTTTTTGTTTTTGTTTTTTACCATGAAAAACCTTTGTTTTTTCACCGCTCACATCTCAAGATACACCTTGGGCACATTTCTTTATTTAATCATAGAATTCGCGTGGTTTATCCGACTACTAAGCTTAACCTCCTGAAAGCGCTTGTACATTACACCACACCAAAACCTCCTTGCATCAACGTTTTTTTTTAATTAACTAGGAAGTGATTACGCAAGATGTTCATTCTGCGTATGAAGTACGGTGCATGTGTGACTGAAATGAAGTAGTTTACTCATATTCTTGTCATCCGGCTTGAAAAATTCGACCCTCGATTGTTCTAGACTTCTCTGTCGTCCCAGACTGCCGAAAGCAACCTTGAGGGGTGTTTCGTAAAATCACTGATATTGCCTGAAAATACCGGACGCGGCAGCAGCATGGCAAAGTACTACACGTAGTTTCATCTTCATCTCTGCGTTTAAGCGACGAAAATGTAGTTTTTACCATAACGAACTTGAGGAAATGATGGAGATAGTTATTTTTTTCAAGTTTATCCCTTTGCTGACGAGACGTATAAATACCCTGAAAAAATCTTTTCTATGTAAATGTACAAAACAAAACAAGAATAAGCGCAATCAACTAAAACAAAAAAAATGTTTCGCGGAAATTTTTCAGCAATACGGGGAGAACCCCCTGCAGGAAACTTGAAGTAGGCTTCATCCCAAGCCACCTAAGGCTTCGTTTTCAATTTGTAAAGACAGCTCTCATCGTATGTGAACCATAGATGTACATTTAACTCGCTTTGCATCACATATGTGACACCACTGCAGCTGCATATCTTGCACCGGCCTCTCTCCACTGACCTTTCTTGTTGTTGCTGCCTATCTCGTCTGTGGCTCCTACTGTTGTGGTCGACCATTTAACCTTTGAAACGGTCGCTCACGGAGACAATGAACGAGCCGTGACCTAGCCGATGACCCAGTTCGAGCCATCCTGGCCATGACGAATCATGGCGGGCAGTTGGGCTCTGCCGCGAGGGGACCTTCCTTCACGTCCCTCGTCATCCGCCCGCACCTCCGCGCCGGAGACAGGGTCGGTGTGCCTCCCTCCTCCCCCGTAGTGCCCAGTGAGGTGTTTGTGTTGGGGCATAAAGCTCTCTTCGGAGAAAAAACGTCCCAGTTTTGCCCGAAAGGCGTAGCATCGATTGCGATAGCAAATTAGTAGACAGCTATACGAAGTAAGGATAGTAGTTTTACCGGCCGTATAAAGTTGTAAATATTCGCTTACTAATTAAATAAACAAGCACGGTGTCACACGCGCACAGGTAAACATGAACACATCTCGCTCGATGACCGCGGGAGCTCGTCAAAACGCTGGAGTGAGAAAGCGTGCCAGCGTTGGCGAGTAAATTGACCTTCGCGCCGGCTCTCGCTTCAACGCGAACTAAACGTCGAAAGCACAGCGCATACGAAGCTACCGGCACTCGGCGAATGCACTTTGGCCTAACGCAGATCGCTTTGAAGATGAGGCTCCCGCGGGCGCACACTTCGGCCGCATTGCAGATCGCTTTCAAGATAGCTCCATGAGCAGCAGCCGCGGAAGCAGAATGCATTCTCTCTACCCTCCCCCCCTGCCGTCTCCGTCGCCTCCTCCCCGTGCCTCGCGCGCGAACGAAGACCGCGTGCTTCCGGCCGCCTTCCTCTCTCGCGTGCGCGAGATTAAGCTGCGGTTGCCGACTCACCCTCGCATGCTTTCACTCGCACACACAACGCACGCCGCGTGGTGACGATTTTATCGTCGTTAGACTTTATATGGAACATCACGGTGACGACGACGGCGACGGCAAAAATGCGCTTGGAGTGTCCATATAATTGCTATCGCAATAAAAATGTTACCCACCTCCAGTTTGGCAGGACATGGTGAAATCCGTCTCCTGACGCCGGATTGTGGGAAGGCGACGGGACAAAGGGAACGAAGGTGTTAAAAGAGGGGACGCACGCTTGGTGAACTTTTTCGACAGCTTGAACTTGAACGCGAACCTCATATCTTCAGCATTTCTTGAAATACTCTTGTAAATATGCAATATAAACGTGTGTGCGTAACCGTCTTGGGTGTCGGGCCCAGCCCCACGTCCTCTTACTCCTTCTGCGGAATGGATACCACAAATCATCCGACCCCCCAGTCGCATCACTACCGACAATGGGGGATTTCAAAAGAGAGTGTGCCGTGTGCCAAACGTTTGCTTCCTCGTCCAATGTCCCTGCTCTAAACCAACAAATGACGCTTACTGCCTGTCATTCAGTGTTGGCCGAATACATTTAGACAAAATTTCGTACCCAATACTGAGTGTTGCCCGTCGGCGACACTCGTCATGAAAGGTATATGGAGACGCATCTTTGAGCATCTAACCGCGGTATTTAAATTTTAACATTGTTTTTGCAAGTTCATAACATAACAGACAATGAAAACCACCTTGAATAGCAATTATATCCCATAGTTGTATTCGGGTCTCAGGAAGTTAAACAGCTTCGAGCACAAAAACTAAATATGGCGGTTTGCTTTGTCCTCTGGAGTATGTTCTTGCTTTTTGTTAAATTGTTGATGCAAATTGCTATTGCGTGGGCATGTGAGCCTAGACTATCTGTTCTTATTCGTGTTGACAGAGACATTGCACATTTAAAGACAGTTGTATGCATTTCGGTATGCAGAAGAACGGGGCGAAAAACAGCAAGAGTACCCACACTCGTGAGTGCACTGCCTTCACTGCAGTGTTACCTTGCACTGCAGGGTATCGGCGAAGTTCCGTCGTAGGGGACGGACAAGACTCTTGGATCAGTGAGACAGCACGTCTTCATGGTTTTTAAAGCGAAAGCTTTAAGGGCCCCGTTGCGCAAAGAGCACGGTATCGGCGGCGTTTAGCGTGAGTTGACCGTGACCGAAAGATGTCTACCAATAACAGCGCGGCACGCGGCGTTTCTACCGATCACAGAGCGGCGCACCCCGAGTGCTTTCTACCAATGATAGCACGGTGCGCCGCGTTTCTACCAACCGCGGCAGCGGCCGCGGTGGCCGTGTGGGGAAATGAAAGAAAAAGAAGCAGAAAGCTCGCCTTTGTGCATAGGGTTCGCCGCAAGCGTTTCCCACTAAAGATTTCGGTTGCATAAGCTGCAGTTACCGGGAAGCGTGAGAAACATTCTGGGAACCTTTAGTGCTATCGCGTTGTACTCTTAAAGGCCAAGCTAATGCGTCTCCCAAGTTTTATTCCGAAGGAGCCGAAGTTACTTGCTCGCGACAAACGTATGCGTGAGAAGCATTCTGGGAACCTAATTAGTGCTATCGCGTTCTACTCTTAAAGGCCAAGCTAATGCGTCTCCCAAGTTTTTATTCCGAAGAAGCCGAAGTTACTTGCTCGCGACAAACGCATGCGGGTCTCGCAGTTTGTTTTTCTTTTCTTGCTCACGAGAAGCACTTCGTGTTTTTGCAGCTGTCACAACAAGAGATAGATTATTCCTAAATATTGCTTGGTACGGGTCCTGCCTTCCTGCACATGAGTGAGTGAGTACGAACTTTATTAAGGTCCTGAAGAGAAAGAACTGAAGCCGCGGGGCCGGAGGCCCCGCCAATCAATCCGGTGGCTCCATCCAGGTCGGGGCTGGTAGACAGAGTCCTTCGGCGACGGCCCGGGCCCTCTGGGCAGCCTTGAGCTGAGCGATGAGCTCTGTGCTTCTGAGCACTGAGTCCCAGGAGTACTTGTCAGGAAAGTACGTGCCCGTGTTGGCAGGGCACAACCAGAGCATGTGTTCGAAGTTGCTGTATTCGATGCCGCAGTGTGGGCATGCAGTAGGAAGGTCAGGATTGATCCGGCTTAGTGTTGTTGGTGTGATGTATGTCCTAGTCTGCAAATGTCTGTAAGTGACGGCCTGTGCTTTTTTGAGGTTTTGGTGAGGAGGAGGAAAAATTGTTCGTGCTAACCTATGATTTGAAGTGATTTCTTGGTATGATACGAGCGGGTCTTTGTTGTCTAGATCCCTGCAGGCTGGGTTGAATCGAGGGGGCGGACCGTAGACGCGGAATGTGAGTTCTCGCGCCAGTTGGTGTGCCCGCTCGTTCGGATTACAGTCAGGAGGTCCGGAAACGTTGCCCATGTGGGCCGGGACCATGTGACGTGTGGGGATGTGAGATTGTCTCCTCCCGGTTCTTGGAAGATTTTGTTGACAACCGTAGCTGCTTTCATAGAAACGAGGGCCGCCGAGAAGGTTCTGATGGCTGTTTTTGAGTCCGAGTAAATGACGGAGGCTTCTTTGCAGCTTCGAAGGGCCACCGCGATGGCCATTTCTTCTGCTTCGTGAGTGAAGTTGGTAACCACCGTGGCTGCGTTGACGAGTGAGCCATGGGCGTCCACCACAGAGACCGAGTATGCGCCTCGATTCCAATATCTGGCCGCGTCAACGAAGAGGACTTGCGTTTCGTTATGCTTGATGTTATCAAGGATTGCCTTCGCTCTCGCTTTTCTCCGCCCTTCGTTGTGGGTCGGGTGTATGTTTCTTGGTATTGGATCAACGGTTATTGACCTCTTGGCATTTGTGCATAGTTGCGACCTCTCTGGTGGCATGAAGAGGGACTGTATGTCTGCTTCTAGTAATATCTCGATGCCCGAATTGGAGGAGTCGTTCCGTGCTAGTGTTTCTAGGGAGGCTTAGGACCTTTTTCAATCCTGTTCTGATTAGTGTGTCGATTTTGTTCAGCTCCGTCTTCTTCCAGTTGAGGAAGGGGGCGGCGTAGGTTACGTGGCTGATGAGGAAGGCGTGGATTGCTTTCATGAGGTTGCCCTCTTTAAGTCCATCCCTTGTGCTGGCGACCCGTGATATGACCCTGGTGAAGTTGAGGGTGCTTCTTGTGATGCGTTTTAGTGCTTCCGCGTTGTCATTGCTGTAAGCCCCAATGACCATGCCCAGGACCTTAACTGTGTTACACCTGGGGATGTTTCCTCCGTTGCTGGTGTGTAGGTGAACGGGGAGGGAGCTAAGGGACTGTCTCTGCCTGGGGCCTTGTTTGCACAGGAGGAGCTCGGATTTGCGGGGGGAGAGCTTCAGTCCCGTGTTTGTAAGGAAAGCTTCCGTGGTGTCCAACGATTGAAAGTTTATTTAACATAAGTAAACAATACAATTACAAAGTACACACTTTTGGGACCCAACAAATTTGTTAAAGGGTCCCGTGTAGGTTCTGCTCGAGAGGGCCTAACGGGCCGCTCGTGGACCAAATAGTAATGTCGGCCGCGTAAGTCGCGTGCCCTACCCCCGGGATTTTCGAGAGTTTGTTTGCGAGATCGTGCATTGCGATATTGAAAAGAAGCGGCGAAAGCACTGAACCTTGCGGGGTGCCGATGTTACCTAGCATGTGCTTTCTACTTCTGATTTGTCCGACGTTTATGGTGGCCGTTCGGTTATCCAAAGACGATCTTACAAAATTGTGGAAATTTGTGCTTCCGGCGCGCATCCTTCCCCTTTTGTTCCCTTGCGTGCGGAAAATTGAGCCGCGATCACCGGCTCACCCTTGCACGCTTTCCCTCGCATCTAACCGTACGGCGCGCGGCGATGATGTTATTGCCCTTGGACTTTATACGGAACTTCACGGCGACGCCGACGCCGATGAAGACGGCAAAAATGCGCCTGGAGTGCCCATATAATTGCTATCGCAATTACACTTCTGCCAGAACTGATGCTCCCACTAAGGCGTGCCTCAGCTGAGCCTAATTCTGCTGAATCGAGACTTCGTTATAATAGAAAAAAAATATGGGGAGATCTGGCAAAACCTTTAGCAAGTGCACGCATCATTATTCCAACACAGAGTTGTCACGCTGGGGGAAGCGTGCTCTGTGGGCGGGCGTAAGACTGCCGCGGATGAAAGCACGACAACGGAACAACAATTACGGGTGGTGGAAAGTTGTGAGCAGCTACCCTCAAAGCTTAAGCACGGACGAAGAGTATTTTCTAGGCCAGGCGAGAACAGCCTTTCCTGCCACAAATTAAAACAAACTCTATTGTATGTTCAATAATTTAATTTTTATGTATATCACGTTTCTCTACTCTGTCTTTTTTTGGTTTTGATGTTCGTCCCTGCATGCAACCTACCTACAGATGCAATTTGCCTTAGACCGAAAATTAGCGTCATGGCTATCGGGTAAATTATTGTGCACCAATTTCTATGCTCAACTGCCGTTAGGTATCTCAAAAGTAATATCTGAATTAATAATATATGAAGTCTGTAGCACCATTGCAGGGTGCTACAGACTTCAATAATAAAAAATAAATCAAGATGGCAGGACGATCCTTTGTGAATTGGCTAAATTATCCTCGTAATTAAAGAGTATATACATTTTTATTGAGAGTCTAGTCAGTCATGCCACGTCTTTTCATAAAGAAACTTCCGTCATGGGCTTAAAAGACGTGTAGGGCGAAAGTTTGGCCTCAGACATTACAAGGAAGGAAAAACTATTAATTCACTCTTGCTGAAGGAACACGCCGCATGTAACACCACGTATAGCATAGTAAAGCATTTAGTAAAGTGGTTCTGTGCTGCAGTCCGAAGTTAACTCGAATAACATGAGATAATCAGAGCGTTCAATTGTGCCTTAAGGGGCCCCTAAACCACCCAGAGGTCAAAATTTAGTTATGGTGTTCCAGTTGTGCACGAGTCTACACACGTAGCCTCGAGAATTTTTCGAAATGGTGCCGTAATAGCGGAGTTACACGCGTTTGATGATCGCAACATGGCGCTCGCTCGTTTCGCTCTTGCCTTCGCTACTCTCCTCGTTGGCTGGTCTCCCAAACGTCAAGTGCTCCCCCAAATGTCACGTGACGTACGCCATCGCCAACGCACTTCTCAAGACACTGTAAACATCCGGTTAAGGCACGTCCACGCTAGCGGCAAATGTACCGACGGCGAACCGGCCCCCAGTGCCGTAGAACGTCTTCTACGCGAAAGGTGTCCAAAGTAGACGGCATTTCGGCCGGCGCACCGCCCGCAGCACGATCTACGGGCCAATCGACGACTGCGAAGCTGCGCGCCTCCGCCACCGGCGATGAAAACATTGGCTGCAGCTTCTGTTCCAAGCAAAATAATTTCCGCTAGATAAAGCGATGTATAAATTGTACATTTTATGAAAAACGATATTCCCTGTCCAACATTTAACATGAACGAGAGCTCCAATACTTGTCGAGCTCAGCTGCAGTGCACGGTATACCGACGGGAGACGACCGGCTCGGCTATGCTCGCATCGCAGCCGACGGCGCCGCTAATATCAGCGTATTTTTCTTCTTTGTGTATTGCGAATAGCGACAACAACGATATCAAAATATTGCGGCTTGTGAGCGTCGGTAATTTATTCCGAAGCGCCATCCGCTTTGGCTTTGAAGTGAACCGGAAAAGGCCTATAACGACGATATCGGCGCCGTCGAGCGATCAGCGGCGGTAGCGGGGAGGCTACCGCACAAATGGGTGCCGGTCTCATCGTCTCTACGAGAAGGGAATCTCGCCGTTCGCGAGCAAAACCGCTGTCGAACGGCAGCCCGCGAATGGCAAACGACGTGGGGCGAGTTACCGTGCCGGTAACGTGCTATACCCACGGTGGCTACCCGCTGTGGCTGCCGTGCCGGCCCGTGCTCATGCGAAGCGTGCCGCTATGGACCTTGTGTTGCGCGCACGTCTAGAAAGGCCAACACTGTCGCACTCTGTTCGCGCAGCCAATCAGACCGCTAAGCACGACTGTGTTGGAACGCGATCGATTTGGCACTTGCGTTGCGGGCTGTAATTGCCGATTCGCAAGTGCGCACAAGCGAGAAACACGACGAGAAGGAGCAGGGAACGCGCGTACCTGCAGCAGACTGACCGGATGTCGTAGATTCTTGCTCGACCAATCGACATCGTCGCTCCCGTTGATATCACTAGATGCGCCCTGGTGACATCACGACGACCGCTGGGGATACCGGAAGGGTTCGGAGAGGAGCACGGCATTGTGTTCTTTTTTTTTTTTTTTTTTTTTTTTTTTTTGTGGCGCGCCCGCGGCGCATTGCGGTGCTGCGTTTGGCATAGTTGATCGTGACGGCATTCTGTCACCTGGCGCCACCTGCAAGCCAAGAACCACATGTCTCCCAGACGGAGATAGCTCACGCAAACGGGAAATCCGGAGGACCAATTCTGCCGATTCTGCGATAAGATAGGAACTTTAAGGCATATCCTATGGGAGTGCAGCTACTCCCCGCGATATAATTTATTCACGGATGAAAAAGCATGGGAGACCGCGCTTCATAGCGAAGACCCGGCGGCGCAGGCCGACAGTGTCCGTCTGGCAGCTGAAGCGGCAAGATGCTTCGTCTACTAACCCCTGCGCCCTTGGGGTGACATCGGGCTCCCTAGATGCCTACGAGCGATACCGGAGCTGCGGTGTCACCCCTTACGAACAATAAATGTGTTACTCACTCACTCACTCACTCACTCACTCACTCACTCACTCACTCACTCACTCACTCACTCTGAACTCGATGCGCGTGTTTACGTCAAATCTTTAAAAAATATCGAAGGTGGTTTAGGGGCTCGGTTTTAGCAAATAACCACATTTTTGTTCTTGCCGCCACTGTGTCAGAACAGTGACTGAAGATGGTATAGGCTGGGTGTCTATAGTAGTATTGGCAGGTGTTGTAGTTGATGCATTTACGACTTGTTGCCTGACCATTCATTCCGCAGGAAACCCACAGCCAGAAAAAGAAAACAAAATGGAGATTCCCTTCGCAACACGTGTAAAACAGAACTACGAGTACATTTTATACATAAAAAGTTCGTTATTTGCACTTGCTCAATTCTTTCTGCCACTCTTTTATGCCTATCTGGAGCAGTATAACTTTCATGCAAACTTCGTATAGTTGGCTTGTCTCATTTGCACCACGTAGTGAGAAATATCAAGACTCTGTTCTGTGCCTCAGTAGGTACGTGCATTAGCATATAGACCTACACTTTCAGATCATTACTAAACGCCTATTGTACACATGCAGTACACTATCAAAGTTGAGTTCTCAGAAGCTTGCTGCGTTTCAAACAGAAACCAAAGAGTGTAAAACTTCATCTACACTCGTTTACGTAAACCAAGTGCCTCAAAATTAATGGCCCATTTCGCAAAACGACTTGTAAATGTTAGCTGGAAACGAGCGTTGAGTACACATGCGCAACGCATTGTTCGTATGGGTATACCGCATGGCGGGCTGCTGCGTCTGAGCCGTTCTTTATGGGAGCAGTTTTAACACGAACAGAAATGTTTTGTTTACGAAGTACCATTTCGGTGTATTTTGCTCGCGACGGCGCGAAGCTTGTCGCAAGTCCATTTCATGCTTGTTGCGAAAGTCTTCTATTCTATTATGCGGGTGAAAACAAACAAGCTTACACATATCGCAACACACGACATGCCCTTGCACGTGGCAACGACAGAATCGATATTTTGAAGCTGTGCCTTCCCACGAATGTATCGCGAGAGCGGCAGAACACCAGCCGAAGTTTTTCGCCAGAAAATATGGAGAACTTCTGCTAATCTGTGAAAAAAGCACTAAATATGTGACAAGGCCATTTATGCAATGGGTGAAACATATACGTTTGAAATTGGGTAGAGGCTTGTGCCAGTTGGTATTTAAAGAAAAAGCGACCCGTCACGAAAGACAGGGGCAGAGAGAGGACACACGTCACTGAATTCCAACGATGTTTATTGCTGATCGCAACTATATATATATAGATATATATATATATATAGGGCTTTCTGCAATATGTGTTCAACACTAGAAAACACACACACACATATATATATATATATATATATATATATATATATATATATACATAGTGCAGGAAGCCGAGATCACAAACGAAACACACATGCGTACATGGCACGGCCTCCGTCAGAGTAAACCAGTATACAACTGTGAAGCATATATATATATATATATATATATATATAGTAGAATTTGGTTGATATGATCGTCACCGGAACCGGAAAACAACGCCTAACATCCAAAAGTCGTATTATCCAATGACATCGTATTATCGGGAAAAGCAAAACCAACGTATTATGCCCCGTTGGATCAACACGTATAACAAAATTCCACTGTGAATATATATATATATATATATATATATATATATATATATATATATATATATATATATATCAGTGAAGCACATCATCACAGGAGCCGGCACATATTTAAAATAATAGAAGCACGTAGGAAAATAATGTAACAGGACTTTACTGACATTTCGGCCGGAGTCCGACCTTCATCAAGAGGTCCGGCCTTCATCACTCTTGATGAATGCCGGACCTCTTGATGAAGGTCGGACTCCGGCCGAAACGTCAGTAAAGTCCTGTTATATGTTTTTCCTACGTTCTTGTATTTTTGCACTATATATATATATATATATATATATATATATATATATAGATATATATATATTCAATGCATCATCAATATTCATCGTGGAAGTCAGCATCGTGTCTGCCGTTTTCTCTGCACCCATCTGCCAAGCTGTAAGCTGTGCGCGTTTATCAAAGTATAGATGTACTTCGTCTCCACGTCGAAGATGGCCAAGGCTTCCCACCCACGTCGAGATCTAGAGGCGCTATGAACCCCCTTTTTGTAAGGGTGTGGAATGTGGCCAATGTACACAGCCCCATTTCATGCTGGAGCTTTTATACTAGCGGGCCCTTCAATCCATTCTACCCTCCACGTGCTCTTCGCAGCAGCAACGTATGCAGCTCGAGGATTAACAATACCACGAACGTCAGATGCATCAACGCCAAACCAATGTTGTATTTCCGTTCCCGCCCCCCGTTCTCGTTCTTGAAGTCACCAGGGCAGCAGAAGCAAACACGGTGTCCTTATTTCAAATTGCGCTACTTTTCACTTCGTATTGAACTGCATCGCGCCTATGCAGCACACTATTATACGCCTAATAGAGGTGTAGTAAATTTACAGCAGAATTAAACTGGGTTGGACAGCATACGGCAGGCATTACCAAATCCTCACTGGGAGCTTACCACTGTCGATGACAAGAAAAGTGTACAATCATTGCATTCTACCGGTGCTAACACATGGGGCAGAAACTTGGAGGTTAACAAAGAAGCTCGAGAACAAGTTAAGGATCGTACACAGAGCGAGGGAACGAAAAATGTTAGGCCTAACGTTAAGAGATAGGAAGAGAGCCGTGTGGATCTGAGAGCAAACGGGGATAGCTTTATATTCTAATTGACATCAAAACGAAAAAAATGGATCTGGACAGGCCATGTTGTGGCTAGGATGGATAATCAGTGGGCCATTAGAGTTACAGAATGGATACCAAGAGAAGGCAAGCGCAGTCGAGGACCGCAAAAAATATAGCTCGGGTGATGAAGTTAGGAAATTTGCAGGCGCAAGTTGGAATCAGCTAGCACAAGACAGGGGTACTTGGAGATCGCAGGGGGAGGCCTTCATCCTGAAGTGTACATAAATATAGGCCGATGATGATGATGATGATGATGATGATGATGATGATGATGATATATGGAGTAAAGTCGATTGTTTAGCCAGTTGGTATGTGATTATGCTTAACACCGAGGGCGGCAGCGTACAAAACTCGAACACAAAGAAGTAGAAGACACCTTCTGTAGGCCCCCTGTGTCGTCGCCTTCTACTTATTAGCGTTCAGGTTTTGCGCGCTGCTCCCGTCAATATTCAGTATGAACTAACATATAAACCAAGTATGGCGAAATCGTACATCAAGGCCGCACATATCATTTACGTACCACAGAAAAACGTATACACATAACGCATAAACACACGCTTGCGTATACGCGTAAACACAGGCATGGGCATAGGTTCCATCTTCTTTTTATGAACTCAAGCTTCGCTTCATTGAGATACCAGAATAACGCTGGCTGCAGGTGTTTTCGGACAGGATTACATAGCAAACGATCCCGTGGCGAAATCTTAAGCACAAACAAAGTAACACAAAGTAACACAGGTTTTTCGTATATGGCTAAAAGTTTTCATGCTTAGGCTACATGAATATCTAGTAATTTTGGACATTGTAAATCAAGAGAGAAACAAATTACACGGACAGACTATTTGCCCTCGTGAATTATTTACTGAGATAACCGGTTAAATTGATAAAAATCCTTGACTGTTTCTCACCCTTCCCGGCAACTGCAGCTTATGTAACCGTAATTATGTAACCGTAATTATGCAACCGTAATGTTTACCGGGAAATGCTGGCGGTGAACGCTATGCACGAAGGCGCGCTTTCTGATAGAAACGCGGCCTCTTTCGTGCGCCGGCCTTCTTTTATTGTTTGCACCTTTAATATTTCAGCGTGCGAAGATTTAGCATAACAGGCATGCGCTGTCGGTGTTTTGTTTCATGAGAATTGTTTGTAGGCTGTCACTCTCAAAATTCCGAGGAATAACTTTGTAAAGAATGCAAGAGAACGTGTGAGCAACTTTAGTGGGAAAATATATTTGTAGGGCCTGCGTGGCTGGGGATTATATTCTCGGCCGCGGGCGCCAATGCCGACGCCGACGCCGGATTTTCTGTGACACGGGGTCCTAAACGCTGTCGCGTTAATATACACAACTTAGTTCACGGTTTCGTCTGATCCCACAGCATGACAGCTAGGGATTGACTCATACAATTTGCACAGTAGTAGTAGTAGCTACTACCCCTCACTATATGGCACACAAGAATAAGATATTTATTCATACTTTCATTGCGATAGCAATTATATGGACACTCCAAAGTGGATTTCTGCCGTCGGCGTCGCCGTCGCCGTGAGGTTCCGTATGACGGTAACGGCCATGAAATCGTCGCCGCGTTCCGGATGCTGTATGTGCGAGTGAAAGGGCGCGAAGGACGTGCGCTTTCACGGGGAGCGAACGCATGTCGGAAAGCCAACGCGCCTTGTGCGCCATGCTCCCTGAAGGGCCGCAAAATTAAGGGTATCTTTCCTCCTTTACAATCACCATATATACAGCAAACGCGACTTCTTCCGTCGCGTGAAAGGCCGTGGGGGGACGGGAGGGAGGGAGGGGAGGCGACGTTTAGCTGCGGCAATGAGTATTTATATAAAAACCTTGCGAGACGAGAAGGTGGGTAAGATTTCTGACGCTACTAGACGAGTGCCCCATTCTGACATCGTGGAAAACCTCCGAGCAGCCCCAAAGGCACCGGCAACAGTCACCAACGCCGCGCGCGTTCGATGCGAACGCGGGCAAAACGCCGACAGCGTCGACCACAGTTCTGCGCGCTGCTGGTGCTGTTGCATGTTCAAGTTTATACAGCTGATAAACCTACTATCCTTACTCCGTATAGCTCTCTACTAATTTGCTATCGCAATGCTTCGCCTTTCGGGTGAAATCTACAGACGGCCGCCTGCGCCCGCCGTGCGTCACATCACATCATTATCTTTTTATTGTAGTCCCATTCACCACCCTGCGCCTTAAGCATTGCAGCGGTGGCGCTAGTGATCAAAGAACTTCTAACAATGTGCACTCAAGCACATGAGGTCATCACGATCGATGCCGGTGTAATATTTATACTTACGGTGAGTTTCAGATTTCTGATCGCAATAATTGACCTAAGAGCACGAAAGAGTAACTGGAGTGGAGAGGATGGTGGGGATCGCTATGACAGACTGCCATGAAATCACGATGATACCCTTGCGGCAAAGTTTTATTCCAGAAAACCTCGAATGCACTGCATATGACGGACTTGACATTCCATGAGCTGCACATTAATTGAGATTCTGAGATATAAAAGAATAGTAACACATTATCACAGCTGTCGCACCCCCGACATCGTGCTTAGCGGCGCAACGCCTTAAGCCCGTTTCACATGGGGCGATTTTGCAGTGCGTTTTTCGCAGCTACGATTTCCGCAGATGCGAAATTCGCAATCCCGTTTCACATGAATCTACGGCAGCTGCGTTTTTTTGCAAGCATTGTGACTGGCGATAACGTGAGCGAGCCGCCTCCTATTGGTCGTCTGTTTCCACCGCTACAGTGGCTACCAACACATCTGCGTTTTTCGCAGAGAAGTTTAACACGCCGAACATGGAACAAACGCACGCACGAAGGGTCCGGCGGCCTATTTTCCGCAGCTGCGAATTCGCAGAGCCACGGCGCCACGGCGGCTCGCTAATGCCCAAGCAGCCCAAGCGGCCACGGCGGCTCGCTAATTCTACCAAATGCACAGCCACTGACTTGAACGTATGGGTCGCGATTTGTTTTATTCTGCGCTGGTCTCAAGTTTTCTTTTTTATGTGTAGTAACTGTACAGATATTCTGGTAATGTGTGGTGCAGTGTGGTAGTTCGTTTTTTTTAATTTTTTGCTGTTATATGAGGCACTGACTATTCGTCGAGTATGGCAAACTACGCTTTATTTATGCAGTTTTAACAGCGAAGCTGCTTAAAGCCAGCCGTAACTTGTCGTTCGTGGTGCGTATCAAGAAACTATGAATATATAAAAGACAATGAACTTTCTTGCGGAGGCGGGATTCGAACCCGCGTGCCCCAGGTCCCTAGGCGAGCGTCGTAACCACTAGGCTATACGGCTACGCTCGACTACATGCATTTATGCGAACCATATGACTGCGTTCCAGCGTCGTCGTCTTCGTCTACAGCTGGCGCGTTCGCACGCGCTCGTGCCATTTCTCTGCGAGGTGAAGAAGAGGTTTTGCGCCTACGCTCGGGAGAGAGATAAAGAAAATGAGAGCGAGCGAGCGAGAGAGAGAGAGAGAGACGCACTCACGGAGTGGGTCTGCTGGAACGCGTTGTCGGCATTGGAATGCGGCGTCAGTGTTGCAAGCTGCGCTATGCAACGTGCAGTGACAGCCGGAAGTCTGAGACGCACAAAAACAAATTATCATCATCATGAGTAGTTAGATGAAAAGTTCGCGCGTACTTCCGGAAACAGCTGGCCTACGATCGCCCAGGTTTGCTGTTTCGAGCGTTACGCGGCCGAGTGCAAGGTTAAGCGTTTTTACAGCGAAAGCTGTATATGGCTAGGCAAAACGAAAAACCATTCGCCACATGTTTCGATAAACGTCTCCATTGGCCGCGCCATCAGGTACGTCGTTGTTTACGTCGCACCCAAGCGCATGCGCCATTGGCAGCGCCATTAGTGACGTCGTTCTCTGCGTCGTACCTGCTCTGCCCGCAACGCCGCCTCCTCGGCTCGCCCTTGTCGCATGCGTTCGATATCTTGAGTTAGCTCGGCGTCGTGGTTAGCAACATCCGCCCGCCATTGGCGCTTTCTTTCCACTAGAAACACAATCATGTAAACAATAATTGATAAACGCTTCAATACAGCGTCGGGATGAACCCACTGCTAAACACCGGGGCTGGTTAACCATCTGTACGGAGTGCTTCGACGGTGCTTTTTTTTTATCCCACGAATAATTTTCATTCTGCCTTTCTCAACTCTTATGTGTCTTAGTCGCTGCGGTGTATTAACGCGATAGCGTTAAGGGTATCGGCGTCCGGCGTCAGCGTGTGGCGTCCCGTGAGCGAAACTTCCCGTATATAGTTGGGTATATGTGTATGCCAAGCCTTGCTATATGACATGCGGTCTATGCGGGTGATATTGCCACACCATTCTATCGCTAAAGTTTCTCATACATTCTCTTAGATTCTTGACAAAGTTATTCCTCGGAAGTTTGAGAATGACAGCCCACAAACAAACGTCACGAAACAAAACAGTGACGGCGCATGCCTTTAATGTTAAATATTTGCAGACTCAAATATTGAAAGTGCGGAACAATAACAGAAACCTGAAAATGATGCAATTTTTTTTTTTTTTGGCGTGGCTGTGCGCTACTCCGAGATTGGCCCAAGCAAGAGGCCACGTTTTTACCCGTAAGCTCGCCTTCGTGCATAGCGTTCGCCGTGAGCGTTTCCCTGTAAACATTATGGTTATACAAGCTGCAGTTGCCGGGAAGCGTGAAAAGCAGTCAGGGATCTTTGAATGCTATCACCTTCCACTGTTAAAGACAAAGCTAAAGGGTTCTCCAAATTATTTTAAAGGCGATAGTCTTTCTTTGGATACCCAAGCGCGAAAAACTTTGTCTGTCGGTCACTCGATTCAACCACCTGGTGAAAACCAACCAAGCTACTAGCACTGGTTGCACGGGGTCATACATGTCGACATTATACATCGCAAAGGAAACCTCAGGCCTATTTGATGCAAAATGTATGGACATAACCGTGCTCCGCAGCGTTCATATAATTAAGAATACAAATTGGACTGCTGTTTTACGTTAGTAAATGAATAATCAACGCGTTAGAAATGGCGTCGAAGAGACGCTACACGTTAAAAACAAGCCGAGTGAAGCCGCAGCTCTGTGGCATGCTTTGCGCCAACAGTAATAAAAGGTCCCAACAGATAGCGCGAGAGCAGGGCGAACGCGGGAAACTTGAATTGAATTCAGCAAATCCTCCATTGAATCCATCAGGGGAGGCGGGAGAGGAGAGGGAAAGAGCGTGAGGGGCTGGAGGGGGGAGACGAGAGGGTGTTACGTATCAGGGGCGGCAGAAGACTATCGTCTTTCGACGTCATTTGCAGCCAAGCAAGCAGATATGGGGACAATTTGTTTGAAGAAAAGGTTGTTTTAGGTGACTTGACATGGGTTTGGGGATTCTGGTAAAATTTAGGTCTCAACAGAACGAGGAGCGATAATTAGTCGCAGAGTAAGTAAAATTGGTGGTACGAGCGTATTGAGCGCCATTATAGTCGAAAATTACCATTTCCCTCTACCCCTGTAAAGGATGCACCACTGTAGATAGGCTGACGATGAGGCAAAGCCGCCATACGGCCCACTTTTGGGAAACGAAGCGAGTTCGCCTTGGCCGCCTGGACTAAGCAGCGCTCGTGCGAGGCAACGGTGTCGAGAAGGCGGCTACGGTGGTGTCTAGTCGCGGAGTATCTAAGAATAACGGTACAGGTATAAGTAGCGCCAATATAATAGAAAATGAACCATACTCCATCAAAGACTGCATATCTTTGACTGCATATATAGACGGCGTGATGCTGTCGGGTGACTGCTCTTGGCGGGCACATGTGGACTATGTGGTTGGCAAAGCGGCAGTTGCTTTGAATTACATTCAAAGAAATTTAAATTGTGCAAATTCTAACCTTAGAGGCACGGCGTACCTAACTTGTATACGACCTATTTTGGAATATGCTTGTACCCTTTGGGACCCATCACAGATATGTCTCATAAATAAACGAGAGAAAATACAAAACAGAGCAGCCAGGTTCGTCTTGGGTAGGTACGGGAGGAGGTACAGCGGCACGGCAATGAAAAAAGTTGTCGCAGTTTCACCTGAAAGGCGAAGCATCAATTGCGATAGCAAACTTGTAGAGAGCTATACGGAGTAATGATATTAGCTTTATCAGCTGTATAAACTTGGACATGCAGCAGCATCGGCAACACGCAGAACTGTTGTCGACGCCATCGGCGTTTTGCCCCCGTTCGCTCAAAATGCGTGCGGCGTTGGTGACTGTTGCCGGAGCCTCTGATATAAATAGGCACTGCGTGCCGCAGCTAAACGTCGCCTCCCTTCCCTCCCCCTCCCCCACGGCCTCTCGCTCGTCGGAAGAAGGCGCGTTTGCTCTACATACATGGTGATTGTGAAGGAGAACAGAGACGCCTACTTCTGCAGCCCTTAAGCGAGCACGGCGCAGAACGCGCGTTTTTTTGCCGTGCGTTCACTCCCCGTGAAAGACGCGCCCCTCGCGCCCTTTCACTCGCACATACAGCGTTCGGCGCGCGGCAACGATTTCTTCTCCAAATGACGTCATACGGAACCTCACGGCGACGGCGACGGCGACGGCGACGCCGACGGCAGAAATCTGCTTTTGAGTGTCCATATAATTGCTATCGCAAGAAAAAGAGCTCAATTGGGAATCGCTATTGTCTCGCCGAAAGAAACTGCGGCTAAAACTTATGTATGAAATATATCATAACAAAACTGGAATTGATAGGGAAATGTACCTGAAACCGCCAAACTATACGTCTACACGCACTGACCACCAGTGCAAAATTAGAGAATACCGGGCTAGGACGGGCCTGTATGCCAATTCCTTTTTTGTTAAAACTATTGCTCAGTGGAATCGGTTGTCATGGGAACAGGTGTTGACAGTGTTTGTAAGATGTATTTTTACATGTTTGTAACCCCCCTGCTGTAACGCTTTCGGGCTAAGCGGGGATATGTCTGAATAAAGAATAAAGAAAGAAAATCTGCGCGATCGGCACACCTGGCCCCTTGATCAAAAAAAGGAATTGCTAACCAAGTGTCGATGCAAATGCAGACAAGGTCGACGTAATTACGCGTTAAGCACGATGCAAATAAGATGCGAAATAGTGAACAATGGAGATGAAAATGAGACAGAAAGATAGACTAGAGAAATTCAATCAACATTTAATTATCTAATCATTTGATCCACCCCGTACGCCGGCTTTCTCTACTTTAGCGTCGACACTTGTTTGACTGATTCTTTCTGAACATGGGATAGCCGGCTCTCCTATGGTCATTACTTTTTGCACAGGATCTCATCCTTTAATAAAGAACAGCACGGTCATCGCAAGAGAGAGTTCATAAAAGGCCCAGCTTCGAGCCATTTTCTTTAGCAAAGAGCCGATAAATGGTGTCTGGTCGCTTCTACGCTTTCGATTCGTTTATTCTTATCGCAATGTTAACATATTTACAAGTCAGACCTACGCTGTCACTTCTTTTATTCTAGTAACAATATCGGGCATATTTGCCCTGACGCAATTCTTCGCACAATTACTGAGACATTTAGAAATGATCGCGCTTACGCACTATTATGCATATTCACCACTGACCCCATTTGCGCTCTACACGGGTCCAGGCTGTTTCATGAAGTACATACGCTCTTTTTACTTGGCGCAAATATACAACTATACTGCATTCTGACTGCAAAACCTTTCTGTAGGAAGGTGGTGCTCTCATGCAATTACTTCAAAGATCGCTGTTTACATATCTTGAAAAACGGGGTGTACTAATCACGTGTCAATCAGGAAGACAAAGCGACCGGAACTAATGCTACTAACAACTCCTAATATTTATTTTCAACTTTTTTTTTCACCGCAGCAGGACACAACGCGAATGCACGTAGGACTGAATGCGTTACCGTACGCCTATGTCGCCAGTATTGTTTCATGGCGTAATATTACCTGGCTAAAAGTAAACATCGTTAAAGCCAGCTTTATCGTATTTCATTCGTCCTAAAACGGACCTGCGATCACCCCTCAACATTATATGTATCACTGCGTCATTCCCCTATCAACTTCATTTTAGGTGACGCACGAGCGTCACCTAAAAATTTTGTCAGCTAAAAATTCAATGCTCACGTGAAATCAGTTACTAAGGCGATTGTATTCGGCATTCGTGTACTCATTTGAGCGCGCTACTGGTTCCGCTAACGCATTCTGAAATCGTTTTAACACACTTTTAGTTACTAACGGTCACCTCACTGTGTTTCCATGGTGGGGTAACACGCACCACACCCAGCAGTCGTCCTTCAAACACCGTCAGAACCCGGCAGTTTGAATCCCTAGACGACATCTGCACCACCCGTTTACAGCAGTCTTCAGACACTACTAACAGCTTCCACATTACAACTTATGCTAGGCCTAATATCGTTTAGAAGTAGTAATGGTATTGTTCCCACGGAGCTATTATCCCCACAAAACTATGAAATACGAATAACACATGGTTTTGAGAAGAGCACAGACTTTTAATACAAAAAAGGTAACACGAAATGTTGTACAATGACAGCTCTCTTTCCTGCCCTTTGCTTTAAAATTGCTGTGTTGCTTTGTATACTGTAGACATTATATAACTACTACCTTCCAAATGATTAGTTTTAATGATTCTCCTTATACGTAGTTCACGATATACAGGGTGTTTCAGCGAACACTTTCAAAATTTGTTTAAGGTTGTCTGCGGCAGATAGTCCAATTCTAGTTAATGAGCTGGTCTACTCGAAGAGGCGGACATTATTTGCACAAAAAAATTAAATGCATAATCAACTACTTAACAAAATGCACTAGTTAGGCTTCAATGCATAAAGCGACGTTTTGTTAAGAAATGAACTGGAACGCCAACGCATTTCTCCGCAAAGTTCTGGAATTAACATCTCGAAACTGGTGTCATCCCGAGTATTCGTTCCAAGTGGATCCGCCTTGCGAACTCCACGGCTACAATTTGTAAATTGCAATATGGACCATCAGGTAATTAGTTAAAAACATAATTAGTGAATTTTTGTTAATTATTAGAATATGCATTTCAATTTCTTATGCAATTTCGTTGCTAAACAAGAACAGCGTTCATCGCACACACTCTTCAAAGCTCGCGTAAGCTAGTTCCCAAACTGCGCAAGATCCCCATTTTTAAGTAAAGTTAGGCAACTCTGCACCCTGCTAATAATTTTTATTTTTATTTATCACCTGCATGGCCACTGCACGAACGTAAAACGTTTCGGCAGATGGCGTTACGTCATTAGCCTGCTTTATAGTGGGCCTCTTCGCTTATCCGTCTCTGACAGCCCCGAGCTATCCGAGAAGCTGCACAGGCAACGCTCATTGGCTGAAAGCACTGCTTCGGACAGTCCGGGACTGCCAGGGACGGTTAATCGAAGAGGCCCACTGTTGCAAAGCACCTACGCTACTTGAACGTTCTACGCCAGTTTTAGCGCTGTAGCGGCATGATTCAGCAAAAGGCTAGCGACCTCTTTGTCTCAATTTGGTGATGATGATGAATAAACATTAATTAGGCCCAAAATATATTGGTGGTGCCCACAGGTACCAGACGGGGTGGTTCCCTAGTTACGGGACCCATATGTTCCCAGCAGCTCCTGGCCCCTGTCCGTCAGTGCGAGCTGAATCGGTAGGGCGGGGCTGGATAACAAGGTCTCCCATCGCTCAAGGGGTTGGGGATTGGGGGTGTTGGCGGGAAGGGTAGGAGGGGGGGTCTTGAGTTCTGTGCACTCGGCCAAGATATGCGGCAGGGTGCCCTTTCCCCTTTTGCAAAAAGGACAGAGCGTATCATGTTCCACGGGGTACATGCGGTTCATCAGTACGGGATGCGCAAGCGATCCCGCCTGCGCTCGACGCAGGATGGTCTGTTGTTGCCTGGTGAGTTTGGGGTGCGGTTCTGGTGACACGCTCGAAAAATGTTGGCCACACGGCTACAGTGACGCTGGGTGGGTTTCAGAGCATGAAATTTTTTCTTATATCTAATTTATAGAGTGTGTTACAGAATTGCTTATACGGATCAGTGTGGTCAATTATTTGTATGTTGGGTTTGGTCTGCTTACGTGGTTATCTCTTTTTCTTTCATACTGCCCACATGATTATGATATGTCACTTTTAAGCACAATTGTTTTCATAGTTCACCCCGCGGTACTTTCACTAAGGTATAAAATTATTTTCTCAAGCTTTTATTGCGCCTATATCTGTTCTTTTTTTTTTCTTTTTCGTCGCAGGGATGGTAAAGAACGAAGTACGCTGAAAAAATACGATGAGAACTGCGCTATGCGTCGTCCTTTTTTTTTCTTTGACGGAAGTAATCAAGTCGGAAATTAACTATTATTGTTCCACCCTTCTTGCGTCTTCTATTGCTGTCAATCAATCTCTTTCCGTTTGTGTGCCCACGTGTGACAACTGAGGAGTGGGTAATAAGCTAGCTTCTGAGGCTCTCGCTAGCTCGTTTATTTCTGGATTTCTCGAGCCTCGCAATTCCCGTTAACTTCGGAGTGAGCCCATTTCAAGGTAATGAATTCCTGGTTCCAATCTGACATTCTGACGGTCCGCCCCGTTTCCAGATAGAGCACCCAGAAGGCTTCGTCGAAGTATATAAGCGAAGCTCTTCTTTCCTCTTCTCCCCCCTTGTTGGGCGCTGGCTGTTGTATTGCACAACTGGCCGGCCCAGTTCACAGTGCAAACCACCGTTGGATATTGTGTAAATCGAGGGGGCCGCGGACGATCTACGTAAGCGCAGACGTGAGAAATAACGCAAACACGCTTTATTCGTCACGCCGTCATTGTCAGTGCGTAGAATACATTTCCATCATCTTCATTCCATCGGCGTGACTCCTTCGCGGCAATGTCGTCTTTGTTGTTTCCTCGTCGTCCCTCTATCATCGTATTGCCGTCATTGCCATGACGTCACAATCGTTATTCCGTCGTCGGCACCCTGGTGTCGTCATTCCTTCTCGATCAGTCCATTCTAGTGAAGCATTCGTAATTACTCAGTCGGACGCATGAAGACGGCGTGTACATGAAGGCTCAGTGGCTTGCCCCCATGTGCGGAGACCAAAGAACTGTTGCTTGTAATCATCTTAAGGTTCTCGAACTACCAGGGTTCAAATGATGCAACTTACTAAGACTATCCTTAAGTTAGAAACGAGTTTAGTGTCATCAAAAAAATGGTCACTGAAAAATTAGACCCATGGAAACACACTGAAGTTGTCCGGCGTCGCCGACATTGCCACCGATGATCTTCCAGGCAGACTGCGGCTGTTGTGAACAAGACGTCTACGTCACGCACACTTTCTCCCCTTCCAACGCTTCACGCGATTGAAGTTGAGGGCGCATATCGCAAACAGGAGTCGTATAGGCTAATTGTTCATAGATATGACCTGCACTGTCGTACGCGCAGATTGTTAAGAAGCCGCAGCGTGCTGGCCCGAACTTTGACACGCACTAGACCCGCTTGACGACGTACCAGGTGCAGGTCAACAAGTCACATGTGGATCATTACCGAATGTCATCCATTGCTCTTACACAACCAATACACTACGTCTGCTAACAGTGTGACGTTTGTACTGGATACACTGACTGCATTGCTGGCATGCCTTGAGCGAATGATATCCGCATATCTTTAATGCTAAAGCAATATATGGCTTATCAGGCGGAAAAACCGGCGTTGGCGTGACCACGATGGTCCAAAAAGTCAAGGAAGCCCAAGTGGGCCAATCGAGGCAGTTGTTGAGGTCAACTAAGGCACAGGTTTAATTAAGATAGAGTTCATTACGGCACTCGAAGTAAACGCGACTTGTTCAATCGCGCGAAAGGCCGTGGGGGGATGGGAGGGAGGGGAGGCGACGTTTAGCTGTGGCAGCAAATGCGTATTTATATAAAAAACGTTGCGAGGCGAGAAGGTGGTAAAGACTTCCGACGTTTCTCGACGAGTGTACCGTTCTGATCTCGTCGAAAACCTCCGAGCTGCCAACGCCGCGCGCGTTCGCCGCGAACGCGGGCAAAATGCCGACGGCGTCGACAAAAGTTCTGCGCGTTGCTGGTGCTCCTGCATGTCCAAGTTTATACAGCTGATAAAACTACTATCCTCACTGCGACTTTTTTTGCCTATACTCGCCTGCTCGAGTAACTTAAGAGATAATGTAAGAGCAAACTAACGAGGTGTGCTAATCTATGCAGCTATGGCAGTGTTCCATGAGATAACAGAAGTCTGTGGACTTCAGCTATTTCTGTGAATGAACACATTTACTGAGGTGGCTGAAGCACGTCACAGCGAACAGTTTCATGAAATTTATTTATTTATTTAATTATTTATTTATTTATTTATTTATTTATTTATTTATTTATTTATTACAAATATTTTCAAAGTCCGACAGACATTGTAGAGGGGAACTGGGTAATAAACAATACAAATACTAAAGTTTCTTATTATACAATGTTAGCTAAACGTATGATGGTGCACCCTATCCAAATGATGCCTCATAACCTGGATGACGATTTGCCAAGGTCGATCCACATAGGTCGCGAAGCTTCGGGCGAAAAGCGGTCCAGAACCAATTATCACCGACATCAGCAAGGGTGGTTATGGGAGCAGCGATTGAAGCGCGACTATGTTTGGAGGGACTAAACACTGGGGAAGAAAAAAAGCGTTTATATTAAAGCGAGACGCAGTTAGATTCATTCAACGAAAATAAAATTCCTAATTCATTTTATATATGCATGGCGAGAAAAGATACAACTGTATTTTACTAGATCATTATCAATATATACCTTTTTTCAGGGCCCACCGTGAGAGCGCCCATCGATAGCGGCGGGCGTTGACGCCGCTATCACTTGCAATGCCATGCAACTCTTGGAGTGCGTGGAAAGGTGTGCTCGTAAAGTTCACCTGTCAAAATACGCCCCCCTCATATGTGTTGTGTTGCATGTCGACGTTTGTCTGAATTAGGTGACGTGGGTAGTTTTATTGTTTCTTAACCTGTGCAGTCAAAAGTAGTGAGTTGCGACCGTCAGATACTTGTTTACTTTAGTTGTTTTCAGTGCAACAGCGCTTGCCGACGGTCTTGGCGTCCGACGAAAGGATGAGCACTCTGCGCAATCTACGCCCAAAGTGTTCGTCGGCCTCCAAAGAAAGTATGTTCTGTGCAGCGACGCGATTTCGACACCCGTACGGCTGATCTATTCCGGCATCGCTTTTCGCGCTGAAAACTGGGAACGCCCATGAAGTCGAATGGCGGGGCATTTGAATATACAGCTCTAATGGCAGGCCTCCGAAAACAAATTTCGCGCCTATGAGAACAAAATGACGTTGCTTCTGTTTTTGATGGATATGACGTCAAATCATTTTTTCTTCCGCCGGAAGTGTTCCCTCCTCACACAGATGGCGCTAATGCCCCATGAACCACCGGTAAGCAACCATGTTTTGAACGTATGGGCTTCTATGGAAGCTTCGCTACCAGGTATATTTACCTTGGATTTGCCGCACAGGTTCTGATAATGTCCTCTCAGCAGCGACACCTTCCAGACTATGGAAAACATTTTTGGGGCGCTCATAAATGGGCTCCGTGGGTGACTTTCAGCGCAAAGCAACAGGAGACGAGAAATATGTGGTCGGCAAAGTACCGCCTGTTAGCAGACACTTGAGGGACGGACTGTCGAGTGAGGAGAAGCAGTTGCAGAAAAATGCAGGAAAATAGAAGGACCCGGCCCGCCGGAATGCCATGTACGGCAGCCGGCAGTTCTAACTTTTAAGGAGTGAGGCAATTAAGCTAATCTAGGCTGCTTGCCGGAGGCACCACTAGGAGTGCGTTTTATGTGTATTTAAATATATATAATTTCTTTATTCATAAACGTTTCTCTCTGTGTATATGTGTTTCAATAGCAACTTATTTGCATTTCGTACGGTGTCATCTTCACGCGCAACAGTATTCACTCCTCGGGAATTCGATACACATGACCACACGTCACTAATGTCTGAGTCTGCATTGCGCACAATAACCTGCAATAACTAGGAAGCATTGAAGTTGAGCAATGGCACAGTGCAGTGATCGCGCCCGCCTCCCAACTGCAGATTGCTGCATGCATCGGTTTGAATTGAATCCCTAGTGGGCAAAGCTTCGTTTTCCTTAAGCTTTTGGCTCGGTAAGATTGAGAAGGAGGGGTTGGCCCAGCGTCGATGACTGGATGACATCGAGGATGACGTAACAGTAAGGGGACCAGCAGAGGAAATCTGGTTTCGAGCTTTTAACTGATGCCGCAGTAAAAGTGAAAAGGCCGCCTTCAAGCTATTTTGTCGTAATTTATGAGGCACGCAGTAACGGTTTGGGAACGTCATACTGATGCGCTACTCCGCATATTCAGCTTGAAACGGCACAACTACCCGAAAAATACGAACATCACAACACGACTTCTTGTCGCATAGTGACTATCATTTATTATTGCGATAGCAATTATATGGACACTCAAAAGCAGATTTCTGCAATCGGCGTCGCCATCACCGTCGCCGTCGCCGTGAGGTTCCGTATGACATCAATGGAGATGAAATCGTCGCCGCGCGCCGAACGCTGTATGTGTGAGTGAAAGGGCGCGAGGGACGCGCGCTTTCACGGGGAGTGAACGCACGGCGGAGAATAAACGCGCGTTCTGCTCTGTGCTCCCTTAAGGGCTGCAGAAGTAGGCGTCTCTTTCCTCCTCTACAATCACCATATATGTAGAGCAAACGTGCCTTCTTCCGACGCACGAAAGGCCGTGGGTGGGAGGGGGAGGGAAGGGAGGCGACGTTTAGCTGCGGCACCAAGTGCCTATTTATATCAGAGGCTCCGGCAAGAGTCACCAACGCCGCACGCATTTTGAGCGAACGCGGGCAAAACGCCGATGGCGTCGACAACAGTTCTGCGTGTTGCCGGTGCTGCTGCATGTCCAAGTTTATACAGCTAATAAAGCTGCTATCATTACTCCGTATAGCTCTCTTCAAGTTTGCTATCGCAATTGATGCTTCACCTTTCAGGTGAAACTGCGACAACTTTTGTGCCCATAAACCGGCGATGTATGGCTTCACGTGCCGGAACACCACCGTAAACTGCAACAGCCGCGATATCTGCCGTAACAAACGTTTTTTTGGTCGGGTGAACTGGGCAACAGTTTTTCACGGAAGCAATCTCTGTTCAGGAAGACAAGTTTCTGAGTTATTGGCTGGTGGCAAGGAAGTTCTGAATACACGAACAGGCGGTCTATATTTTTACTTGACAGCCTTCAGAGTGAGTTGCTGACATGCTTTATTTACTACGAGAGCGCTTGCTGTCCTAACAAAGGTGGAGAAGCGGAAATAGGGGTTCGTGTTGCACCGGGGGCCCCCTTGCGTGCCTGCGGGTTGCGGTAAAAGCGAACACCTCGAAATGACGTGAGCCATCAGCCGCGTCGCACTAGCTGATAAGGATAAATTCAGGAAGTGCGTTTCGGGCCTCGAGCATTGAAGCGTGTGTTATCCGCAGGTAAACGAGCCAGGAAGGAGTAGGCGAGGCGTACTCATTCTGAGCTCGGAAAGGCAGCCGCGTGGCAACAAAGACGTCACAGGCTTCTCGCGTTAGGCGACAAAGGCCGTCGCTCACTCGAGAGAGCACTTCCTCGTCTTCCTACTTGTGGCACGCTAATGACGTGACGAAACTCAAGCGGCCTTTTCTTTTTTTTTTTTTCGAGGTAAGTGAGCAAAATGAGCAAGAAAGATGAAGAAAACTGCAAGGCCCTCCACACAACTGACATGCACACACGTGCTGTCGTCACGGGCGCAAGCAGTGGAAGCATAGTCTACATGTATATTTGTTCGGTGCAGTCATGGCATAGCCCGCCTCTACTCCCTTCGCACACGCGTTCTGCGATGGCAGTATGGGATCGTGCTCCTTGCCACTTTCTCTTAGGACGAGTGCATGTTGTCTGGCTGTTAGTGCAATAAAAAGAAACGCTAACATAGCGTTCGCAGTATTTTCCACTGCCTGTAATGCGCTTTGGAGGTTCCTCTTAAATTTACTGCCGAGAACCCTTGGTCAAATTTTTGGCGATGCAGCAAGCATCCCCGTTGGGCTTGCGGGTCTGGTCATAGGCAAGCGTGCATAGGTTCATCTCCTAGAAACGCAGTCATGTCGTCCTTCTCAAAACTTCTCAGCCATCTTCTGTCTTGAAGGTGCCCTGCAACGGTCCCGAGAACGTTTACAGTGCAGCACCGAGAGAGCAGCATCACGATCCGACTTGTACATAAGGAATTACATGTGCAATTATTTGCTTGCAATAAATTACATTTTCGAGTAGTTTCATAATTATTCCAGAACTTTTTCTACTACGTAACGCTTACGGCAATTTAGGTAACTTTTTTGTTACCAATTACTTTTAACCAGTTACTTTATTGACGAGGCAAGCTGTAACAGCCCACGTAGCTTTGAACACGTGAATCTGGAAATAACTGAACTAGAATGCCAGCTGTCGTGCCGCACAGCCGTCTGGCGGATGTGCTTGTTCATACGGGTTAACGGATACGCTCAATATTTGTTTTTTCATCAAAACAGTTCGCGATATGTTTGCCGACGATTTGAACCGGCGCTGCTTTGGCCTCAAAGCAGAGGATACTGCAGACGTTGACGCCAGGAAGTCACCTGTGAGCGATATTTTTTTTTTTGAACAATGACACGAGCATCGCAGCATTCAGTAATCGCAGTCCTGCGCGCAGGGTGCTCGTACGTTACACCACCGTTCCCATCACCGCTCATATCAAACGAGTTGTCAGTGTCACGGCTGGTGTCTTCAAAATGAAGTGAGAGACGATATAAGTGACGCAAATTTCGAAAAGCAGTTAGTGAAGATGAATAACATGTTAGGGGGCTGCAGAGGACGCCTTCAAAGAACCAGGGCCGCTGGTTTTATATGCAGTACTTGTCGCAATGCCATTAAAGGGGCCGTGAACCACCCCTCCGGCATGGTGAAATTACATAGTGCGCAGGTAGCATCTGCTGCTGCGAACATCTCAGCTAAGTTTTGCTGTCGTACGCAGTGCATGGAGCTCGCAAGCGGAGCGCGAATTCACCTTTCTTTGAAACGCTTTCGTTTCAACAGAGGTCATGATCCTCTCTCTTCTGTGTGCTTTATTACGTAATAAAGCACATTCCAACACGCGGCTGCTATTGGTCGCTGCGGTAGGTGACACCGTGGGGTGTCGCCACGTGCCCACTGGCTATGCGCACTGCGGCTCGCTGAGGACTACCGCGTTTGGCTTACGTTTAGCGCGTCGTAGGCACCAAGATCGGAAGTCGTGGCGTCTACGTTAACATACAAAATGAAATTTGAACTGCGCGCTACGGTGACCTTTCGAAGGCGGAGCGTTGTGGCCCCACCCCACTACGCCGTAGCTTTCGCAGTGCAAGGCATTGAAGAAGGAAGGGGGAGCACAGCGAAGGCAGTGTTTGGTTGCCAATAACTCCACTTCTGCTGAACGCACTGAAGTACTTTTGCGACAAAGTGTTTCTGAAATAGCCTATTTCCCCCTCAAATGTCTTTCTCAACTTTGATAAAAAAATCGCAGTTTCACCCGAAAGTCGCATTATCAATTGTGATAGCAAATTAGTAGAGAGCTATGCGGAGTAAGAATAGTAGTTTTATCGGCTGTATAAACTTGGACACATTCGCTTACTTACTGAATTAACAAGCATGGTGTCAGCGCGCACAAGCAAACATCAATAGATCCTACTCGACGACCGCAGACAACCGCTGTGAAAACGCTGGCGTGAGCAAGCGCAGCGGCGAGCGAATGTTTGTACGGTCTATCGCTTCAGCAGAAACTGAGAGGCGAACGCACAGCGCATACAAAGCTATGAGCCGTCTGCAGATCGCTTTCACGATACGGTGCGGGCGACCGGCCGCAGCCGCTCAAAGTACAAGTGCGCAGTTGCGGGCAGAATAGAAGACGCACCCCTCCCTCCCGCGTTGCCTTCCAGCTTTCCTCCTTTCGCGTGCGAGACTGAGTCGCCTGTTCTCCTTGCGCCGTTGGTGCCGCAGCACGACGCCGTCCCCCCTCCCTTCCTCCCTCACCTTCCCCCACGGCCTTTCGCGCGACGGTCGCGTTTCCTCGCCGCCGTGCGTTCGCTCTCCATGAAAGCGCGCGTCCCTCGCGCGCTTTCACTCGCACATACGGTGCGCGGCGACGATTTTGTCGCCCTTGGACTTTATACAGAACCTCATGGCGATGACGATGACGACGGTGACGGCAGAAATCCGCTTGAAGGGTCCATATAATTGCTATCGCAATAAAAGTGGCTCAGGGCCCCTTTAAATGCTGAGACGAAAGTAGCGTAAAAGTAATCGAGTAGATTTCAATAACTTCTGAATTACTTCCATGGGAAATTATTTGGCAACTATAGTTACTTACATATTTAAATAAAGTAATTTTAATTTTATTCGGTAGCTTTATTATGTATCGTGTACAAGTCCTACCACATTGCGGCGATTTCGTGCGCTCTATTGGACGCACGTGACGCCGATATGTGGAACGCTATGATCTTCGGTTGAACATGTAATGTGCGAGTGACGTTCGCAGAATGTTGCGAGTACTGAAAAAAACACAATAAGAACTACGACATTACGTTATAGAACCAATTTATGTATCGCCACATTATTGCACAGCAACGGGCGAGGTGTTGCAACCCCGTGAAATACAGCTCGATAGAGTTTCCTACAAAAAAATTACCGGAGAAATCGATGGCGCTTGGACTGCTCAGCTCCCATGAAAAAGATGGTTTATGATACATGGATTTTTCTGCCCTCCGTGCTTGTGACTTTACACTTTATTTTGTCGTTAGTTATTACGCTTTCTTTTCCGACACTTCCAAGCACTCGCCGTTTTTCAAGCACCGCAAGGTAATCAGTCTCTCTGCATAGGCGTAATCATTGCAAATCGTTGCATTTTGTGGTGTTTCTAGCGGCGCTCGCAACGGTTGCGCGACGTCGTTTCATTCCGTGAGTTCCCTGTCCCTCTCCTCCCTGCCTGGACGGGACGGCAGCGGGTCATATATAACGCTGTCACTCGGCTGTCATCCCGTCCATGAGAAGCTCAACGAACTTCTCTCATTATCCGACTTGCTGGCGGGATTCGGGCCTTGCTTGAGTGCACTCCGGGCGCGCGCGCGCCAGGCGGGTCCTGGGGAGACCACATTCTTGCGTCGGAAGGTGCATACGTGATCCTCTTGCCGGCGGCGGCCCCCTTTGTCCGCCTTTGTTTGGCTTGCCGGGTTCCCGGCATCCGCTGGCGCTCGCACTCTTCCGTCGTCTCGATGTCCTGAGGCAGCGCATTCCTACCGTGCCCCCGCCTGTTCCTCTGTTTGTTTGTGTTTCTAGTTTGCTCTGCTGTAAGGTGCACGACGGCAGGCGCTCGCCGAAGGATAGGCGGCCTATCTCTGCTGCTCTCGTTGTTCTTTGTTCGCTCTGCCGCGGTGCTCAGTAAACGGCCACCGGGGACCATTTGGCGATGTTTTGTGTCGCAGTTATATTTAGATTCGGACGTGCTGTTTAAACTTGTTTTCTTTCAAAGCCCAGCTTAAAAAAAATGTTATTTGTTCTTTCCGGAGAGCTTCGCCTAGGGTCTCCCTTGCCGCGCACGCGGGCTCGGATTTTCTGCGACACGGGGCCCTTAACAATGTCGCGTTAAAATCCGGCGCCGGCGTCGGCGTGGATGTCGGCGTCCGTGGCAGAGAAAATCATCCATCCCCAACCACCCCGACCCCCCACCACGCAGGCCTTCCGCGTGGCGCGATGTGTTAGTGAACAAAAATTGAATTTCTCACAGTGAAGTCCGCCAGAAAAATGGTGAAGTACGACTTAACCACAACCTACAGACATGGTGGTGGCGTATTGTAATTCGAATGTACGAGAAAACATAATTATGTTACGAGGAAACTCAAACACAAACCCCTCTTCCAGCATTTCTACCATACCAACAGCGGCGCGCTCGGATACGTTACTTGCGAAATTGATATGCAGATGGCGCTCGCATCCTGTGCAGGTCAAAGTGAGACTTCGCCTGCCTAGTGCGTTCGGACACGCGCGCGCGTCGGGGCAATAGCAAATAATTAATAAAATAACAGAAAAGGTGCTAGGGCCTTCACATTTTAATATAAGCCGACTTATATTGTCCCTGGAAAAACGTCTTTCCAGCAGTGCATTTCTGTTTAAAAGTGAAGCCGACTTAACGGGGATCGGTGTAAGCTTGGTCTTTGTAAGCTGGCTTTTTCACGTTATGTCTTGCAGTGAAGCCCTACTCAAAGAAAATGCGATACGAATGGGGCCCGATAACGCCATCGCGTTCCACTCTTAAAGGCGAAGCTTAAGCGCCCTCCATTTTTTTTGTGCTGGCGCGGTTTTATAATTCAAATGAATATAAATCCTGTAAAAAAGATATCACATTAAGGAAAAAGAACGTTTTGTTAAACCATGGATGGGTCTATAGTATTTATGGTAAAGATACGCGCAATTCCTATGCACCAGCTATGTTTAATGACATTTCTGATGATCTATGTCTTACAAGTAACAAGAGAAAGATGATGACTGGTTAAGATATTGGTGCGTAAATTTATTGCCTTGTGTATAGATTTACTTGTTTAGTATGTGTTATTTTGTGCTGTCAGATTTATCAGCAACGTCGTGTATATTATATGAAGTTTTTTTTTTTTAGAAGATTCGCCACCTGGTGCCTGACCAGCCAACAAGCACAACATGCTTAGGCAGGTCAGAATTTATGTATGTATATGCTGTATTGACAAATAAATTTTTAATTAAAACTTTGAATTGAAGTATGTACGTAGTTTGAATTCCACAATGCGCATTAAAATGTCAAACAGAAAGAGAGTTGTGTACTGCACAAAGCAGAAAATATAACGAACTAATTTAATCTACAATATTCTGCCTGTACTATCATACAGTTAAAATGATGTTTCAAATATTATATACATATATAATTTTTATTATTCACGAACAGTCAAAGCCAACAGGCAATCAAGCCGAGTAAAGAACAGGGGCCATTTAATTCATGTGGTTGAAATTGAAATGTAGATGATAATGAGGACAAGGGAGAACGAAATTGGACGAAAATATAACTTGCAAATGTACTATTACCAGCATTGTTATTTACGTTACCTTTAAGAGTAAAAATGTCCACCTGACATAAATTAAAGTTAATTTATTTGTTGCAAACAACATCTCAAAATTGTTGCTCTAGAAGTGCTTCAGTTTGAGGTGCGGCTAGATAAATCACCAACTTAGTTATGACCAACCTAAAGGACTTGCACCAAAATTGAGAGTCAAATGAAAGTAGGAATATCTGTTGAGGTTTTGCTTGTGAGAATGAGACAGACAGAAGGTGAAGGCAACCTGTTACGCCGCAGTTAAAAGCTACGTGGGGGAGGGGGGCGAGGAAGGGAATCCGATTTTGACCAACTATATACGGTGAAAATGTGAGAGAATCGGAATGCTGCAGGAAGGTGCACTTGCCTTGGCATTCAAAACCACAAGCGCGGAGCAGTTACTCAAAACGACGCTTCACAGAGTCATCAATCAATATTGCGGCTCACGTGCACTTAACAGCGGGTTAGGACATCGGTAAACTTTGTTCTGCGTACCGTCTCAGACGTCCATTGACTCGCTAAACAAGGATTTTGACGCGGTTTTCAAATACAGTTTTTCTCGGTGAATATGAATGACAACAATACCAGGACGTTTCTCCTGCGACTCATTTTTACATCCGCAAGGGATCTTATCCTGCGTCCCGCCATAAATGAAGCTTGTCCAAGTTGCCTTTCTTCACAAAGACTGCGATGCAGCACATCACCCCCGTCAAAAGTCTTGTACCGACTGAATGAAACAATACGTCATCTGAATGTTTATACTCACAAAGCGAAACCAACCTATCTCTCGCATGATTTACATCAATGTACTTCTTTTTCTTAGGTAAATTAACACTATTCGCCGCTTTCCGCTTTTTATGCCCTAGTGAAAAACTTTAAAAAGCTGTTTTCTTCATAGATTGTTTTGCTTTTTTTTTAGGAGCTCTCACGTGTCTGCGTAGTGAAGGTGCCTTTCCTAGTGATATAATTTCGACAAGGCGTTTAACAACTATATATAAAGAAAGAAGCCTCTTGCATGATAAGGAGCCTTGCCGGATCCGAAAGTCATCACTGCTTTTTTTTCTGTTGCTACCAAGTCTATTATCGCCCTTGACTGTTAAGGCTGTCACTATGATATATACATGATGCGGTGCTATTAAGGTTGCCATTGGTAGTGAACCCCTGTATGGTACGCACTAATATTTTTCTAATCGCATATTGCTTCTGTAATCGCGTAAGTAATGAACCGAAAACAAGAGATGAGTGATGAGCGAGTAACTGGTTCTATAAACCATTGGTTTGCTTAACGAAAGCCGCCTCTTGCGATATATAGCTCGTCTGATCGATATAGCGCATCGCTAAGTGACTGCTCATTTTCTCTTACTGCCCAGTACCTTTCCAAACAGACAAAAAAAGCAGCATGAAACTCCAAGAACCCATCACGTTCGGCTTCATTTGGTAATCGTTTCCTGACAATTCCGTTCTTATGCGCACTCTGCTGATAACCAGAAGACACCAACGAACAGCCGCCCTTAACGAAAGCCTGTCACGCTAACGGGTTTCTAACGATCCACGGCCACTCCGTTTCTACGAGAGTCGGCTGGCCGTCTTCCATCGCTATCAGGGAGCTCTCTCGCCAGGAGTTTCCGATGTGACTCGGTCAGACGGGACACTCGTAACTGGATTAGGTTGCACGCTCCCTTGAGGTTCGCAGCACATTCACTCACGCATTCTGACTTACATCTACAGAGCTGGTTAGCAAAGTCCGTCTCAATTCCGGTCACGTGTCCACAACGCGCGGGCATTCGTCTGCGTATAAGCCACCTCACCTTTCTCTTTTGGTAACTTTAGGATCTGGCGACTTTTGTGCAGGTATTTTACGGTAACCTTTAAACTATCCCGCTGACGACATCGAGGGTCCGGCCAAGGTTGCCGGACAACTGTTATGGAAAAATACTGATTGTTCACTGCAACGAAACGCAAGAAAAGCGTGCACGTAAATAAAAATGGGACGCCCGCTCCACCATTGCAAGAAGTATTCCTCAGTTCACGCGGACTAATACCTGCGGCACTGTTGAGAAAACGTGCCTTTCAAACTTACGGAGCTTCAGTGAACTATTGGATCTCTTCGCAAAAGCACGCATGTGGTGCCTTTAGAGAAGCAGTCTCTACAGTGAAGACTGGTTGTCAGCTTGAATACTAGCACATCTTAAAGTGGCACACTTTATATTGCACCGATACTTGAACAAACACGTAGCCCGAGAAGAAAACATTGCCGAGTTCGTTGGATACGATATTTTTTCTCCTGTCCACGCAGGATGTTGCAAATGGTCTAGAAATTATACAAAAAAGAATCGCGTATTCTTAGTGCACCAAGATTGCCTCGCACTTTTTCTAAGGAATGTGAATTAGAATCATGCAAACCATTTGTCTAGGCAGTGTTAAAGATGGCCAAATCTGCTATTGTTTATTAATCTTGATTTCGTTGAAGTTTCGACAGGGTATGCATCTACAGGTAAGCATGCATTGTGCAGGTGTCAGATATAGGGTTACGTCCTTAAAGCTAGAAGTAGCCTGTTGAGGAGAATGAAAATAAAATGATCGTGGTTTGTTTCGAAGCACGTTTGTTTCTTTTCAAAACTATTTGTTTGCTGGAATACTGACTTCCAGCGCCGTCCTGTTGCCGTATTCAAGTGGTGAGTGAGTGGCGAAATTATAAATATTGGAAACTATTACGTCGCGGGCTTCTCCACAAACAATACATTGTTCAACGATCAAAGGATGATAAGATGACATGAAAAGAACTTTCTGGTAATAAAGCACATTTCGTAAACCTTTTTAAACCAACAATATAGGGGAACGAAAACAGCAGCAAAACGACACATTCTGCGCTTTCTGCACATCTACAAAATCAAACCGCCAATTCAGTCGAATAACACAAAACAAAAGGCCTTAGCACACAAATACCTACTAAGTAGTTATGACACAGATACAAGGTCAGTTTAAGTAAAGAAGGCTATGAAGGCTTTCTGGCGTAATTGCTGTAATGAAGCGCTATCCCAAGGCCTAAGCAACATTTCTTTCCTGAATGGACGATCACCAAGGGTGCCGTTGTTATCTTTAAAGCCCGCCGTTGCCCCTCAAACTTAGGAGAGCTAATAAGAAAGTGTTCTATGTTATCCCATGATTATATCCACGTGCAACAAGGAATATTTACGATAAAAAAGCTACCTGCATCGGTCACTTCCAACCTGGTACGATTAATGAGAGAGTGTGACATGGCCAGCATCAGTAGGGATCGGAGGTCAACACTATACAAACAACTATTTACAAAATTGGCATCGAATCAATGAACATGCACTTTAGACTGGCCTAATTATTTTGTTTTAATGTGAGTGTCAGCTCTGGTGAATTGAGGTAGTGTGACAGTGTGCCTCTCTAACCGTTCGGTCAACTTCGCAGTTTTCTGCTATACCGACATGACTAGGAATGCTCATTGCACCTTTGTTTGATGGCTAGCGGCGGATTTCATGGATTCAAGAGGTGGATTGCTCGAGATGTATATGGGGCACATCCTGGGGACTTGTGAAAACTTTGCTATGCGAAGAAGCAAATCAAAAGTATAGCGTAAGAAATCGAGCTAACGAGATAACAAACTTCCAGCTGCCTCCAAAAAGACGGCAGGATAATCGTAAGCATTCGCTTTGCATTGTTTACGTCGTATCTGTTCTGCTTGTGTTCCTCGAATTGCATGTGAACGGAAGGCGCGCATTTTGTCTGAGAAAAGTTAAGACCGTGGCACTAAACATAAAAGTGGAATAGCCGTCATGGGTATGGAATCCCGAGCTACGAGCTGCAGATGGCGGCCTGTCATGAAGGGCATCGGTGATTCTACTGTTTGGTAGATAGAAAGAGGGATAACGCCACGGCTAGCTACTTCCAACTGTGATGTTGGTAATAGTCTGCAGAGGCGTCATCGCGGACGCCATATTCGGGTACTAGCAGGTCGAGAAGCGGCATAAGCGAGTAACATGATAGGATGAGAGCACGACAAGCGCGTCTTGCGTCGAACGTCAAAGCGGTAACAGTGATAGACCGGTGAAAAACAGACGCCGTCAAAAAGCAAAACAGTGTGCGCGTGATAATACGGTGCACTGACGTCATGGAAGTCGCCATGTTTGGTTACCAGTGCGGTGAGAGATGCCTCCGTGACGTCACATGAAAACTATCGATAGATATTGTCAACTTGTTCTTTTTTTTTGTTTTTGCTAGAGGTCCACACTTGAAGAGCATTCGAGCGTTTGCAGCCAGAGACAAAAGAACGATGTAGACGCTACGTTTCGCTAACGTCAACAGTTTAACTTCTGGAATATCATACACGCAGTCCCCGGGTATTCATTCGCTACCACATGCTATAAACGTCTCACTAGTGCTTGGGACGCGACGTTTAGCTGCAGCATCAAGTGCCTATTTATATCATAGGCTCCGGCAACAGTCACCAACGCCGTACGCATTTTGTGCGAACGCGGGCAAAACGCCGACGGCGTCGACACCAGTTCTGCGTGTTGCCGGTGCTGCTGCATGTCCAAGTTTATAGAGCTGATAAAGGTACTATCATTACTCCGTATAGCTCTCTTCAAATTTGCTATCGCCATTGATGCTTCGCCTTTCAGGTGAAACTGCGACAATCTTTTTTTTCTGCGAAACGGGCACATAACCTGCTATAAATATAAAATTGTTTATTGGAGAAAGTAATAAAATACAATGGAGGTGTAAATCAACATCAAAAATTCACACGCAGAAAAAAAAATTGTGAAACCCGCGAAAAGACGTCCAGATCAGCACAGAAAAAAAAACAATGGTTCCCTCCAGCTAATTATTTGACGAATTTAGGCAACTGCACCTTAGAGAAATGTCATATATGGTCTGATATAGAAGAATCCAGGATGCGACTATTAAAAAAAAAAGTGAGCAGATATAGCCCTATAGCACTATATAGGGTCATGTACACCATATATCTTCATATCTGCGCAATTATTTATATAGCCGTATATATGAATAATTCTATATAACGCTCCTATGTCCTATATTTGGGTGTCCGTCATATGTTTTATTTACAGATATGGCGCTTATAATGCGTTATCTGTGGATTTCCTTATGATATATATCTGACCCAGTGGAATATTTATGGCCAGCACATGTCAGTTTTGTAGGAAGGTATTTAGAAAGAAAGTTCATGCTTTCATTTGTTCTTCGTAACCATGCAAGAATTGTGTGATTGAAACGTACCAAATGGTAAACAATTGTAGCGAAGGTATCTATGCATATACACTTATTTAGGCGAGCCGAAGTGTCCCGTTGATTGCCTACCGTAAATGCATAGAGAGGTGGAAGCGCCTCACCGTGGTCGCTTTTCTTAAATGGTTTTAGCGCCAGCAGCGAGCGGGGTAAACGAGAAACTCATCAACAAGAATACAAAAGCTTAGAGTATGCAAACCACATCTACTTCTGAAATTAATTTTACCGGACTTACATGACAGCTGTTCAGATTGCAAAACCGAAACACTCGTAAGTTTGTTTTTTTTTTTTTTTGCTAGAAAATTATAACGTATATATGAAATGCATTCTGTATCATCGTGCTACAGTTAGGTGGAAGGCAATGTCTCCCTTTCGAAGATCCAAATATGGGGTCATGCTGCCGATCCGGAACCTCAGGAATCAAATTTGGAACATTCAATATAAAGAACGCGCCGCATGAGACACAGTATATGGCCATATATGGCGAAGTATAAGTAACGCGTTGACCATGTCTAACCTTACATGCACCTTGATACTCTGATACGTTACACTACATCAGATTTCATACTATTGTATGTGGCCATACTGACACGTCTACTAATTTGCCCTTTTCTCGGGGACAGCGCATTTCACTCACTAATGGCATATTCGGGTGGTCCTTTCAGAGCGCTCTGACCATGCTACAAAAGTGGTGAAAAACAACTTTAAACCTGTATTACGAAAATACCCGGGATATGGAAGTGATGATCCTGCTTTGTTATCATCAGAGGAACCCGTTTATGCAAATGGTAACGCTTAGTAACTGTTTTACACGACCTTTGTCGTGTAACACGACCACCTGAATATGCCAGAAGAATCTAAAGTTATCGCTCAGCGCAAGATTCACTTGCATGATTGAAACACGCTGGAATGTTATCGATGGTTTTATCCATTGTCTGTGGTCCCCAAAGCTTCTGCGTATTCTGATTGTATGCGCGACGCGATTTGTGTAGTACTTTCTGAAAGACACGCGGGTACCAGCGATTACTATGGAAACTTGGATGACTCATGTATACAAGCCGATGCGCTTGACTGGTAGATAAGATTTCGACGATCACCGACTGCGTTCGCCACTATCGTTGTGCTTTGAGTGTAGCCTGGGCATAGGTTCGCCCAATAAAGAGTTATGCCACGTACACACTAGCGGAAAACCGCGCGCGGCGCGCCGCCGGCGGCAAGACGCGCGCCGAGAAAGCAGCCGCGAAACGGGTTTTTCGATAGACCGCACGTACCTTCGCCCGCACCGGCGTATGCTTCCTGCCAGCGTTTTGACAGTCGTTGTCTGCAGTCATTCAGTGTGATCTCTTCATGTTTGTTTGTGCGCGCTCACACCACGCTTGTTGCTTCAGTTAGTAATAGTCGGGTCACATTTTCCAACGCACGCTACACATGTAATGCTGCCCGGATCGGCAGTGCAGCGCTACAGGTGTGTCCCTTCGCACGCGCGCTGCCCACGGGAAGCGCTTCTCATCAACACCACCGTTTCACACGCGCCTTCTCGTGGTCATCGAGTCTCTCTAAATGTCGGTCTACTTACGCCGCAGCACACCTGCTTACTTAATCAGCTCATGTTTACTACAATTCATATTGTTACCAAAGCCGCTCACCTTACTTCGTATGACATTGCTGTGTTGCTATCGCATTCATTGCTTCGCCCTTAGGGCGAAACTGTGACATTTTTTGTTGCCGCGGCAGGGATCGCTCCTGGACCGATTTTTTGCGGTTTGCCGCGTGCCACGGATGAAGGAGACCAATGAGAGCGGCCCGCTTCCGTGACGTGCGCGCGGGAAACTGGTGCCATGCGGACCCGCCCGACCGCTTGTTTTTCGTTTCGCACTATCATCTGCACGCGTGAGCTCCCGGATAGTTCGAGAAGGGGAGAGGAGTCTAGTCTGTCACGTGATTGCCGCAGCGGCGCGCCGCCGGTTTTGGCGCTGAGCCGTGCTCCCTCAAGGGCTGCAGAAGATAGCGCCAACCTTTCCCTTTCCCTCAAGAACCACTTATCATCATCATCCGGTTGGTGTGGCCGCCCTGCCGCTGCTGCGTTTGGCCGCCGGCGGCGCGCCGCGCGCGTTTTGCCGCTAGTGTGTACGTGCCATTAGTTTCGCCATTCGCAGTTTTTGCGTGTAACACAAATACGGGTAAGATGCGGTGAGTTTTTGAAATGTGTGTACTTCTGTCCGGACATTAATTAGGCGAAGCGCCGACATCCCGAGAGTATGTTACTTTGTACAACACTGAAGAGGGAGGCAAGACCTTCCAATTCACCAGAGACGACCAGTGCTCTTCATTATTTGAGAGGGCAAAGTTTAATGGGCGGATGTTAGTCTGCTTGTTACAGCCAGCATATTTCTCATTCCAGATTAACTAGAAGTCTGAAACATAACTAACATGTTGAAGTAAAATCGCCCCGCCGTCTCTGTGCTCCTGAGTAGTTAAAGTCGGGCACAGCGATTCGAAAAACAGTAGTTACAACTAAAGCGGCTGTTCTATGTCCTGGGAGGATTTTTGGCGCAAATTGGCAATCCACTGAACCATTTCTCGAAAGGTCTACCTTAACCACATGTTGACGATGTGTTGCAGCCCTCGAGTGGCAAACACGCTTTCAGTATAATCACTTCCGAAGAAAACGTATTGCATTTGTGATGCAAAGCAGCAAGAAATTTGATGATTACATTTCATGAATGCCGGCAGACCATCCCACATTATATTAGTGGATAATTATGGGCGCCAAATTGTCCAAGACGCATCTATTTACAAATAAGGCCGACCCGCATTTATTTAGCTCTAGTAATCTGCCACGGAAGCGGCACCGACAAAAAATTTCCTCCAGCACTCAATTGTCCTATTACTATATCATCCAACTTGAAACGAATGAGAAAATGTACGCGTCTGCGTGATATAGGCCAATTATAAAATAAAAGTGCCTCTTGAAAAATTGCGTAAGCAAATATTTCCTGACGCAGTAATCAAGACCTTATACGTTTACCAGAGACTTCTAGTACTGCTCTTTATTTGAGAGAGCACAGTTTAGTCGGCTGGTATTAGTCTGCTTGTGAAGGCCCATTTATTCCGCCTTGCAGCTTCACTAGAAGTCTGAAAGGTAACTAAAACGTTGAAGTAAGATTGCGCAGCTGTCTCTGAATTAGAATAGTTAAAGTAGAAGCCCAGCGATACCAAAAGCAGTAGTTACCATTACAGCGGCAGTTCAGTCTTCAGGGAGGATTTATTACATACAGATAGCATACGGCTTATATACGTACTTTACGTGCGAAGGAAATGTACACAGAGTGACCACACCACATCTTCGCATTTCGAACTACATTTTTTTTTCTTTTTTTTGCTTGACTGTTTGCTGCTGACCGGTACCAGCGGATTGTCGCTGTCGCCGTTCTGTCCACCGGCACAAGGCGCGCTTGCGGTACAAAGAAATTCGTGAGGCTTGACGACGAGATGCGTATCTCAATGAAGATTAGACTCAATTGGCGAATGCTGTTGTAAGTACATTCTCGAATGAGCGCGAGCAGTCTGCTCTTGAATGTGACGTGAGGCATGTGTAAATATCTGACGGAAGCGGCGGGGGCATCTCCAAAGACTGTCCCCCCCCCTACCAATCTCTCTCGACGTGGTGAAACGCTGCGTTAGTCCCATTTGGCGACTCATCACGTCCAAGTTAAATTATTAGCGTTTATTAATATTATATAAGTGACGTACGAAGTGTTCTCGCTGGGCGTGCAAAATCGCAGGGCGCAGACCTGCGACACTAGCGCTCCGGCGGCTCGCGCACGCCGCCTCGCGCTCCGGCGGCTCAAGCTCAGTGCGACGCAAGACGTGGCGTAGTAGAGCTTTCGCTCTAAAACGAAGCAAAATCACCTACAACTCGCAAACGCAGAGAAGTCTTCAACTAAACATGTTCCGACTACACCACTTGTTAAGGCCGTTAAGACAAGCAACGGGTTCCGAACACTGTTACTACATCTCGCTTCGCTGGAATCTGCGATCGATGGTCACGTGGCCTTGGTTATGCTGCACAGAACTACTGAAACAGAGTACAGTAGTTAATTATGACGCTCGCCTTCGGACCGTGGGTACGCGGGTTCAAATGCCGCCTCGCCAAGAAAGCTTATTGTATTTATTTATTTATTTATTTATATCTCTCTCTCTCTCTGTCTCTTTCTCTGTCTCCACCTCTTCTCCTCATTTCACATTCTCTCCACTTCACTGGAAACTGCGACTACCATCGCTCTGTAGGGATCAACCTAGACTTTAAACAGCTCCGCTGTTAAAAAAAAAAAAAAAAAAAGCTCTAGAAGTGGTGTTGAACATCATCATCATCATCATCATCATCAGCCTATATTTATGTCCACTGCAGGGCGAAGGCCTCTCCCTGCGATCTCCATTTACGCCTGTCTTGCGCTAGCTGATTATAACTTGCGCCTGCAAATTTCCTAACTTCATCACTCCACCGTGTTTTCTGCCGTCCTCGACTACGCTTCCATTCTCTTGGTATCCATTCTGTAACCCTAATGCCTCCACCGGTTATCCATCCCACGCATTACATGGCCTGCCCAGCTCCACTTCTTCCGCTTAATGTCAACTAGAATATCGGCTATCCCCGTTTGATCGCTCCGATCCACACCGCTCTCTTCCTATCTCTTAACGTTAGGCCTAACATTTTTCGTTCCATCGCTCTTTGCGCGGTCCTTAACTTCTTCTCGAGCTTCTTTGTTAACCTCCAAGTTTCTGCCCCATATGTTAGCACCGGTAGAATGCAATGATTGCACACTCTTCAACGACAGTGGTAAGCTCCCAGACAGGATTTAGTAATGCATGCGCCGTATGCACTTCAACCTAATTTTATTCTTGTGTAATACATAAGATAATAACAGGTTAAAATAATTATTGACGGCATAGAACAGGCCTACCACTACAGAAAGTTGAGAATTAGTATTCCGTTGACAGCCATACCTAAATACTAATAATATCGGCATAGAAAGTGCTAGGCCAGAGAGAAAGTATTAAACTGGGACAGCCTATTTCGGGAGTTTATTATCACCGACCTGTTCAACGGTGCAGAAAGTTGAAGAATACGGCATATGAGTTCTGCAACCCCCCCCCCCCCCCCCCCCCCCCGCTAGATGTTGAACGGTTCATGAATGGAACTATTGCCATTCACCCATGTCTGGCACAAAGCTGCAACGGAAACCTACACGCGTTTCTCACAAAGAAAGCATCGCAGTTGCAGCGACAGTCGTCCTGGTTCGGGAATCGAACAAGGGAGCAACGCTATTTGGGGTTGTCACTGTGCCATCTGAACAAGATGGCTCGGAGATAACCGCGCGAGGGAGACAAGTAGTTTCGTGGCTTGATGCTCCGTACGGGTGGACGATAAAGGTAAAGGAATGCGTAAAGAAAATAACCATTTCCGTCTGTTTAGATTGCGTCAGAATGCCAGAGAAACGATTTTGAGAAACTGTTAAGTGGAACGCTAATATATTTCATCGCACATTTAAACACGGATATCTTAAAATTGGTGCCAGTATAAGGATCTCTTACGAGCAGAGAAGACTTCCGTTCTTGCCTTCAATTTCAAAATATTAGCGTGTACATTTAAATTATTATTCATATAGCCAATAGTAAAAGTTATTTAGTGATTGTTCTGACTAAACACCTTGACATTCAGGTGGTTGTTCAAATATACTGACCACCGCATCAGGTAATTCACACACACGCACACACGCCCATGGTATACGTTGTAGATTTTTAAAAATACTCCTGAGGTCGCTATTGCGAACGACTATGGCCGCGTTTAGTAATGTTAAAACCCTACGTGAAGCACAGTGACATTGAATACGGTGAGTCAGTGTTGCCGAAGCCCGCAAAATGAAGGGAAGTTTGTTAAAGAGAAAACTGTCATCGAATCAGCGATCAATCCCTGGAACCAACGCCTTTCCGGGGTCTATGCATCTTCGTGCGGGCGGATGACCACATCTTCAGGTGGACAACAATTTCTCATTTCAGAATGTTTCTTCGAATGCTAAATCTGTTAACGTCACGTGGTCTTACATATTTGTAGATACTAATTTACGCAATATAGAGGCGATGTCTGCGTCATTTGCACCATCTATATGCGACGTCAGTGTAATACGTACCACGCGATGACATTCGTTGCGCTGAAGGAACAGACGAGAATATATTATGCCGTCGTCCTTATTTCTTGAATTAAGTGGATGATCATCACCTCTTCACATTCGAGCACATCCACATCCGCGATGGTTTTCATCGCACTCATAATTACGAGACACGGTTAATCTCGCAGTACGCGTCTAGTTACAATATAAGGTTGCGCAGAAGGCTGCGAGAAACGAGTAAGCAGACAAGAATGCCACCGCACGAACGTTTTAGATGCGAAGCATCTTATGGTCGGGGCTATGTCACTCCCTCCGTCCCTCCCTCCCTCCGCCGTGCGGCGTCCACACCCCTACTGCGCATGCGCATCCTCCTCCCCCTCATCTCCTCTCCTATCGGCATTCCTCCTCTCCGACGCTCCTCTCCTCTCCGGATTGCGCAACGAATGGCAACACCTGCGGCTCCACGCGCGATAATGCGAAGCAGCTTAGGTTAGAGGCGCGACGGTAGGCGCCCCAGAGGCACTGGCAACAGTCACCAACGCCGCGCGCGTTCGGTGCGAACGCGGGCAAAACGCCGACGGCGTCGACAACAGTTCTGCGCGTTGCTGGTGCTGCTGCATGTCCAAGTTTATACAGCTGATAAAACTACCTTGAGTCGACTCCATGGCTGCTTCGCATACTATTCAGGGTTTCCCTACGGGAAGATAATGTAATTTTTTTATTTTCGTACGTTTCGAGATCCTTCTTGCAGTCAATAAGTTTTGACGAGGCGAGTAGACGCGGTGAATAATCGGCGCTCTAAAAAGTTCACTCCAAATGTAGAAGTGAGAAGATAGTAACAAATATTTAGGGTAAAACTGACTCCCCTTTCCGGGTCTACTGAGTGTTGGGTTTGTGGCGAAGAGGGACGAGAGACTATTTTGACGGTGTGACGTTGACGGTATCCTCTCTTGATTGGACGATGTGAGCCCCCTCCTTGTGCATATCATGGTGAGTCTAAGGGCAATGATAAGCTCCCTAGCGTATGATAATGTTTGGAAGGGTGGTGTGCGGTGTTGTAGGTGTGATGTGTTTACGTGCTTTGCGCGAAAATGCACCATTTTAACTGCTCCGTGTAGCCTGACAAGGCCCTGAACGGTACGTTGTTTCATAACTATCAGCTGTATGAAAATGAAGATACACCAACGCGTTAAAAGTGCTCTAAAATTTCAAGTTTACCTGCGAAGGAGTACGGCAAGAAGTTATGAATTTTCGCATGGTTTCTGTTTGCTGGTTGAGTGCTCCTAGGCGTACAACAGTGAAACAATCAATGAATAAAGTAAGCACCCTGCGATCCATGTCACAAAATTATATAACTTTCGAGGTATACATTGGGTGCCGCAAAAACATCCATGAATTCTGCTCGAACGTATACCACTCTCTAAATAAAATTGAAGGGAGTTTCGGAACTGTTTACGTTTTCGAAATGCCCCATATTTCTTTATGAACCTTAGCGCACAAGAACGAGAGGTCCTCTACAGTTACAATCAATCAATCGCAATGCCTTCCTAATTACAGCTCTCCAAGTATTTAACAACCTCACGGGAGCAGCGACCGACATAGAGCGCCTAGGTAATGCCGCATCATTAACTATGACGAACAGAAGTGGACAGCATATAACCGAAAATGCTAGCGCGGGAACGCGCTTACGCAACTTCGCAGAGGTGCTGACGAACGAGGGTCCGTCGGCACGCCCGTGAGGTAGTTAAAATTTATGAGAGGCTATAAATTTATTTACTTCCACTTATTAAGGGAAACTGGTCATGCGTGCAACGCTGAAGCACCTCAGGTGCAATAGCTTTTGCAAAGCACAGCGCACTGAGGCGGTAATGAGGGCGAAAGAGCGCAGCAAGAAAGTTTGATGGGATCTGGAGGCGCCTCTTGGCTGGCGAATTATCTGAGACTGCGAGAAGGAATGTGCTTGATGTTGCGGATTTTTGTAGCGTTAGCTACACTGGCCTAGCCAAGCCCGTTTCGCGCGGCACATCAAGAGCCGTGCTGCGCATGCGCAAGGATCAGTGATGTCACACGGCTTGCGCACCGGAGCCACCGGAGCCGGCACCTCTCGCGCACTCCGCCGCCGCCGCGCGCGACTCACCGCCGCCGGTCTGCGCATTCCAGAGGAGTGACGTCGTAGCCGTGGTAGACGCACTGGCGCCGGCGCGCGCTCGCTGTGCAGTCGCCGTCTGACACTGCGCTGGAGCCGCTGCGCTTCTGACTGGCGTTTGCCAGTGTGGTATAGCCATGGAGAAGGAGAGCGCAAATGCTGCTCAACAGCGCAGAAGAACGGAGAAGCTTGACTCATCGAATCCCGAAGTAGTTGCCTGGCAATTAGCGGTTGAGCGTAGGAGGAATGAACAGAAGAAGGCTATATACATGTGCCACATAATACGTATACCGCGTGTGTGTCATTGGAGCAGCAGTAAGCATGACAATCAAGCTAATCCTTGACAATCTAGACAACCAGGAAAGCTAAGAATAATCAGCTGAACCTTTGCTAACGCTACGTATATCCTGGCATAGCCGAGCTAAGCCACTGCAACTTTTTCTTTTTCTACAACTCCACTTGGCGGAAATTCGGGCTGCGTTTCTGCAACGGTGCTCATACGGGATGTTGAAGATGTTTTTCTTGAGAAACCTTCACAACTTCGCCGACCGGGGCTTCTGCTATTTAGAAAGAGTTGATTGCTTCATTTACGATTGAAACCACAAGACAGGTCAGTGCACTTTCTAATGTGCACATCACCTGGAAGGCGCGCGCCTGCTGCACTGGTATAGTTCCACAAGAATCACGAAACAGTTGTCCACGAATCTTGACACAGGGACGTTCACAGTGAATGACAGGGATGCAGCAAAAAAGTGAGAATTATGAACCACAGATATTCACGCGTGTACAACGTGTATAGGCGACCATTGCGTATGAATATGCACCTTGCATGTCCTACTTGCAAGCACAAGCGAGGCTTCCCTAGACGCTTTCCGAACCTTTCGCTTCTCCTGAAGCAATTTGCGGTCTTTGTTCTTAGTGACGACTTCTCCGCCTGCCCTAAAGGGAGAAGGCAAAGTGTTGTCGCTGGTTCACATTTTCGCTGCTGCCGTCATGGAGGTAGCAGCGACAAACAGAATCACCAGCATTAACACCGGAGTCAGAGACTTTGTCTGCGAGCACTGTAAAGTAGCTAATACCCTCACTGTCGCCTAGGAAGGGACAGTGTGAACGAAAGGGCTTAATAAAACGTTAAGAAATAAAAACGGAGCCAGTGCCCAAAAGAGGAAAGAAGAGGCACATAAAGCATTACTTTAAAGAAGGTAAATCGTTTCCTGCCGGCAAATGGTGGGTGTAACTTCAAGTTTCACTCGCTTTATTTAGCGTCGCGGCCGACTTCGCCGTACAAGTTAGACATGAGCTCGAAATAGAAATCGGACTGGACATTGGTGGTCCTCTACTTGTCCTTTCTCGGGGTTACTTTCCCAGCTGCACATGAGTGCTCTACTGCTTTAGGCACGTCAGCCGCTCCTTGAAATATTTCCGTCTTTTTTTTTTTTTTTGCGCCATCATGCCAATCCTGGAATTTCCCTCGGCTCAACAGTTTTCATATTCGGGCGGATGATGCTTTCTTTTCGTGGACGACTTTTTTGGTAGTCGTGCTTCTGCTGCGGGTTATGTTAGCCTACGAACCAGCGCTGGCGGTCGTTTCGCCTGAGCATCGGTGCCGAAATGACAAGCCGCTCTGCCATTAGCCGATAAGTTTGGAGCTGCGTCAAAGCAGGGGAAGAAGACGCGACACACTTATCCGCGGTAAGCGCTACGCCCCGATGGCACTTCAGAAACTCTAGACCCGACGCCTACGCGAGTATAAATCTCTCCAGCTCACCAAATAATCTCTTCTTCTCGTGTCGTGAACAAGAATTTGTCGTCTTGATTTTTGCCGTATTTAGCAAGATGAATCTCTTCTCTGCATCGAGGCTCTGCCTGTGCGAGATGATTACCCGTGCGTAATAAAAACCTGCATAGCGTAAATCTTAGCGTGTATCTACGTTTTTGCTACATTTGTGCATAAAGAGCCTCACATATGGGCGGGTAAATATAATTCTTAAATAGAGATGTTTGTATGTGTAAGATGAGAATATGTTGGGTACTTCTGTAACCCATTTTTGTATTTGCATTTGCTGTGACTGATGCCAATTAAGGGAAGGGGATCGAATCCCGTCAAGCTGCATTTATGCAGCATTTTGTACCTCGCCTTTACATTTTTTTTTTTTGGAAGGAAAGAGGGGAAAATTCAAAAATAAAGTTGAAGTGCACCGCGTCGCCCACTTCACTGCAATTTGTCCAGGGGGAATTAATAATAACAGGCCTCTTCTTGAAAGTTCCAGCGTGCGAGCCGATGTTGTTCGGATTTTATATAGAGTCTGTTCCTGCAGTTGTAGGTAGTCAAAACGAGTAGCTAATTTCATGGTAGTAATCTGCTGCGCTCATACGTTTACGAGATGAGTTGCCACTTTCTTCCTGAATTTATGCTCCACCCGAACTAGGTGTCTCGTCTGCTTCCACCGTGCGTTGGGTGTCTTTAGATTTCTCTACGGCTGAGCCAAACTTGTCTGTGTCGTGTAGGAGTATTTCTGTGTCGTGTAGGAGAATTTCTGCTCGCACCTAGCCGACGCTAGGTGCGAGCAGAAATTAAGAGACTTTTTTTTTTGCATCTGGGCCAAACGCAGGAGAAGAAACACCGTCAGCGTCGTCAACTACAGTAAGAACCGCAGCGGTGTGTTCGCATTCATTACCCACCAAGGGGCCATTGGTAGGCAACCATAATGGCAGCTCTGTCTAATACATCAGAAGTACAAGCTTCGATGATCGTCAAATCGGCAACGCAGTCATTGCTATGCAAATGAGGCGTCTGCGGCTTCTGCGCGATACGAGAGCCGCAGAGTCGGGCGTCTCCCGACCGCTCGTTTCTTCGAAGCCACACACGTGACCGCCAAGTACGCAGACGCTGATGCGCCCCCTGTCTACAAACATTGCATTGTTACCAGATATGCGCCGAAACACTTACAGAGACGACCCGGTTTAAGGAAGCTTCTGCGATTGAAGCCGTACGGAACTCTCCGTTCTTGCTGAATGAACCATCCTCTTAAATGCCTAATTCTGTTTAGAACCTTCTTGAGAGGGTGTTACGTAACCGAACACTTTCTTTTACCAATTTCCAACCCACGACTCAGTTTTCCCGGGAAACTGAGGACCATTTCGCCAAAATCATTATGATTTTCGTACACGCTACAAGGCGGCAGCGGCGGAGATGATGCGACCCAGCGTGCGACGGCGTTCAATGGCATTCCACAAGAATATCACCTATATATAGCTGGGTTCGACGACTAGGTAATTACAAGCACAAGCGAGGCGGGGCGCTTTCGTTTCTTTGGACGCGATTGGGGGGTCTTTGTTTTTACTGATGATTGCCCTTCCCGCCTATTTCAGCTTAAAGAGAGAAGCTAGAGTGTTGTGGGTGGTGCACGTTGTCGCTTCCGCCGTCATGGAGGCAGCAGCGACAAACCTAATCACCGGCATACATCGGAGACCGAGACTCTATCTAGGAACACTATAAAGTAACCAATACCGTCACAGGTGCCTCGAAAGGTCAGAGAGAGAGAAAAGAAGAGGTGAAAGGCAGAGAGATTAACCAGATTAAGTGTCCGGTTGGCTACTCTGCACTGGTGGATGATGTCAGGGCAGAAAAGCTAAGAAAACAAAGAAAACAAGAGAAATAACATTAAAAAAAAGCACGCATCAATTCACACATTTTATGGTTTTTCCGTGACTGCCATTTCTTTTAAAAAGCACACTAGTGCTTTTCGAGCAGTTCGTGCCGTGTGAACAAAAGCGCATAAGGAAACGTTAATAAATAAAAACGAAGCCACCGCCCAAAAGTGGAGAGAAGAGTCAAATAAACCTTCACTTTAAACAGGTAAACAGTTTATGCAGACAAGGGGGGGGGGGGGGGGGGGGTTAACGTGAAGTTTCACGCGCTTCATTTAACGTCACGGTCGACTTCGCCCTACAAGTTAGACATGTGCTCGGAATAGAAATCAGACTGGAGATTGGTTGTCATCTACTTGTTCCTTCTTGGGTTTATTTTCACAGCTGCACAGGAGTGCTCTACTGCTTTAGGCACGTCAGCCACTCCTTGAAAGGTTTCTTTTTTTTTTTTTTGCACTAGCACAACTTCATCGAATTCCTCTCGGGTCAGGAATTTTTATATTCGAGCGGATGATGGTTTCTTTTCGTGGTTGACTTTCTTTGTAGTAGGGCTTCTGCTACGGGTTACGTTAGCCTACAAACGAGCGCTGGCAGTCGTTTCACCTGAGCACCGGCGCCGAAAATACAAATCGCTCTGCCATTGGGGCCGATTAGTTTGGAGCCGCGTAAAAGCAGGGAAAGAGGATGCGACGCACTTATCCGCAGTACGCAGTGCGCCCAAATGGCACTTCCGGGAAGTCTAGATCCAACACCTACGCGAGTGGAAATAGCTCCAGCTCGCCAAATACCTTCGTCTTGTGCTGTCGTCTACACTTATTCGTCCTGTTGATTTGTGGCGTATTTGGCAACAGGAATCTCTTCTTCGCTGCATTGAGGCTCTGTCAGTGTCAAATGTAGTGCTCCGCGTCGGCTACTTCACCGGAATTTGCTCCGAGGGCATTATTAATAACAGGCCTGGATATATATATATATATATATATATATAAGGCGCCGCACCACGCTTTCATATATAAAAGGGAGACCCGTATAGCAACTCATTCAGTTCATTCTAAGAAGGCCATAGGTATACCACGGAAATTAAAGACACCAGAAGAACTGCGCGAATACGATGCTCGAGCACGTGAGGTGTTTGACACAGCTTCGCTGGACATTCATGTTCGCAGGGCGGTATGGCGGCCAATTTCTTCTTCTGTCGTGTTGTCAGAAGAAAAAAAAAAGCTCAATAAAGGTGAACTAGAAACTGAACTTTAAATGTCCGAATAACAGAAGTCAGTCCTGTTAATGTGTTTAACAGTTGCTATATGGGACTTCGTTTCGAATTTGATCATTACATCGCGCGGTGCGCTTCCGTTGTTTGAATGATGGCAACGCGATGGTTGTCATGCTGACAGCGCCGCATGCCAAAGGTATTCCACACTTGCCTGTACCTCGTTCCCCTGTCTCTAGCAGCTGTTCTGGCTGTCGGGTTAACGGAATCACATAAGACGGCTCAAACACAGATAAATACACTCTATTGCGGCGAGGTTTACCAGAGAAACTTCTCAACGCAACTCGCTATACCAATTCCCCAAATAAATCAAACTATAACAATCTTTTGCAATACATTCCTGTATCACCCTGGCGTTCTACATCTGCTCAGTTGACCGCCTCTTCTGCCAGCAACTTGCTTTATACCGCCTCTCTCCGTCCAATGCGTATGAAGTGCTGTTTTATAACTTGGATGGATGGATGATATGGGCATCCGCCTTTGAAACGAGGAGGTGGGTTGTGCCACCAAGCTCTAGTTATTATTTTGCCTTCGGAGTTTCGGTGGACGCCACCTAGGGACGTTTTAATTAACTAGCCGTGGTTCTAAGAACAGCAGATGGCGTTACAGCAAGTTTGCTGCTCACTTATGCTGTAATTGCCAATTCTTTTCCGGAACAAAAAAAAAAGAAGGAAACTTGAAAAAAAAAAGAAAGACAAAAAGAACGTAAATTATAGGCGCATGCACAGGGAGAAACGAGACTTGAAATGTATTGCTTCAGATCATTTGTAGCCACAGTGCCACATCCGTTATCGGCGATTGGTAATTTTCAAGATATGCCCAGTGGCCCATGCCCTGTAACCCAAGTTTTCTGCCAGACCACGGAACAGCCAGCAGCAAGTCTTCTTTTCGGCCATATATCCAGCCAGCCAAGTTTTCAATATGTCCATCGAGAAAATGACAGCGAACGCCAAACATCGGGAAGGAGGTCATAAAAGGTTCGCTGTAAAAGTGTCACTTTATAGTTTTGTTTTTCACCCATAGATGGCGAAACAGTGAGCAGGCGTCTACCCTACACGTACACGCTTCGCCAACCGCTGTGGTTGGGCTTTTAAGCATGGGGCTTATCAAAAGTTCCTCAATTTGCACGTATGAAGGGGCTAAAAGTTAAATCTGGCCGAGGTGCTTGCACAACGCCGTTTCAACGAAATCCTAGTTGAGGCACAACCGAGAGGAGAGAAAACTAGACACCAATTTGAAACAGCCCCTTCTGCTTCCACGCACCTCCTCAGAGGTCTTCTCTCCTTTTGCATGCAGCATTGTCTTTGTTGTGGTGGTCCGATTTTTTCCGCGGATTCAAATGCAAGTAAACTTGCGAGCGCTAAGGCGAGCCCCGTTTCTCATCCCCTGCACGCACGTCTCTTCTGTGGGGCTGAATTTATTCAAGAGCTGAAGTAGGAACGACTATTACGACATAGAGTTTTTTTTTTTTGACTGCACACTTCTCCGGCACTTTGGCGTCAGTCACTTGCACGAGCCCATGCACTAGGCTTCACGTAAACCGGTGCAGAAACACTAACCCCCGTATTCGGAAATGCATCTTAACTTTAAGCCCAGGCTTGACTTGAATTAAATGACGCCTGTCGTAGACGCAATGAAACAGGCGCGATGGAAGTTTTGGGCTATGTTCACGCCAGGCGTCATTTATATCAAGTCCAACATAGGTTACAATTTAGGATCCATTTCTGAATGCGGGGATAAGTACGAAATTGTCTTATACGCACAAACAGATCTTTTCAGTGCTTGCCTCTGCAAAGATATATTGTTCAATCCCGTTAGCATTCCTTTACATTCGTCCTGCTCAAGCAAACAGGCGGCTTCATTTTCGTTTTGTAATTTTACTAAGCGTCAGCGTTTGCGCAGCTGAATGGGCCTGTTGGTTGCGAGATGTGTAATTCAATTTACAAGCGCGAGAGAGGCGGAGCGCAGTCTCTTTGCTAGCGTTTCTGGTGTGCGTGTCTCTTCTTCGCACTGTGGAATTATTTTCACATTTAAAAGTGCATAATGGTTTAAATCGGTCTATAACTGACAACCTTACGTCTAAAAAGGGTGGAAAAAAGTGTTATCTATAGACTGAATTACACCCGTAATTATTTTTAAGACTTTAAATAATTTTATTGTTTGCGTCCCGTCTCTTTTGCGCAGGTAAAATATGTCTAGTTTGTGAAAACTGCCCTGCCAACTTTCCTGAGAGACACAGTGATAGTTTCCGCACAGGCGTTTGTTTTGTTGCAGCGCCGCTTCAAAGTGAAGTTGTTGTTTTCGGCCAAAGGACAGCTTAGGAATCAGTCATCTCAAACGGGATTATTACACTCTCAACAGCTGCTGGCGCTGCTGCTGACGTAGAAAGACGCTCTGTTTACAGAGAGAATAAGTCTCAAACATTCTTACCTCGAAATCTGTTTTAGTAGCTCGAGAGCAAGTACGCATCGGCGGCCTCGAATAGCCGCCCAAAATGGATAAATCACAGAAAGGTCACTACAGGCATGACCGACTATTCGTGCATGCGGCGTTTTATTGTGAGAGCAATTATATGGACATTCCAAGCGCATTTCTGCGATCGCCGTCGCCGTGATGTTCGGTATACAGTCCAAACACGATAACGTCATCGCCGCGCGCCGTGACTCGTATGTGCGAGTGAAAGCTTGCGAGGGTCAGCTGACGATCGCAGCTCAATCTCGCGCGCGCGCGAGGGAGGAAGGCGGGGCGGAAGCGCGCAGTCTTCCGTACGCGAGGCACGGGGGGGGGGGGGGAGGGTGCATTCTACTGTGGCGGCTGCTGCTTACAGCGCGTCCGCGTGGGCGCCCTATCTTGAAAGCGATCTGCGACGTGGGCAAAGTGTGCGCCCTCGTTGGGGTTCGTCTTCAAAGTGATCAGCGATGTGGTCAAAGTAGGCCACGCCGAGTGCCGGTAGGCTCTTATGCGCTGCGCTTTCGACGTTCAGTTCGCGTTGAAGCGAGAGATATAGCACGAAGGTCCATTCGCTCGCTGATGTTGCAGCGCTTCCTAACTCCAGCGTTCTGACAGCGAGTTTCTGCGGTCATCGAGCAAGATGTGCTCATGTTTACCTGCGCGCGCGCGACACCGCGCTTGTTAATTTAGTTAGTAAGCCAATGTTTTACAAGTTTATACCGCGGATAAAACTAATATCCTTGCTTCTTACAGTTGTCTACTAATTTGCTATCGCAATCCATGCTTCGCCTTTCGGGGCGAAACTGCCACATTTTTATTTCGATCGAAAGACTAAAAGACACCCGTAAAACAAAATTAGGCTTTAAAAATTTCTGAGGACTAGGAAGTGGTAGAAGGGGCTCATTCTGTATGACATTTATCATAGTTTTTTTTTTTCGAGAACACAGCGAGAAGGAGAAGTTTAAAAAAAAATTTGGAGGACGCTTAAGCTTCGCCTTTAAGAATGGAACGCGATAGCATTCAAAGATCCCTGGCTGCATATCAGGCTTCTTTATCGCATATTCAAATTACAATACGACGCTATCACGTCTGTAGGTTGTGGTTAAGTCGTACTTTACGATTTTTCTGACGTATTTACGTTGAGAAATTCAATTTTTGTTCACTAACTCCTTGCGCCATGCGAAGGGCCTGCCCGGTCGGGGTGGTTCGGAATGATGTGGTTCGGCATGATTATTTCCACCACCGACGCCGGATTTTCCGCGACACGAGGCCCGCAACGCTACCGCGTTAAAATCTGTTGTCACCTAAGCACTTATAAGTTGTGAGTGCCAAATCATTAATGTCCAATTGGACGCCGCTGAGCGGTCTTTCGGGAAATTATCACTGAGAAATAGCCAGGCAACGAGGCGCGGCAGTGTCTAGCCATGCTGATGAATAAATGAAAATGAAGAAAAAATCATAAAGTGATATCGTTACTCCCCCCCAGATAGGCGCCTGAGATAAGGCTACAGGAGTTGGCGCCTTGCCGCATTGCTGCAATCTATTCCGCGGTCTAGCTTTGGTTATATTATCAAACGCATTCCGACGACTCGCCCATTATTTACGGTAGATTTGTCACCGTCGGTTTCCGTCCTAAGTTATTACTCTAATGCCCAATGCAGATGCCACGAAACCAGAGCTTTCTGACTGCAGCTAAATGAAGAATCGTCTATGCAAATCAACGTGGTAAAAAACCATTTTACCAAGCTGGACGGACATTAAATTCCGGCCGCCGTCACCAACGTGGTTAAACGAGGCCTTGAGAAAATTTCATATGCACCAGCTGGCACTGTCGCGCCATTGGCATTGCATGTTACTGTATTGTATAGCACTGCATTGTAGTTTTATTGGAATGCAAAATTAGACTGAGAAACAAGAGGGAAAAAAAGATATAGAGACGTGAAAGCACAGCGGAACGGTGCCCCACTTTGCAGAGCGAACTTTCAAGTTAGGCTAAGTTTGCATTGCTTATTCTGGATAACGTGAGCCAATAAGTCTAGGAAACGTGGTGCAATAACTGCATATTTGTTGTGCTGCTGTTTGATCTCCAACGCCAGCTACAATCTCGATCGTCTGCGTTCGTAACTTCGCCGCAGAGTTGCCGGGCTGCTGGGAGGAGGGATTGGGCTGGAACGCTAAGGAGGTGTGGCACCCTACGTTGCCTAATGCTATTTAATGCAACCTCCTTTTATGTTTCTCATATTGCGAAAGATCAGAGCGCAGACGAAACACAATAGAAATAACATAAAAAGAACAAAGAAAGTGGAGGGAGGGAGAGAAGGAGGAAGAGGGGGGAGGTGTGGGGGCTGGGAAAACGTGAGAGAAGTATGGCAGCAGGTTGAGGAGAAGACATGGTGTTATGACAGATGTGTGTCCATCATGGTGTAAAATAAGGGTGTCGTGGATTTCCCAAGAAATCGATCTTCTCAGAATTTTACACTCGCGTCACTGAAGACTGCACGCGTTTATTTGATGTATATTTTCTTAAGTGCACTATGCCTTCAAGCCTGCCATATGCTTTGCCGCGCAAAAAAAGAGAAGAAACCAACGTATTACGCAAAACAAGAAGAAACCTATTCCCTTTAGCCTGCAATAGAAAAGAATACCCTTGCTAGGTAGGTATGGTATGGCATGATAAACTTTATTCAGGTCCTGAAGATTAACCCTTAGGATGACGCAGGCGGCTCCCACGTCGGGACAGTAAGCTTTGACCTTACTGCCGTGTCGTGGGCCTTCTGGACGGCCTGCACTTGATCTAAAAGAACTCCACTGTGCAGCACTCGCCGCCACCAGTCTCTTTCCTTGTCGCAGTCTGTGAAAGCCACAGGACATTGCCAAAGCATATGATCCAGAGTAATGATGTCATTACACTTCTCGCAGTTGATTGGTGCCTCTCTTTCTGGATACAGCTTGTTAATAAAGTTTCGACTCGGATAAGTTCTTGTCTGTAACAATCTCAGAGTCACCTCTTGAGCTCTATTGAGCTTAGCGTATGGCACTGGGAATTCGCTTCTGTTCATGTAGTAATGCCTCGTGACGTCATTATATGTAAGTAATTGGTCCCTGTTCTCCTCCTGCATATTATTGTGGTCCTGGTCGCGTAGTGCACGCATAGTAAGTCCTCGTGCAGCTGCGTTAGCCATCTCGTTTAAATTCCTCCGAGACGGTTTGACAGACCCCATGTGTGCAGGAAACCAGCGGATTTCGATCCCTTGGCTGTCCATCTCACCGATCATCTGGGCAGCCCTTTTGGTTACAAAGCCTTTGGTAAAGGGTCTAATAGCCATTTTAGAGTCACTGTAACTTCGCGTCCACTCATATTCCTTAAAGCCAATGCTATCGCCACTTGTTCCGCGACTGTCGCTTTTTTAGTCATGAATGTAATAGCATCCCGAGTGAGTCCATCTGCATCTGCTACTACTGCCATAAAGGCTTTCTTTCCTCTGACCCATGCAGCATCTACAAAAGCCGCATGTTCGCTGTCCTGTTCTATCTCCTGCAGGAGAGCTTTGGCGCTTGTCTTTCTTCTTTCCATGTTGTGCACCGGTACGAAAGGAGTCGAGAAGGAGTCGACTTGATTATCTCTCTTATGCTATCTTCTAGCTTTACTGTGTCTTCCGAATTTTTGGATTCGGTTGGGTACCACCTTACCTCTTCGAGTATTGCTCTACCTGACCTTGTTTCGGAAAGCCTCTCTCTGTGGGCAATTTGCTGAGCTTCAATTATCTCGGCTATTGTGTTGTGGAGCCCTAGTTTCATTATCATCCGGTGTGCTAACCGGGAATCCCACTGTTGTCTTGACAATCTTTTTAATTGATCTGTTCAGCTTCTTTAGCTCTGTCCGTGTGTATCTAAGCATCCCTGCTACATATGAGAAGTGACACAAGGCGAAAGCGTGGACCAGTCTCATGGCGCTCTCCTCTCCCAACCCTCTGTGTCTGTTAGTGATTCTCCTTAGCAGTCTTATTACATTCTCAATCTTGCTTGTGATGTGTTGTATTGTTTATCCGTTTGCCCCGTTTGCCTCCAGGAATAACCCTAAGACTTTTCGACTTGCTTAATAGTTTTGCCTGCCTTCGTGCTTAGTACTAACCAGGGTTCTTCCTCGGGAACATATCCCCTCGGCTTTCTACCCCTTCTCCTGGTACTGAGTACTAGGAGTTCAGACTTCTCAGCAGAGCATTTCTGTCGCATGTCTTCTAAAATGGACACCACCTCATAAATGCTCTCCTGAAGTGTGCTTTCCGCCTGTCCCATACTTCCTTCAGCGTTCCATATTGTCACATCGTCTGCACACCTACCTATCTGCATAAATGCTAGGTAGGTAGGTAAAATCTTTATTTTTGTCCGGCAAGTTAATAGGGTGGGCATCACCCTGCCTAGGCATCTGCCACGAGCCCTTGGGTTGTGGCGGCGTTGTCGGCCCGCTGGACTGCCCACAGTTGATCTTCTGGGGCTGAGTTGAGCAGCACAGCACACAAAACGCGCGCGGAGGCTTTCGCTAGAGGCTGTCCCCCCGTTGCCACTCGTTAGCCCTTGGAATTCCCAGAGCATATGCTCTTCTGAAGAGCTGCTCTTGAGCCGCGTGACTTGCATTCGTTGGTCGTGTATATATCTGGATACAGTATATTCCAGATTACTGGATTAGAGTATGTCCTCGTTTGTAACTGCCGCCACTGGACAGACTGCGATTTATTTAGCTTTTGATGAGGTGGTGGATAAATACACCTCTGCATTTTATAATGTGTTGCTTTGTCTTTGTATTTGGCCTGTCTGTCTCCCCAATCCCAATCTCCGTCCTCACCTTCTTCGGCGACCTCCGAGTTGATGGCACCAATATTTGTCGCAACTTGGTCGGTTAGCCCTCGAGCTGCGTGGTGTGCCGCCTCGTTGTTTCCGCCGTCCCCCGGTGAGGTCGGAGTATGGGCAGCTGTTCATAGTAATTGAACGTGTTTCTCTTTTATTTTTTCGGCTCCTTTCAATAATATGTGTAGTGCCTCTGGGGAGATTCGGCCATTTGAATACTTGCGAACTGCTGCCTGTGAGTCACTGATTATTATGAATCAGTGACTCACAGGCATGTTATTGCAAGTGCCATCACCGTTTCTTCTGCTGTTTCTGTATATTCTGTCTTTATTGTGACACTTGTTACACATTCTTTTTGGTGATTTGCTACGACTGCAGTGAATCCTTTCCTGCGTTTGAGTCTAGCAGCGTCTACAAAAACTACAAACAAAACGGATAATGCTAGCAGTCATAGTCATGAGCATGACTCAGCAAAAATGACAATGACTCAGCGAAAAAAGATTAACACTCAAAAACCACTCAAATAGGTTCTGACGTGGGTACTAAGTGAAGGAAACACTAAAGGATAATGGTAGAAGTCGTAGCCATGAGCACGACTCAGAAAAAATGATAATGACTCAGCGAAAAAAGATTAACACTCAAAAACCAATTGAATGGGTTCAGATGTAGTACTAAGTGAAGGAAAAGGCTAAAGGTTGATGGTCGAAGTCATAGTCATGAGCATGACTAAGGTTTTCGCCTTAAGGTCTCTTAGGCTATAGCTAAAGGGACCCCTCAGGACTCATGATATGAATGCCTTGACATGCGTGTCATATAGATCATGAAACAGCCGCCGAAGTCTTCGTGCTCTCATGGTCATTTCATTAACTTGGTAGGCTCCCCGTACACTGCTTCGCATAACATCGATTCTCACCGGGCGCGGGATCTGCCGGATTTTTTTTTTCTCAATGTGCTGTCTGTTAACTTACTCAGGTCTTCTGTTGGCGTCTAGGTTTTACTTTATATCTAAGGAGCAGTAAGATATCGGTTGTTTTTTTTTTAGACTATACTGAAATTATTTTTAAAATTGCCTGTGGCAGATAGCGAAACTCTCATCGTTGAACTAATTTGCTCAAACAGGCTGACATTGTAGAATAAGTAGAAATCAATCAATCATTTTATTTCAGCATCAATGAAAATCAATGACACTTGGTGGGTACAGACAAAAAGCCATTAATCAGGCTTGACAGGGTCTGTACCCCCGGGCTTGGCAAACAAGGCAAAGGTATTAGTCGAATGTATATTCGACTAAGTAACAAGATTTGACTACATCAGTTTTTGACTTATTACTTTAAAGCACATATTCATGCATGTTTACTAATTGTAGTTGGTGGCCTTGCAAGCAATATCTACTTGGAAAATAAATCGGAGGATGGCAGTAGTTTTGAGATACGAGCCGTCAAACTCGTATAAATGCAATGTTCCTCCATATTTACTTTTACAGAGCGTTGCTTTATGCATTGTAGTAGTAACAACTGGGACGCCTATACACTTTGTTGCGCACTTCTGGAACGCATAATTTGAAACTTGCATCATCCTAAGAACTCATTGCAAGTAAATAGGCCTTGCGAACCCATCCACTGTAATTCTCATTTCAAAATCCGTACTGTGAAATATTAGTCAAAAACTTAGATGCTGAAATTTTAATAATTGGTCGGGTCAATGCATTGATTTCTCATTCACGTAATGTTCGCTTCAGTGAGTTGTGCTGCTCATGGACGGAAATTGCGTTACCTGCCAGTGGCAATTAACAAAAAAAAACATTCAGTCGACGTAATACCTGTTAGTGACTGGCATGTCATGGTAATGATCAAGTGGCTAGAATAAAAAAAAAACAATTAGTGCCGTCGATTTGCACACCAAAGCATTCATCCAGAAGTATCTGGTACTTAAGTGGAGATAGAGTGCTCAGTGGAGGAACATTCTAGAACATGGGCGTGAGAGTATATGGTAGCGTCCGCGAATGAATTTCAACGGCCACAGCCCGCAACATTTTAGTGAAAGAAAAAATAAACGCCGCTGTGTGCAGCGTAAAGAACCGAATCTTGAGGAGTTTAAAGTCTACGCTGTGAGAGTGGGCTGCTATCGGTGTAAATTGGTTCCGAACCGGAAACGTTCACTCGGATTCGGCCGATTTGTCGCACCCTTGTAGAAGGAGCACCCAAATGCAGTACGATTTCTCTGCGTGTGTTCAGCGATAGAGAACGTGCGCGCTCCGTGATAAGGTACAAGAACTCTCTGAGATGTGGTTACACATATGGAAGGGAACACAAGGAGTTGTTGATAGAGTTCACCTATTTTGCTACTCGGAAGGTTCTCCGATGACTATAGACCGTTTCACTGATTACAAACATAGGCCCTGCATGGCTTCCGGTTTTGCCCACTGACGTAGCTGCTGAATGTAACTGGCAAAGAAGCAACCTTGCGTTTTAAAGCATAAACCTGATAAGGCACGTGACCGGAAGTTTCTTGGGGGCGGCACGCTCACTGCTGTTATCGCGAGCATGAAACCGTCTATAGCCACGGAACATTGAATTGTTTTGTTGTAAATGCGGTATCAAACCACCGCGTCATGTGCGCGCTGTGAATGCGCATGCGCGACGTTGTTTTCTCTGTTCACTCGACAGATGCCCCCCTTTCCCCTTTTGCTTTATATATGCGTGCAATAAACGCTTGTGGCTGTTCTCGGCCAAAGACTTCGTCGGCAACGTCTACCTTCTTGCTTGACGGCAGCTAGGCTGCCGCTGCTATGTTACATGTTTAAATTACGAAACACCTGTAAATATTTCGTATTAAATTAGGGCAATGCGTGGTGCGTGTTACAATATGTGTTGTTCTATTGCAAGAACTTCAATCGAGCTAACCGTTGTGGAAGTACCATCCCGCTAAGGACACTTAAATCGCGAGAATAATTCTTTTTTTCACTTCACAAGCCTGTTCCACATGTGTTAACCATTCATCAGTATGTGTTTCACTTTCTGTAATCATGTTTTCGTGCGAACCACTGAGAGATTAGCGAAATGCGCCATTTTCCTAACACACGATGGGACCGGAAGGGTTGAGAAGAGTAAGTTCTGAATTCACATGCCATAGATTGGTATATATGATCAAGACTTCGCGGCTCATTGTCGCCCGGAATTATCGTAATTTATGGCAAATCTTTTTTTCTGTACTTTTTTTCCGAAGCTGTAAGAACATAGGTATATTACAGCAAAAAACAAATATAAGTTTCTTTGTTAAGAAAGAGAAACGAAGATGGAAAGGTAGAGAGGTTAACCAAGGACGTGCCCGTTTGGCTACCCTACACTTGGGGAGGGGGAAAGGGGAAGAATAGATAAGAAGAGGAAAGAAAAAATAGAGTCAGACATTCGCAGAAACAGTCACAGAAGAATCTCCGCTGTCACAAGCGTTCGTACAATCCAGTACTCTTCACGAACTGCAGAAGGGCTTTTGTGGCCTTTTGCATGCAAGAATGCATAGGCCATGGCCCAAGAATCTTTTCTTCCGAAAGCGTTCTGTTATCTAACATCTGTTATCTTTGTTAAGCAGTCTGCTAATATTATAGGCATCGACAAGCAACCAAAGCTACTCGATGCTGGTAGGTATGAATCGCAACGCAATCGCTATTTCTGCGCGCGTGCACAGACAAATAAAAGAAAGCAGATCTCAATATCCATTAGTAAATAAAGCATACAGTAAATGATTATAGAATCAACATTTGAATCTGGTATAGCAATATCTACCAACAAAAGAAACTACTGTCTTGAGTCTCCTCGTATTTTCTTTTTATATAAGGCGTTTTTATTACATATTTTGCCACAAAATACTACAATTTGTTGCACTGAAATGTACTTTGCCACTATGTTATTCAAGCAGCGTGGCTTTCAGTCACAGGCCACAGGGTTCGCTAAGAAGTTGACCACGTATTTTAAGCTGATCTTGGCTGCGCGGAGTTGGTCACGTGGGGCCCACAGCTAAGCCTTATTATATAAGACTTAGATGCCTCACGTCGTGCCCATCTCCCGCCGGATTCCGAAATAATTCGAAAATACGAGCATATCAGTAGTGCTTTTTTTCTTTTCTTTTCCGTTGGGATGAGAATTGAATTGCGAGTTGGGGCAAAGTGAACGATGAGACGGCGGCCCACTCGAAGAACACCGTCTGCAGGGTTCGGAGGAGGAGGAGGAATAAGCTTTTATAGTAGAACCAGCACTTTACGACGGCCGGGCCTAAGCCTTCCATGAGGGGACGTGGAGGGCTTGCCTCGCCGCCGCCTCACGGGCGTGCTGGGTTGCCCAAGTTCAGATAGTCTGAATTTTTTTTTTTACATTTTCTTTATCGTCATTGGCTCGTGCGAAGCAAAGCCCGCGGCTCTTTCCAAGAACAAGCACCAGTTCGGATGTATAGGAAATAAGTAGAATCGGAGTGAAGTAATCCTTATATAATGGTGTCCCCAACCATATCAATAGCACGCGACGAGCGTTTGGCCGTCGGCGCGGTCTGCTGATAGCCACCGTGCACTATTGTCATTGGTGAAAACGTAGGCTGGGAAAACCAGACGTCCTTTGATGCGAAAACATATGTCCCATGATGGAGAAAAGAAGCCGGCGTTGTTATCCGCAACGTGTGGTAACAAAAACGTCAAAAATTCACCGACGATCACGATACTCCCTATAATGCGTTTTTGAGCGCAGCTGTTTAGGTGTTTTGAATTCGCGATATCTTATGGCAAGCAATTTGATTCTGAACGACAGGGTTCTCTCCGCGGCGACGCTGAGCCTCTTCTTGGGCAGCTCGTTTAGCTGAAGTGGCATTCGAAGCGTTTCCAATCTCTTGCGGCACTCATGGTTCAGAAAGAAAGCGTAAACACGGAAACGCGGGGCTCGCGCGGAGCGAATTCTCTAGCAGCGGTGGTACGGTTGAAGTAGCGCATGCACAGTGCGTGCGAATCCCAAACCAACGCTTTGTTTCCATATATGGTATCGGTGGACGCGCTCGCCGCATGCCTCCTCACCTCCTCTTCATCCTTTCACCATACTCTCCTACTCCGCTTTCCCCCTCATGCTTCCGCGGCACCTTCTTTTCAGCTTTCTTCTTCGGCGCTCTCTTCGCTCTCGCCGTCTTTCATTCCCCGCTGTGTTCCACGTTCGCTCTTTCATCCTTCGCTGTGATTGTTCGCTCGGTTACGCCAAGGGACGCTCCACGCAGGAACGGGCACCTAAGAGCTGCGCTCTAAAAATACTCCGATTGACGCGAAAGTTCTCAGGGAGGTTCCTGTAAACAAAGTCAATTAATGGCTTTGAGAAGAAAATATGCTAAATTTCGCTCTGGATGGGAATCGAACCCGGACCTCAGGGATGCGAGATGAGGCCATTTCCCCGACGCCACGGCGGTTCCACGGTTATGGTTGACTAAAGGTGTGCCCAGTGCATGTGTCATTGCACACGCCATGTGGCAGCCACTGACTAAAGGTTTGGCCTAGTGCGTACGTCATTGGGCACATGACGGAACAGCCAATGGGAACGAGGTGGCGCCATGTCATGAGTGTATAAAATGTGTATAAAATAAATAGCCACAGAAATTCTGAGAATTGTCTATTAATGCGTAACCATTGTTTCACTCGGCTGTGACTTCGCTTTTTCTTACTTTCGCTTACTTACGTTTCCTAGCTTATGCGCGCCTACTCATGGCCTTTCGGTGGCAGAGGATGCTTACCCTTTACTAGACAGTTGTCAGATTTTCTCGACGCATCGGGCACCTTCAAAACGATCGTACCAATTGAACGAGAACGCTGGGTACGAGCGCGCCTCGACGGAGCTGAGGGGGCGGAAGGGGACACCAGCCGCCATAGTAGCGCGTGAGGGTAGAGTGCATCACCGCGATGCCACGTCACCCTCGCTGTCACTCAAAACACGACCATCCAAGAAAATCTCACGACCTGGGCTCTGCAGGTCGCCTCAACCGAGGCTACCTAGAGGCCAAGGCCTTCAGATCTACTGTCTGAAATTTCGAAATAGTTTTCACAGCGTAAGCTGTTATGGGCTCATTAAAATAGCCGTTTCGGTTCGCGATGATGCCGCCGTGGCCGCCGCCGCCGCGTAACCGCTTTCGCGCGAAATGCGAAAAAAAGTACCCGGTTTCCGCCGGGATCGAGCCCAGCCCCGTTGCGCGGGAGGCAGATACTCTACCGCTGAGTTACGCAAGCGCTTGCTATCGCGTAGCGGAAACATTCCCTAAAACGCTCCCAAGCGCGCAGGGGCAGAAGACGCGAGCCTCCGCCAGTATGGTGGCGCCATCTAGTTAATGTGCCTGCAAACGCAGTGCGCCCGACATGTAAGTGGCAGTTGTAAGGCTTGATCGGGCTCAGCAGATTGCTGTGCAGAGAGCATTACAAGCCGCAGCTCGCCGTTGGCGCCGGGCGGGCCGTTCAGATCGTTCTCGTCAAAACGAGGCGAACCGAATGCCGCGAAGACCCTGTTGTTCGTGGTGCCCAAATCGGAGCTACTCTTGAGCCGCTCCACCCAGATTACGCTGTGACTGTGCTGCGTGTGCCGCGCAGGCCTGTGACTTTTTTCCTCCTCCTCCTCCTCCTCCTCCTCCTCTCTCAAGCCTGAGTTATGCGCACGTTCCTTGTCCACGCAAACTCTCGCCTGCGTGCTGATCGCGCCTCGGTAAGGCCGAATGAAAATGCTCCAAGCGTCTCAACGCGCTCGATTGATCGCGAGGCGTTCATAACTCGAATGACGCTCAGCAGCGTTCAATTGGACATTGGGCCACCCCAAAATCTAAAGTTGGCTCACACATAAATTTAAAGTTGGCCATACCCCACATTTCATTTGTGCCAACCCCAAATCTAAAGTTGGCTCACCCCGAAATTGAAGTAAGCCCTTCCCCAAATTTCAGTGGCCCACCCCAAGCCCAAACTTCCAACTTGACCCACTCCTAAATTTAAGTTGCACTACATGCAAGTTTCAAGGTAGCCCACCGAGAAATATCAAGTTGGCCCACCCCCAAATTTCAAGTTGGCCGAGCCCCAAGTTTCATTTGGCCCACCTCCAAGTTTCAAGATGACCCACCCAGAAATTTGAGTTGGCCCACCCTTACTATAAGCTTTCCCATGCATTTTCTAGGAGCCCTGATTTTTCTCTATGGATATTGTCGTTCTTAATTTTTCTTGTTTGAATTGTTCCTTATCGCTTATAAAGCTACCCACCATCTACATTTACACTATTATAAAGGTTAAGTGTCTCAACTTTGCAAACTTTGCAAATTACGCATTTTTGTGCAGACGCAAGGCATAACTTTCGTGTGGTGGGACCGGGTACTCGCGAAAAGACGCTTGCGCATTACAAGCAGTAATGTCCAATCGAACGCCGCTGAGCGGTCCTCGAAAGTGAGCGCGTTGAGACGATCAGCGCGTTTTGATTTGCCCTTACCGAGGCGCGATTAGAACGCCGGCGAGAGCTTGCGCCGACAAGAAACACGCGGAAAGACACATTTCACCGAAGGAACTATAACGCTTTCGCATTCCCACACGATCGATTGCAACAGGTAAGCAGACTTAATTGTTTCTTTAATTATGTGAACGTGCAGCAGAGCAGGTGTGTTGCTAGTATCCTTGGAGGCAATAATTTGTGTTCCGTTTTGCCGAAACCACGTCAGTATTTTCACGCTTGTCGGCATGCGAACGCTGTAGTCGCAAAGTGCCAGAACACGTACAAACGCACTATCGCACGCGTACTCGCACCTACGAGAACAGAAATACACAAAAACACGCATGCTCACAAAGCAGCACAAAAAGGTGGGGTCCTCCAATGCATGGAACGGCGAAAGGCTGTCCCAAATGGATCAACCGAGAATTTCGTCACTTTTGTGTGCGCTGATAAGCGCTGTCCACGGAACGCCCCTACCACGAACAGGGGATCGCACTTACCCCACGAAGAGGTGACGATGCACCCGTCTGTCAACGGCCTCTCCAGAAGAGACCGTTCCACGCTCCTGCGCTTACGGACTGGCTGCACCTGGACCGCGGGCCGGCTGTATGCCAATCGCAGCGCCACGTCACCTGCCTGCAAGAGGTACGGAGACACCGAGACTCTGGAGCACCTTCTCTGTGCCTGTCCATCCTTGGCACAAGAACACTAAAGTCATCACCACTTACAGACGCTAGGCCTCCCAACCGCCACAGCAACTGACCTGCTGTTTCCAGTGTATCTCCCAACTCCTTGTGCTGCGAAGCCTGCTGGAGTTCGTAATCGCCAACTGGAATCGCCAACTTGTGAGCGCCCACTACAACGCTCCCCCCCTTTAATGCCCCTCTGCTGAGTACCGCCACCTGTTGCACATAGCGCAATCGATCACACCTCATCCTCCGTCTTTCCCTATCCACTTTCCCTTCCCATTACACCTCCCCTGTCGACACTTCGCCGTGCTCCCTCAGGGGTTGCGGAATCAAGCGTCATTTCCTTCTTTAGATCACTATCTCATGTGCAGTTGCATTCGTTCTTTGGGCCACGTGTGCAGTAGCGCTTGGTATAATTTCATTTATCTAGCTTTTACGCGCAAGCGTACATGCCCCGTCTGTGAAATCAGCGTTAGTCGGAGGCCGCCTAGTTGGGAGAGGGAAGCAAACGCCGGAGGAGGAGGGCGCCTAGAGGTGGAGGCTGCCTGACATCTGTGACCTTGCGTCGTCAACATGAGGCGATCGAAAGAACGCGTCTCTCCATGGCCGTCAAACCCCAACCCTACTCGAGGGGACTGGGAGGCGGTCCTGCTTGTTTGCTCAGACTTTCAGGCCCAGGAGACCTTGGTCGAGAGAGTCAGGCTGGCGGATTCCACCAATGGAGTCCTGTACTAGGGACTCCACCTTGTATGTAGAGACACTATGGGGCTCACACCTCTCATTACTGTAATATAGCCGTTTCACTCCCACTACCACCATCACCGAAAATTCGGTGTCGGGTCGGCGCCGTACCCGGCGCTACAGTCCCGTGAGCGAAAATTGACGTATATACTGTATTTAATATGACACTAAAGTTCTTCTGTCAGTAAAATAGCTCATACCGTGTCCTACATTCTTTACAAAGTTCTTCCTCGGAATTTTGAGAATGACAGCCGACAAACAAATGCTATGAAACGATACACCGACCGCGCATGCCTTCCTATGTTAAATCTTCTCAGACTGAAATTATAAAAGTGTGAAACAATGACAAATGACCGGCCCACGCAAGAGGTCGTGTCTCTACCAGAAACCTCGCCTTCGTGCATAGCGTTCGCTGCCAGCGTTTCCCGGTGAACATTAAGGTTACATAAGCTGCAGTTGCCGGGAAGCATGAGAAGCAGTCAGAGATCTTTGAATGCTATCGCATTCAACGCTTAAAGGCGAAGCTTACGCGTCCTCCAAATTTTGTCATGGCTTGCTAACACTGCGCATACTAGCTTTTGTTGAATGCTGTTCGCGTTGCAGCCTTGATTTTCCTGCAGTCAAATCAAGTCATTCCTTGGATCAAGTTGTCTGCCATTTCTCGTGCTTTCCAAAATCGCGTCACTGCCCATCTCGCAACATGATTTGCAAGGTGCCCGAATTTCAATAACAGTGTGACATAAACATGACCATGCCTAGCATCGCCATGCCAGCTATTAACCAGAAAGAGCCAGTTGATCTTATTGATTTGGATTTATCAAAAGCATTTGATAAAGTCTGACCCGTAAAACTTATACAAAAACTTTAGAACTTTTGGCATAAGTCCCATGTAAGTAAAGTGGATTGAGGCGTACTTGTTTACCAGACGGCAGTTTGTAGAAATAAGTGATGAGCGCTCAGCTTCTTTGCCTTCACCTCTGGGGTGCCACAAGGATTGGTGATAAGATCTCTACTATTTCCGCTTTATATCAACGACATTGCTAAAGATGTTGATCCGCAGAATCAGGTTCGCCTTCTCGCGGACGAATGTCTGCTTTTTTGGTCGAGTGAGGAGCGTACATGGCCATTTGCGAACTGAATCGTTAAATATTATTTCTGATTGGTGTGGAGGGCACGACATGAAAATTAACTGTGATAAATCAGTCTGCATGAATGTTTCATCTAAGAAATCATCACTGGAATCCAACTGTAAAATTGTAAACAAAGAATTTCGACGAACAACGAAGATAAAGTATCTAGGCATTACTAATCTAAGCTGCAACGAACATGTTGCCTACATTTGCGAAAGCTGGGAATGCTGCGGCGTAAATTAAAGCAAGAGTCTGCTGACATGAAATTTAAGGCTTGCGATGCAATGTTTCGACTTGCCTTGTGGAATACGCAAGTATAGTGTGGGGCCCGTAACGACTAACGCTAATAAGTCATACCAAACGAGTACAGCGTCTTGGCTTGCGCTTTATATTTTCTAAATATGAGAGAACTGAACCGGTTAGCGTGCTGCTTGCTGAAGCAAGCCTTCCCAAACTTGCCTGACAGAAATGGCATGGTTAATTTTTTTTATCAAGTGTACTTTGGCAAGTTAAATATAAATCGTGAACTCTGCTTGTGGCTTCCCGGCAGCGTATATTGAAAAACAAGAAGGCACAGCGCTTTAGCAACGGCGATTGAACGCGATTGGCGGAAACGCCACCGGCAATGCTCTGATGTCACGTCATGAGGATTATTGCATTTGCGCGTCGTCCACGATAGGTTAGGTTAGCGTAAAAGGCATGCGTTACGGCAAGCACAGCAAAAATCGAGACTGCGGAGGGGATAGCTATTGCGCTAGCAGTATCACAGACCGAAGCGGACGTAATGGTCAGTGACTCTCAGGCGGCAGTACGAAATTTCGCTGATGGCCGAATCTCTCCGGAAGCACTGCGAATCCGGATGGCAGGTAACAAAAGTCAAGAAAGGAATGTTTATTTAATATGGACACCCGCTCACACCTCCACTCCGCCAGGAGGTGGAGGTCTGAGCAATAATAATAAGACGGCGCATGACGTGGCTCAAGGGCTTACAGACCGAGTCACGGCCGATAATAGAGCCAGCGCCTTAGCGTCTCCCGAGAATAAGGATGGAGAGGAATGGGAATGGGAGGATCGTATGACCAGATTTAATGACATCACACAACACTACTAATTGCAAAGGTGCGTTTTCCCACCACCTCACCAAAAGCTCAGCAAAAAGCAGTCTGTGGAATGGCGACAGTTACATACCAAAACTTATCTGAACCCGGTGATCTCGCACCTCATTTGCCCAGACATATGCAAGACAGCTACATGCAAAAACTGTGGTCCTAGAGCCAATCTGGAACATATGCTATGTGAATGTCGAGGCATAACAAACCATAATGGGGATGCAGCCTCTCGTGTTCGCCTCCGCGCACGCTGCGGGACGGTGTTGCTCAGCTCTGCCCTTGAAGATCAACTGTGGGCTGTCCAGCGGGCCGAGGAAGCCGCCAGGACTCAAGAACTCCTGGACGTCACCTAGGCTGGACCTTTTGCCCGTCCCACAAACTCGCAGGACCTTTCAATAAAGTTCTTAGAGTGACTGAAAGTGTACACGCTCTATACCACAAGAAGATGTCACTTAGCACTCCATGGTGAGTAAGGTCAAATGTTCTTTAATCAGCGTTATAGTCAGCACGCGTTTTAATATTATGTCGTTCGCAGATCATTTAACCGGTACCTGAGAATCACCTCCAGTGAAAGTATTCTCGAGCATCGAGCAGAAAGTCGTTAATTGCATGCAGGTAAGAAACTTTGTAAGTTATCGAGCATCGCCTAGTACCCGAGGGCATGATTCAGGGACGTCTTACATCTTCAAGTCAACAGAACACACGGTAACGGCTCCGTTGTCAAGTCTGCGTATTTCTCTTGAACCAGTTGCACCGAGATTCCCCGGCTGTGCTGCGTACTCGTCATCGGAGCACATTCGAAGAGAGATGCCAGAATCGAGACGAGAACAACTAGAAGCGGCCGCTCTCCAAAAGTCGCTCGCAAAGTCTGTCGAGACGGCTTGCCAAGAGTCACGAGATGACAAAGTTATGTGCATTGCAGTGAACACTGCAATGCACTGTGCATTGTGCACTGAACACTGTGCAACACTGCTATTTTACCTACATGGTTTATTCAATATTAAACCGCAATTGGCGTGTTTTTTTGTTTTTGTGAGGGTTTGTGTTGTAGAACTTTTACTCAAATGTGTCATTAGTGTTTTTCAAGGATTGTATTTTAAAACTTGTGCTGCTCTTTCTTTCTTGTATTTAACGTGTACATTCCTCAAAGTGTACGTGACAGCAAATTCTTCTGTTCTTATGCTTGTATTGGATTTTCACGTATGTTCTGATATGCTATCTTTTTCTTTTTTTTCTTTTGTTACACTACTTCGAAATGTATTTAATACCCACTCCTGCCTAAGGCCTGAACTACAGGCCGGCAGTACTTAAATAAAAAAAAAACACTTCGAGGGCAATGCAAGGTCAGGATGCCGCTCCACCTCCGGTGAAGATGAAAACATCGATTGTGAGTGTTCTGTTGTGCTTGGCGGCTGCCGAATGACTGTTAGAATGATGTCAGAAGAACTTCGTTTGGAAAAATCATCCGTTGATCAGGTTTTGAGTGAAATTTTGGAAATGACGATTGTTTGCGCCAAGATCGCACCGGAACTAATAGTGCGTGTGTTTTTACGCACGAAATTCCACAAGTGTGCTGGAACACCCTCCACACTCGCCGGATTTATTCCCCTGCAATCGTTTTGTTTTAGAATGCAGACTGGTGTTCCAGGGGTGAGGGAGGGGGGGGGGGTCATTTTGGGGATGTGAGGATAATTCAAAAAGAAACGCCATCGCTGCTGAAGCACTAAACAGAAGAGGACGTTCGAGGGTGCTTCCTGCAATTAATGAGGAGGTGGAACTAGTGTAGTGTGTCTAATGAGGAGTATTCTGAAGGAGACCGCATTGGTGCATCTGAGATTTCGTGCAATCAATATTTTAAAGGTACTGCGCAAATTCGCATGTTGCTGATCAGATACATAAAAGCTGACACCATATATTTACGCCAGCACGTCGTTTGGTAGTATCAAAAGTAAAAAAAAAAAGTCACAGCTTTGACCAAAAGGCGAAGCACCGATTGCGATAGAAAATTAGTGGACAGCTATACGAAGTAAAGATAGTAGTCTTATCGGCCGTATAAAATTGTAAACATAGGCATACTAAATTAACAAGCATGGTGTCACGCGCGCATAAGTAAACATCAGCGCATCTAGCTAGATGACCGCGAAAACTCGCTGTCAGAACGCTGGAGTGAGTAAGCGCGATAGCAGCAGCGAGTGAATTCATCTTTGTGCTGCCGCTCGGTCGCGTTAACACGAACTGCGCGCGACTGTAACACGGCGCGCTTTCTTCCCGCTACCCTCCCTTGCGTGCACGAGATTGAGCCGCGAACGCCGGTTCACTCTCGCAAGCTTTCACTCGTACATACAGCATACGGCGCGCGGCGACGATTTTATCACCCTTAGGCTTTATACGGAACCTCACGGCGATGGTGACGCCGACGGCAGCAATCCGCCTAGAGTGTCAGTGATCTAACTGCTGTCGCAATAAAAGCAGGTCGTTAAACGCTCATGCTTATCGTATCTTGTCTTCATTTACTTTTTACATATCTTCTCACATTGAATGTAGTAGCCAAGATTAATGTAGTGGCCAATACGTGCCGGAGATAACATTTCGAAGCCCATGCGATAATTGACAGAGACTCAGCCTTCATTCAAGCTACGGTGGTTACAACGGCGATTAGGTGAGCCAGCTTATCACACAACACATTAGCATGTACCCCGCTGAAATGCCATAACACCTATACTTTACATGCTACTTAAAAACTATAACGCAATCCAGATGAAGTACATAGGTAACGATAAAGAGTGTTCATTTATTGTGAACAACTATGAAACTCTGCAAAAACCAGAAATTAACGCAGATAACGGCTGGTGTAATCAAGATACTGCATATCTTCTTCAGGCGGGCCGACCCTATATATCATCATCATCATCATCATCATCAGCCTATATTTTTATGTCTACTGCAGGACGAAGGCCTCTCCCTACGATCTCCAATTACCCCTGTCTTGCGCTAGCGTATTCCAACTTGCGCCTGCAAACTTCATCATCCCATCTGGTTTTCTGCCGACCTCGACTGCGCTTCCCTTCTCTTGGTGTCCATTCCGTAACGCTAATGGTCCATCGGTTATCCATCCTACGCATTACATGGCCTGCCCAGCTCCACTTCTTCCGCTTAATGTCAACTAGAATATCGGCTACCCCCGTTTGTTCTCTGATCCACACCGCTCTCTTCCTGTCTCCTAACGTTAGTCCTAAGATTTTTCGTTCCATCGCTCTTTGTGCGGTCCTTAACTTGTTCTCGCGCTTCTTTGTTAACCTCCAAGTTTCTGCCCCATATGTTAGCACCGGTAGAATGCAATGATTGTACACTTTTCTTTTCACTATCAATCACCACCCAATTCATAATCAGCTGCTTGGTGCCGCATGATCAGCGCAACTTGCCGTGGGGCCCAAAGCGCTCCCGAAATTCACGAAGCCGCCATCATGTCATACAGTTCGTCAACCTCGTCGACGACGCATGTCGGGATAACCCCTGAGACAAGAGGACAGTGTCCTGCGGGCGGAGGTCACTCTCGTCCAAAACGCGAGTGGAGCCTCCCCAAGGGACTTGAGTCCTATGTTTAGAGAGATCGTTTGCTGGTAGACAAACCGGACAGTATAGCTCCGGATCTCCTCGGTAAACATCTGCTCGGTAATGTAAACATAGCCTTTTATGATTAGTACTGTTTCGCCACTCTGGCCTAGCTTGCCTCCTCGTTAACGCTGGAAAGTTTAATCCAGACACAGGCCTATAACAAGGCCTAATAACCTCGAAGTGGGTGTTGTTAGCTGTGTTGCACCATCAGTGACTGCTGTTAGATATACGGCCAGACAAGTGCCTGCTGCCTCTGCTTCATGCAAGAAATCACCCGCCGTCGCGCACAGATTCCAAGCTTTTTTTTGTACGAGCCAGCTGAGATTGTTGATCCGACGACGTCACGCACTGCGCACCGTTGATCGTCCGCAGCCTGTGAACGTGTTACCGCAAAGTTGGGGGCGTGCACGTGACTTATTGGGTCCACGTCCCTCCCAAGGCAGCGTGCCGTTCGACGAGTGATGCGAACGTTGACACCTTGCCGCGGTCATTCTCGGCGAGTTCATCGACGCAGTTCCCAGAGGTAGTTATTGAACTATCGTCATCGCCATATACCCACAAGGAAAACTACATGCCACCGGGACAGCACGGCTGACGTCACGTGTGGGGGAGTGGACGACGTGACGGGTAGGACCAAAAGAAGAAAAAGCGCATTTTCTTTGCGGCGGGGAGAAAGGGCTTAAAAGCAGCCGTTGGGAGGGGGGGGGGGGGGGGGGCTGCAGAGGATTATTGAGACTTCGTGAGCAGCGCTCGCTCTGCTGTCGTAGCTCCATTCATGTTTGTTTTAATAATTTTGCTCTTCCTCGCATAATGTCGCCAAACATGTAAAGTACATCAACGTTAATCTTCCGTCCTCGAGCTTCAACATCACTTCGGCATGCTTGAACATTTTTGACCGGAGAGCGTTCGACGTTCCGGGCACAGACCTGGCAGAGGAAACTTTCCAAATCTTTCCTTAAATCCAATACTGCATATAATGACTTTGAAAGTCAGGCCGTATCCACGCCGTATTCTGCCCCGCCTTTAGAAGTTAGAAGAATGTATTCCGTTACTTAGCGTAGTGTAATTCGATAATGTACTCCTGCTCGTATACCCACAGGGGCTGGCAAACATAACCAAACAAATGAAATTGTTCTGGAATCAAGAGAGCATCACCTTTTCACAGACCACGCGAAATTTCACGCATCTCTTAAGCTTCACGCTAAAGCATGAGAAGCGCGACGATGCCATCGCGTAAACACGCCCTGCCAGCATTCTTAGCGCCAAGCGTGATCATAGCCGTAAGAAAACGATTAGACGGATCAAATTTAGCAGGCGAAAAATCAATGTCGTCATCTTTCCAGCGGCTGGGCTGGTCGTCTGATAGAATAAGGCGTGTGCCTCGCTAGGCGACATAGCTTATAAATGAGGTATATTTGAGGTATGCCAAGTGGCTGCAATATCATGTTTGCGCACGAAGGTTTCTGCTTGTATCGTCAACCTAATCCGGCGCAAAGTACCATTTTCTTTAATTTTTTGTTTGCGAAGCTATTCTGCCCAGCGGGTGCTCAGCAACTCCTGCGTGCATTTATCAAAGAAGCCTCGCCTCTCCGAGCGAAGTGTCCCTATCAGCAGATCGCGTTTTCTTACGATTGCAAGAAAGCTGTTCATAGCTTCTCTTTACTGAGTGTTCAGATGCATTTTATGCCTGTCAGTACCACACTGGCGCAATGTTCCTTAATAAGCAACCCTACGTCTTAAACCAGAATATATGCAGTGCACCGTTGATTAAAAAAGGAAAAAGTTATGGTTGATCCCTCTTTCATAGGAATCGGTATAGAACACGAAAGTGTAACGTGTCTTCAAAGAAGCTGTTGCATGTTTGCTTCATGAACTCACGGTTTGCTGCAGAGAGAGGCGCACGATTTGCGGGCCGGCCACCTTGTTGTAGGTTTGTTGGCACGCGGCGTGCTTTTGGCGAGCGCCGTCCTGCTGGCGAGTGGTTGAGGCGAAGTTGCGAGCATTCTGGTCCGGCTCCGCAGTGGCTACGGCAGCCAGTCGAGCTGTGACGCCGACAGCTGCATGAATGCCAGTGGCAGAGTTCGCACCGTGCGCCGCGAACGCGCGAGGGCATTCTGCTTCACGCTGGCGTGTCTCACGCCGGAGCAAAGCGACATTCGCCCGGCGACGTCGTTGCCTTTGAGCGCCTTTTAGCGCCGCACTTGTCTTAGGTGGTGCCATCGTAAGCCAAGCAGTAGGCGATGCACTGCTGATGCACGTTGAAGCTGCAATCCAGAGCGACGAGGCGTCACAGGCCTAACTGCCTACACGAGGCCACCGAAGTATACACGGACTTGTCCGATCATCGTGCTTGTAGATTTAGATGTTCTCGTGGCTTTGTTTATCGCGATTCATATGCCTTCATTGCCGTAAATGTCAGAGCAGTTTATACATTTTGAAGTGCCGAAGACGCTGCGAACACACACACAGTCGCTACTAATTACAACTGTTCAGCTTGTCGAGGTGGCCAAATCAAAACGCGCCAACCGTCTCAGTGCACTGGCTCGCCCGCGATAAATTCATACGGGCATTTTACGTCGCGCATCCACGGCGTAATGGTTTAAATATCGGGATTCTCTGCTAAAGTTCCTGCGTTCAAATCCTTCTATCGGACAATTTTAGTATTGTTTTTATTGTATGATTATTTATAGTATAATCATTGCATGAAACTCTATGCGCGAGGCTACACTTCGTTCTTTATTATATGGCTACACCGCGTTGGAGCCTCCGCTGTGCTGTGACTATATACCATAGCCCTCCCTATCGGCGTTCGTTAATGTCACGATGCAGTACTTCGCTTCAGCTCGCCTAGATGGCGGCGCCAGAGCCGATCACTTCCGTTACATCAGTTGCCAGAAAACAGTCAGGAAACCCGGCATAAAACACTTTCGTTAAAAAAAAAACATATATGACGTGAAATGGTAAGGCGCAAAAATATAGTTTTTAAAAGCAGTGCAGTTGAGGCTATAACCACAGACAACATTGAGAGAACGTGTCTCAGTAATACCATTATAATTTGCGACAAGCAACTTCTGCAAATCTCGCCTAACAATAAATGACAAATTCAAGGAAACAGCTAAATGTTGTACATTTGGTGGCTTTTAAAGGCGCCTTTTATGATGAACTTTTGCATTGGGACACACATTTCCCGCTCAAAGAGCACGCTGAACGGAGAGGGGCTCTCGTTAGGCTCTCGATGAAACGAAACAAATGAAATTGCGTGGTGACCATTCAGTTATGGCTGAATTGTACCCATCGTGGGACCAGAATTTTGATTTGGTGCCCAAATGTTTACAAAGAATGTCGGAAGTTGGTATGTTTAGAAAACACCCAGAAACGCATTTCACACATCCATAACCATGTAGCATAAACCGATATCGCCGTTTTGTAAACCACATCTGCTAGAGCTCATGAATCAGAAAATTAGTATGTATGAGTTCGTAGCTTCCGTAAAAGTGTTGCAATGTTTTACGAACATTTTAGCGAATGTCTCACTGACAAACGACGGGGTTTATACAGAGCAATCTGCATAAATTTTGTCCGCTATAGATGTGCCAACAAGAGCTGTTCGCAAAACTCTGAAAAGGTAATTTTTTTTGTTAGTGTTGTAGCTTTATCTTTTAGTTTTCTTGGATTTTACGACACAAAATATCTGTGCAGAAACATTTATGGCCTAAATAATAAATTGCGCCCTTTATAGGTGCATGTAGAAATCACTAAATAACTAAATTATTACCGATAACCGATGTATATATGGGAAGATGAGTAGCACAACTTCGCGCTTAACATTGGCTTATTTACCTAACAGTTTCGGTCGGTGGACGAACCTTTTTCAAGGGATACATGAAATGGTCGCAACAGTCTCTTTATATATTCAGGTAGAGAAAAAAAAACTGCAAAAAAGATACAAGAGAGAGGGAGGACGGAAGAAGGAAAAAAGAAGAAAGAAAAAGAAGATTAGAGGCATGAGAGAGAGAGCCGAAGGTCAAACAGATTGCATGTTGGTAACGGGGTTATTCGCGGTACATTTCCGTTATCATTGGCAGTGGATACTGCAAGTCTTTGACACGGTCCCCGTTACGCGTACTTTGCCATGATCGACGAACACGCAAGCCAGTTTGAGTTGAATGTGTGAAAAGAGCGAGAGAGAGAGAAAGAGGCAGAGTCAGTTCCGAGGAGTACTAAGCACTGATCGTGGCAGAAAAATTTAGAGGACGCTTATGCTTCGCCTTTAAGAGTCGAACGCGATAGCATTCAACGATCCCTGGCTGCTTATCAGGGTTTTCTTTCTCGTATATTCAAATTACAATCCGACGCTATCACGTCTGTAGGTTGTGGTTACGTCGTAAGTTTACGATTTTTCTGACGGATTTTACTTTGATAATTCCATATTGGTTCACTAAGGCCTTGTGTCACGCGAAGGGCCTGCCCGGTAGGGGTGGTGCGGGATGATTGTTTCCGCCCGCGATGCCGGCGAGCCCACGCAGACGCCGACGCGGACACCGACGCCGACGCTGACGCAGGATTTTCTGCGACACGGGGCCCTTAACGCTATCGTGTTGAAAAGAAAAGGGAGGGGGGGATATGCTAGAAAAAGCAATGTAGAAAAAAGAAGAAAAAAGAAACTGCGCGTATATTATTAATAATAATAATCTGGCGAAATCAGAATGAAAAGAAAAGATTAGGCGTGGCTTTGCTATCGCCAACACCAATGACCAGCGGAGCTGACGGGAAGCCTCAGCAAAGTTGTGCAAAGCTAGGCGAAGAAGAGCGTGGTTTAGCAAAGCAGGATCTTGCACACTTCGAATTTCTTCTCGATGAGCTTCGCGATACCTTGATGTCCGATGCTCGTTCATTGGCGAGACACCCGGGATCTTCATTTCTTCGCCGCCGCTTGGTCACCGCTTCTCGTGCTCGAACACGTTCATCTTGTCCTCGGCGACGATTGGCTTCAACTTCCCTTGCCCGTTGCTCGGGATCGGCTCCCGAAGAAGAAGCCGCTCAATTGGAACGCCGTAGAGAAGCGACTCGTGAGCGTGCTAAAAAACAGACAGAGAGATTGTGGTTCTGAAGAGGAATAGCGCCTCTTTCTCTTCACAACCACAGTCTCCCTCTCTCTCTCTCTCTCTCTGTTTTTTAGCACACTCAGCGAGTCGCTTCTCTACGGCGTTCTAATTGAGCGGCTTCTTCTTCGGGAGTTCTAGTGGTCGGCTTCGCCTAAAGAGGCCGCCAATGTCAGAGCGCGCCTAATACTAGGGAGCGCTGACGTCATTACTAACGTCATACCACGTGCGCTCGGCGCGGCTGTGCATTGGCTCCGCTCCCGCTCAACTCCGCTCTTGCCACCTGTTCCTGCCGGTCCTCCTCTCCACTCAACTCCCTCCTCCCGCTCGCCACACTTTCTTCTCTCGAGAGAGCTTTCCCTATCGCTATACACTTGGCCCTACGCTGCGAACATTGCTGCGCACAGGAGCAAGCTCGACTTTAACAGCTCCGCTGTAAAACAAGTTACAGTAATGCGGACGGGTTGGTCCGCTCCCCCAGTTGAGTAGTGGGCATTCCTTCAGCATCACCCACGTATTCGGTTTGCATATGTAGTGAATGAGCTATTATTTAGCTACTCGAACTTATGGACTAAGAAACGAGAGGTTTCCCATGTTCATGGTGAATAGACTGGTGGGCTAGTTGGTATACTGCAGAACATTTAGATCTTGCACTTCGTTTCTTAAGCAGTCACATGTGTTGGTGCTATGGGCCCCGAGGGAATAAAGCCATTCTATCATTTTCATCTGCGCATTTCAAATTAGTCAAGCGGGGAATACGTAACCTTTGTTCTAAAAATGCTCCTCTAAACTTCTACCATCACCTGGTGCACAGAAGGTTCGAAAACCAAGTTTCGCGCCTAAGCGCAGCTGGGCCATACCCCTTGCAATTTCTGACAGCCGTGGCATGCAGCATGTTGAAGAAACGCCATGAATATCCGCTGCCAAACCGAGCAGAGGCAGAAAAGTGGTTGTGATGCCGTATCTGCACACCAAGTTAGCCATGATCTGAAGAAGATGGGCAGTCGTGTTGGCGTTGACGTCGTCTCTCCAGCCCCTTTGAAATTGCAAGGTTTGTGCGCGAAAGCAAACAAAACTACAAGGAAGTGTCATGTATGCAATAAAAAAAAAAACACCCGGAAAAATTGGGTTCCTGCATGGGAGGAGTGGTTTACCGCATTCCTTTACACTGCGGGAAGCAATATATTCAACAGGCGGGAAGCAGACGGGAAGATGCCTCAATGATCGCTTACGGGAACATTCGAACAATGTTAACAATCTGGTAAAGATTACGTCATCTAGCCACACATTGCTTTCGTTGTTGCTGTAAACCCTTGTTTGACAAAACACAAATGGTGTCCGAAAACCCAGATCAAGTGACTAGGGAGATAATAGAGGCGTTCCAAATGATTAGAAGTAATAACGCTATCAGTTACCCATCGGTTTCGCTGACAAAAAAACAAAAAACAAATCGGGTTCCTAGCGCAGCAGCGGCCTGGGGTGGACGATTATGCCGATAAGTGATCTTTGATGCGACGGTGGCGTTTTATTCCTTTTGTCACATGATAAATACATATCTTAATCATGCGCAATGAAAATTCAGTTGTTAGTAGCGCTGTGTCTTCGTTCCCTTCTGTTCTCCTATGTGCTCTCTTAGGCTTAACCTCAAGTTTCCCATGTGTTCATTTATGCCGTGCGGGATTGTTCTAAATTTGTGGATAAGGTACGACTCTCTTTGCTCCCTTTCACGAGAAGAGAGGAAGCCTGACTGGTATATATATATATATATATATATATATATATATATATATATTATATATATATATAGAACAAGTTATAGTATAAATGCAACACACCTGTCGAAGCTGGGTGCAGTGGTTGCTAAGCAAAGTGATTTCTCCAATTAAATGTATTCAGATAGGCGCTACTGAAATAACATTACTCTTGTCGGAGCCCTGCCCTGACATGCCAGGTCGAGCCGTCACTTCCGAAACGGCCAGAAAAACGTCATTCGAAGGCCGTCAAGAAGCATGTTTTCAGTTTTCTGCCCTCCGGCATCGCTGACCTGGGATCTTGAGGCGTCACTGTCACCGAACGTGGCTTTCTGCAGTCCGCGCTGTGGCGTCTTCCCTGCAAATCAGCTGTCGTAGGCAGCTACTCATTTTCAAGGTTAGTAAAGCAATCCACAATACAAAAATCTTGCTGTAGCAAAAATAACGCTTCTTCTCTCTCTCTCTCCATTACAAATTAGTGCAAGAAGAAAAGGAAATGCTGCTACAACTATCAACTGCAAACTACTACTAATACTAGTACGGCAATGACGGTGTCAACAGCAACAACAACAACAACAAAAAAACTATTTGAAGTAGTTGCTTAGGCGAGCGGCTCTGCGCACGTTTTTGGTCAAATAACACGTTTAGAAGGAAGCACACTTCCCATGTTGGCAAGCAATTATCTAGAGTTTCAATTACACTATGAAAATAAAAGGTAAGAAAACGCCTGAACTAGATTCATCCGTGTACAATTTGAGCACGCGCTAAAAATTACTCCCTCAATAGTTGATGCTGACTAAATCCCTCTGTCAGCAACGTATCACATGTCAATTCCTAAACTCGGGGCTTCGCAAGCTAGTTCACAAGCTAGCACTTTTATCTGAATTTGTCGCAACAGTGGCTTGCGCACAAAGATTGGTAAAAATGTACTCTTCGAGATTTGACTAGGCGTTGCTGTTACTATAGTAAACGTCATTACCTATAGGAAAAGTTCACGGCATTGCCGAGCTTTAGACACGACTAATTAAGACGTTTGAATGGTGAACCTCTGGTGTGCGTTACCTTGTGCACCTTCAAGAGAACAATGGCACGCCCGTGCAATCCTTTCATCTAAGTTGGTAACCAGAGGGTAAATTAGGGTTGACTGTTCAGCGAAAGCATCTAATTATCGCAGGCTAACGAAGCTAGCCTCGTTAGCACAAGAAGTCATTAAATATCTGGGTATAAATGAAAGATCGAGTCGTGAATAAACCTTTACTAGTTCTGAAAGAAAACGCACGAGTCAACTTTCACTAACTAGTGAGCTCCGCAAGAGCGGAAACTTGCCCTAATTGCACCTTCATTATCATATCATACCAGCGCAGAAATATGAGGGATGAACATAGAAGCTTATATACGCAAAGCTTACATTATACTGCGAGTTGGAAGTCAGCTGTGTGCGTGTTTTTTTCTAGGTTCGGTCTTCGTTTTTTCGTGTTGTTATTAGATGATTTGAACTCGTGCGGTTGGCCACAGTTGAACGAACGCATACGCCCTCTTTCGTTATTAGATGATTAGAACTCGTGCGGTTGGCCACATTTAAACGAACGCATACGGCCTCTTTCGTTAGACCCGCAAAGAGTCTCATTGAATTTGGGTTCGGCCTCAAAACGCTAACGAGAGTGCCTACGAATGTTTCACAGTCAGTTTTACGATTGTAACTTGCAGAATAGGAAGCAGCAGTGGTGGTTTCATTATTTTAAGTTCAAGCTTTATCTCTCTGGCTTGTTAATGATCGCACTAACTCAAACGCGCTTCTCAAACTTTAAAAGGTGGTGACACAATGAAGGAGTCATCTCCTTTGAGCGCTCGCTCAAAAACTCACTGCGTATACACAGATTACACGGGGTTATGTTCAACCATCCAGTTGATTTTTTTTTTGCACAACTTAATTCGGTGGCAACAAATGTGGTCACGAAAACAGAAATAATGGTTTGGGAGGCAAGGTGACATTTGGCACTCATTCTTCTGTGCTGTCACAGTATGAGCCCCTATATGACCAATGATGATGATGATAAAAACATTTATTGAAAATAAGAAAGTAAACCTTGGGTTACGGGAAGATATGGTCAGGTCCCTAGTCCGGGACACCGTTGGAAAAAGCCGCTGCCCGTGCTCTTTCGATGAGGGCTCGTTGCCTACGACCAATAAAAAAGGTCACAGTTTCGCCCTAAGGGCGAAGCAGTGAATGCGATAGCAACACAGCAATGTCATACGAAGTAAGGTGAGCGGCTTTGGTAGCAATATGAATTGTAGTAAACATGAGCTGATTAAGTAAGCAGGTGTGCTGCGGCGTAAGTAGACCGACATGAAGAGAGACTCGATGACCACGAGAAGGCGCGTGTGAAACGGTGGTGTTGATGAGAAGCGCTGCCCGTGGGCAGCGCGTGCGAAGGGACACACCCGTAGCGCTGCACTGCCGACCCGGGCAGCATTGCATGTGTAGCGTGCGTTGGAAAATGTGGCCCGACTATTACTAACTGATTGAACAAGCGTGGTGTGAGCGCGAACAAACAAACATGAATAGATCACACTGAAAGACTGCAGACAACGACTGTCAAAACGCTGGCAGCAAGCGCATATATACGCCGCAGCAGCGGGCGAAGGTACGTGCGGTCTATCGCTTCAACGGAAACTGAGCGGCGAATGCGCGGCGCATAAAGGTCAGAGCCGTGTGGAGATAAGAGACGGTGCGGACGAGCGACGAGCGCGGTTGTTGGCAGCGTAGAAGTGCGCCCCCCCCCCCCCCCGCGCTCGCTCCGGCGCTGGCTTCCCGCTTCCTTGCTTGCGCGTGGGTGATTGAGTGCGTTCGCTCTCCGTGATAGCGCGCGTCCCCGCACGCTTCCGCTCGGGCATACGGCGCGCGGCGAAGATTTTATCTATAGGGAACCTCACGGCGACGGCGACGACGACGGCGACGGCAGAAATCCGGTAAAAGTGTCCATATAATTGCTATCGCAATGAAAAACAATTTCACCGCCCACGAAGTCCGTACAGATGGTAAACCAGCGAAGCTGAGATGTGCGGCCCCGGTGTTTATCACTGGGTTAATCCCGACAGTTCGGTAAAGTCTTCCTCAATTGTTGGTTACGTACTTGTCTAGCTCGGCTGCACGAGCCATCGGATCGGCCCGACATTGCCGCTTGCGCGCTGCATCGTGGACCCAATCTTCTGCCGAGGCGTTGGCGCGACGCCGACGAGATCTCTCCGGCTCTTGAGCGCGGCGGCTCATACCCACATACCAACACGGGTATGAGCCACACGTGATTTCTTTCTTTCTTTCTTTTCTCTTTCTTTCTTTTCTCTTTCTTTCTTTCTTTCATCCCGACAGCTCAACAAGATTCCTCATATCAGGCACGCCATCTACACCGATGACGTAACCATCTGGACGTGCACTGGCTCGGATGGAGAAATTTCAGAATCACTGAAGGCAGCAGCGGACACAGTGCAGAAACACGCTCGCAACAATGGCCTCAGCTGTTCACCGAAAAAAAATCAGAACTGCTTATAGTCCGGAACAAAACTCCCGCAAACCCGGCTGCCAATATGACCGCACACATTCAGGTGCAGGTGGCTGGTTAACCGGTCCCGCCCGTTCCTAAAATCAGAGTGTTAGGATTGTGGATTCAGCAAAACACGCACAACCAAGAAGCCATAACACGACTCCAAACTACAGCTGGGCAACTACAGAACCTTCTCAGAAGGGTCTCCAACCAACGGCACGGAGTTAAGGAGAAAGATATCTGCAGACTAATCCAGACTTTTTTTCTGAGCCGAGTGGCGTATGTCTGCCCTTACATCTCAGAAAGAGGGACTTGGAACGGATTAATGGTCTAATTCGAACGTTACTCAAGCGGGCTCTTGGGCTACCAAAATGGACTAATACGAAGGCACTCCTGAGTCTAGGGATGCATAACAACGCTGAGAAAATCATAGCGGCCCACAAATGGGCTCAAACATTTTGATTATCCGACACACACGCCGCACAGTGGATCCTGGACACCTTGGGGTATCGCCCAGCCTTAGACATCCCGCAACGACGCCGGATACCTAACACTATCCGGACGAAGATCATTATCCCCCGCTTCCGGAAAACATGAGCACTGAGAACAGCGGTAGACGCAAAGCTAGGGCGGCGGAACTCTGGCAATGCTACAAAAATCAACCCGCCATATACGTGGATGCTGCTCGCACCAGTGATGGTCGACACACCATAGCCGTCACTAATGGCGACGGACACATACATCAGCTGTGGGACGCTAAACACATCCTCCATTGTGGAGGCGGAAGAGGCCGCCATCGCCATGGGCACCTCCATCCCTGGCACCAAGATTATTATATCCGACTCGAAAACAGCGATTCGTAACTGCACCTCGGGCTTCATTTCCCCTCGAGCGTTCAGAATCATCCACAAAGAACTCAATGAGTTGAAGTTGGTGTGGGTACCCGCTCATGCGGGCAACCCCGGTAATGAGGCCGCCCACCTAGCCGCCCGAGCAACAAGTAACCGGGAGGTGGGCCTGCCCGACCGGGTTTACCGACATGAAGGTATCCACACCTGTAACGAAAGACCATTTATTACCACGAATCGAGGCGCATATATCCATCCCCGCACGAGACAGTGAGAAGAATACAGGCCACTAACCTACGGAGAGTACAGACTAGGTCTGTACTTTGTCCAAAAAGACGAGCTGCAATGACCGGTGGTGAATATCCACCAAACTGCAAACATTGTAACTGCCCCCTGGCGGACCAAGATCACATCGTGCGGGGATGCCAAAAGAACCCTCCCCCGAGGGAACTCTTTAGGCAAGCTCCTTCACACGAAGAGTGGGAGATGAAGACCAAAACTTACAACCCGGAAGACAAGATACGGTTGGCGGAATGGGCTGATAGCGTGCCTGCAAAGCAGACGCCACGCTAGCCCACTCCGCTGGGAAAGAAAACTCCACTCAACCTCGATAATAAAAGTTTATTCTCTCTCTCTCTCTCTCTTCGTTCTTTCTTTCCTTCTTGTCCCTGGCTCATACCCGCATATCCAATGCGGGTATGCGACACACGTGATTCTATTACAGCGAAGCTGTATACGGCTAGCCGATTCGTCCATCTGTCGCCTGAACGCATAAACTATCATCATCAGCAATGGCTCGAGCGTCGTCGTCTCCTTCCAGAGCTGTCTCGTTGGTGCCCCACGGCGCAACCGGGCGATCGAACGTGCTCGTGCCCATGCTCCCGCGTTCGTCGTCGTCGATCGTCTTCTTCCACAGCGGGCTCCATTGCCGCTCATCATTCCAGCGTAGAATTTCACTTCTTTTCTGTCGTCGTAATGGGGAGGCCGCGTTTACGGGGGTATGAGCCATTGCTTAAGGTGGTATGAGCCATTATGCATTGTCTTACGTGACGGACAGATTTACTTTTCAAGCGATTTAATTTTGAGGAATCGCAAGCGACAATGCGACAACGGCGAACTGCGGGCATACCGTCAGTGACGTCGTTTTCTCCGTCGCAGCCGAACGTGCGTGTAACCTCATTAAGACGTAACCAATAATTGAGAAACGCTAATTAACCGTCGAGATTAACCCAGTGATGAACACCGGGCCGAATGTTTCAGCTTCGCTGGTTAACCATCTGTACGGAAGTGCTTGGGCGGTGATCTTTATTGTTAATCGTGACGTAACTGATGAGCATGTGATGAGACACATTCGTACCCGTACATGTCAGCTTTAGTATACACCAAGTGAACGAGACGCGAGTTTTCGATAGGCTTTCGATGGGTTTATCTCCGCCGGAGAGTTTATGTGGTCGGACCAGGAGCGTTTCGCTGAGGCATATACAGCTTCGCTACAACTCTTTTTCGTGGAATATTTTACCATGCTCCTATAGCATTCCTTGTTTCGGCCTAACGGCGAAATAAGGACATTTAAATCAATAAATCAGTAAATTTTCCAGTGGCTGGTTTCGAATAAAGGACCTCTGGCACATAAGCCCCATGCTGTAACTACTCGACACCGATGCTTCTCGCGCATAAAGGCGTGCCTCATGATGACTCAGAAGGGTCATGATGACTCAGAAGGTCATGATGACTCAGTAGGGTGTGCCTCATAATCGGATTGTAGTTTTACCATAGTTAATCCCCCATAATTTATTTAAAATTGTTATCACGCCATCATAAGTATTACGCGGGCCATTCCCGAATATAGGGCAGTAGAAAATGAGTCGAACACTCCCCCTACGGCCCTCACGTGAGGAAGGACGCGATCAAGTGTGGCGCGTAGTGACTGTGCCTCTATCTCACCTCTAACAGGCACAGGAAGAGTGCCTTTCATCGAATTCTGCTGGAGCTTGAATTGTCTTCAATTTTTTTCTTTCTCTTCGTTTCATTCCGACCTGTAAAAGTGCTTTTCTTCTTCTTCTTCCTGTTGATAAGTTTTTACTCGGCTGGGTAGGCGGGTTTTCTCAGGAGAACACATTACTTAGGAATTCCTCGGTCAGATTTCCGGATGGTTTCGACTTTCGAAGAAGTCGGCCTCTGCTTGGTGTAGTAGAGTCTCGTTACGGGCAACCTCAAGGAACCGAAGAAATATCTAGCGAATAATCCAAGTGCCGTTTATTGAGAAAGATATGCAAATGTGCTGCACTGTATATTCCATCTTAACTCGGTTAGATCTGTTTAGCATAAAGAAGTGGGCGTACAAGTTAGTTTGCTACGTGGTCTGGGTACGGTCGACGGCTACTGAATTGACTAAGTTTCGCTAGTTTCCGATTTTGAGGAGACGCCGGTGGCGTATAAAAAATTGCTCTTACTGCTTCATTCGGTGGGCGAATAAGACGTGCTGTTGCAGGGGGAATAGGAATTATCAAACAGCGCTATGCAAGGCGTCCGAAATATATGTTGTCCTTATTTTAGTTCTCCATGGGGCGAGGGATGGTCGAGGTCCGTGCACGCTATCGAGCTGTCGAGGTCCGTGCCTATAGATTAGGAATCTTAGAAATTTTCGCCCGTTTGAGTCTTTGCAACCACTTTTCGAGGATGGCTGTTTAGACAGACTACAGGTGTTGCAAATGTAATTAAACATATTAGCACTACTTGAAGAAGCAGAATCCGCTGCTGACGCAGAGAGAAGACAATGATTCAGAAGCGCGAGGCTTGCGCTGTTTCCTGCCATTTTCGGTTCACTTGCTGCGACTTTGTCCGTTTACAAAGAATGCTGATCCTAAACGCCCCAATATATTTGGTGGAGGTTGGTGGGTCGCTACAACCCTTGAACTCCGCAGCCATACCTTGCCTTCAATTTATCTCATGGCCACAGACGAAGAGCAGTAGGTCGCTTCCCAGCCTCCAACTCAGGTCTGTTCCGGCACTATTCGACAACGTGACCTCCTTTGCTTCAGCGGGGCCGACGACTATACGCAGAGGACTGGCTTGAATCATACGCGCTAGTTATATTGAAGATGCGGTCGACCTTTCCATGCGTGCCATTCCATCCACGACCGAGACCGACAAGATCAAACACATATTGAAAGGTGTCAATGACGATTCATTTCAGATGCTCGTTGCCAAAAATCCACAGAAGGCATCCGATGTCATTAAAATGTGTGAAAGTGATAACGAGTTGGGCAAGTAACGTGACGCAGCGCCTCCTCGCCCGACGAAACGATTTCCGCCTTAGCAACTGCTGATCTTGCGGCACACCGCTATTTGTCACTTAACGACGTTAAGCAGTTTGTACGCGAGAACGTGGTGCCTCAGCTGTGCCCTGTTCCTTGTACCCTTGGTGCTGTTCCATCTATACGCTGCCAGCCTCGATACAATGCTACGTTGAAAAGCAAGCTTCCGAGGTGCTACCCGCAGCCCCTGCAATAGCGGTGGCGTCTCCACTCACGTACGCCGAAGCCGTGGTCACGCCTCTGTGTCTATCCATCGAGAACTCTTACGTGCCCACACGCACCTTCCTTGCGTTGCCCCAATCTGTGCACCAGGGTGCCCGTCCATTCTACCGACCGGTAACACGTTTTCAGAACCTCTGGCGCACTTTTGACAACCGCCCGACATGCTACTCGGCCGGCATCCCAAGCCACGTAGCGCGGTTGTGCCACCGGCATGGGTTTCCCTCTGATTAGGACGTGTGCCCAAATACCTATGCTTTTGCAATGAAACCGCTTCGTCTGGCCCTTCTGCTGACTCCTCGTCTTCGATGTGCCGGAACTTCAACGCAAGCCGGTCGCCTACACCACGTCGCAATTTCCTTTCCACAATGCCGCGAGGCCTTCTGCTTGTCCCTAAATAAAAACTCGAAACCGCAGTTCCGGCGGCAAAGAACAGCGCATGCAGCTTTCGAACTTTTCGAGAGCTCGTTTCTACCCCTCTAATGTTGTCGCCCTCTCAGTTGAAGGTGTGCCCGTTCTAGCCTTTGTTGTCACGGGAGAAACCATGTCTGTAGTGCCTGAAAAACTTTGCCGTGAACTCCGAAAAAATAACAACACCTCTTTCTGACTTTATATCGAGCACGCAACGAAACCGATCTTTCGCGGAATGCAAAGAACTCATCTTTATTCAAGACGTTTTATACGCAGTCCAGTTTGTTGAGCTGTTGAAGCGCTCCAACAAAAGTATACTCGGCTGGTACGTACTTTCTCTGCGCTCACCACGCGATCATCGACTGCACTCGAGCCGAAGTCAAGTTCTTGCTGTTGTGTAACTCCACTTTCCTCGACTAGCCACCCTCTGCTTGCAAAAAGTGTTTGTTGCCGGCGACACTGCGATATTTGCCTTTCTCATCCGCTCGGGTGCCCCTTTTAATTGCGAAGCACTTTAGGGGCTTGAGCTGTCGGCGTGTAATGTGATCTCATGTTGTCGTGGTCCCGCGCAAAAACAGGGTCAAAACGAATAAGGAATTGATTAAAACCGGTTCAAAATAAACTGTCATGATTGAGAATAATGTAAAAGATATGAATAATGAAGCATTAAGCGCATTATTTAGCAGAAACACGTGAAAATCGAGAGAATCTTGTAATGTGATCTCATGGCGGCGTGGTCACGCGCAAAAACAGGGTCAAAACTAATAAGGAATTGATTAAAACCGGTTCAAAATAAGCTGTCATGATTGAGAATAATGTAAAAGATAGGAATAATCAAGTATGAAGCGCATTAATTGCCAGAAACTCGCGAAACTCATTAAAATCTTGTGATGTGATCTCTTGTTGTCGTGGTAAAGTGCAGCAAAGGCTTTGGCTCCATGTGCGTGGCGGTTCCCCACCAGTTGTGCCTTAGCACAGATGTCAAAACAGATGATGGATTGCTAAACACAAGATAAACACATTATAAAATTAGATTAAGACAAGGAAGCCCAAGGGGAACACCGGCGAATCCCTGCTTCGCACTTCCCCAGCTTTCACGTCGAGTGGCACTGCATTACGGTTGAGTTTACCAAGGCCACTGTCCCTGACCGGTACCCATTCCTTATTTAAATTTCCTTATCATGATTAGGGTCCCGTGCGAGTATTTGACCTGGATAAACGTACTTCTTTACAGACTCTAGAGGCTGACTGGAGACCCTGAATGCTTGTCTTGTGACGTCGATACTGGCTGAAGCGTACATTTACAGCGAAGCTGTATACCTCTCGTTGGTCGGAATATTTCGTGGCGTAAACACGAAACGCTAGGTTAACAACTGAAGGCAAAACGGCGCATGTTTCTTTGCAGTCAGGCATACAGCATATATATATATTGCCACGTAGCCTGCATTCACGTACCACGCAGATCGCTTTGAACACCAACAGCGTCCATCACGACACGCGGAGTGCGCCTGTCTACCACCCTGCGTGCGCACGAGCTCCCACCCAGAAGCTGCCCCACCAATGGAAAACGACAGCGCGTGGCTTCATCAAGGGAGGCTGCGAGCGGCGTTCGAGGACAATGGCACGCGACAGAGAACGTTTTCGACTACTTTCGCTGCGCAGGCAACAGAGCTCTGGGCAGAAGTTCGCCCCTTAATAAATAGTTTATTCTTATAAACCTGTAGTGACTGAAGTTGCTACAATATATATATATATATATATATACATACTTAGGCACGTCACAACGCTTTCATATATAAAAGGGAGACCCGTCTATAGCAACTCATTCGGTCCATTCTAGGACTGCCATGGGTAGACCACGGAAATTAAAGACACCAGAAGAAGAGCGTGCATACAATGCTCGACCATGTGTGGTATTTGTACAGCTTCGCCGGACATTCACGTTCGCAGGGCGGGATGGCGGCCAATTTTTTTACTCATTCTGAAGCCGCCGTCCATTGCAAGTGCATCCTGCTTCTTTTCGCCGTAAGTGCTAATGCGCGATATATACTTCCACTGCCACTAGTGTTTCCAATCCATTTTCCTGCCCCGCCACCTTATGCGGGGTGAGCGGCTTAGCAATGTAGACGAACTTGAGTCCTTTTCTGCATACGTCGTTCATGATCTAACGTCTTCTCTTCAGATTAACACAATTGAAGCATCCGCTATACTCTCTCGACCATCGTTTACCAAGGCCCTTTCTCCGTGTGAAGACGCCCAACTTACTCAGCAGCAAAGTGAACAGCTCATCTCCTTACTTGAAAGCTTTCGCGCCAGCTTTTTCGGCCGTACTCCAACCGCGGCTCACCACATCGACACTATAGTCTCCAGGCTCCTCTACGTCGGCGTGCATATCATGTGTCAGTCACTCGGTGCTGCATCGCGGCAGAACAAGTTGATGACATGCTTGAGCACGGCGTCATACAGTTATCGAATAGTCAATTTCCATCACTTACTGTTCTGGTAAAGAAAAATGACGGCTCATTAAGGTTCTGTGTTGACTACCGCCGGCTAAACAAGATGACGCGCAATGACGTCTATCCGGTGCCTCGTATAGATGGCGCTCGACGGCCTGCAAAGAGCCCAATTCTTTGTTCGTTAGACCAGCAGTCCAACTACTGTCAAGTTGAGACGCTTCGCGGGTTTGGATTTGGCCTTACCGAGTGCTTTGCATAGACAAAGAACCCGCGAAAAATAAATACATTTCCCGAAAGGTAATAAAATGATTTCGCATACCCACACGTAAGCAGTGTTAAGTGTCTCTTCCAAATTTTGTCACTCTTTGCACCGCCGGCCACTTTTGGTACCATCGCTTGACCCCACCAGATTTCCAGCCTCGATCATGGGACATCAAATGTTTTGCACTAATAAAATTCACGAATTACCTGCATGCATTGGGACACGATGCGTGATACACGATGCTTGGACTCCGGTGTAAAAGGAAGGTGGCGCATTATTAGAAGGCAGCAAAACACCATAACTAATTTCCCGCGTAAATTTTGAAAAGTGATTTGTTACCTACGGTTCGTAGAATGAAACAGCGCTTCATATTGTGGGTTCCTATAGGATCAAAGGTTTGTGCAGAAAATGTGGAAGAAACAGAAGGTTTCCTCCACCTTATCAGGACTGTAAGTCAGGCGAGTTGGTAACTAATAATACTTAAACAGCACTACATGCAACAGGTACGAGCTAAGAGAAGGAAAAATGTTTTGCACGTCTTCTGCAGGGCTCCAGAATAATTTCGACGAATGTTACAAGGGGCTGGTCAGTTCCACGGGTATCCCTGGCCCACATGTTCGGAGCTTGCCGAGATCGTTGAGCAGCGTGAGGCAAACAACATTCACAAACAAATAGCTTCGAGAATGAAGCTACGCGGCCTGTATTCGAAGAGAGATAGAAAAAAAAAACGAGCTAAATCTGTTGGTCGAAGCACATATGAGCCAATAGAAACGATGGACCTAACATTCGATAAGACAGGTGGTCGGTGGAATACAGCAGTTACGAACGCAAAGCTCTATGAACTCGGCCCCTGTGGGGGATACAAACGAAATGTCTAAAGCTACGTCAAATGTACACGCGAACAATCCAGTTTGTCGCGTTAGAGATATGGAGTATTCTTAAACAAAAACGCTATTTCGCAACCGCATTCCGCAAAGCTTCGTGCAACCTTGGGACTCCAGGAGCTAGAATACATACAGAGCTGCTTATCACATACACGCATATAATCCTGCCATCAAATGTGCTAAGTGGAATCCTGCCTAAACAAGCGGGAGAATCTTCGAGCAGTAGCACAACTCGACGGCAATCAGTGCCAGCCTGGGGGATGGCTCGCCATTCTAACGAAAGTGAAGTAGAAGAAGTTCCACACGACAAATACGTTATAGCATGAAAGACCAGAGCCGAATGGTCGCTAAACGCACAAGAATTGGCATTTGAAACGCCCGAATAAACTAAAGATATGCGTCGAAGGCCCCAACACCGGATAGAACGCGTTTGTCTTGCTTTGAAAGCGCGCATCAACCCTATGGAAGTAGAGGCGGCAGATGTTGCAGCAGTGATGAGCACTAGGGTAGTGGGTTTGACACAGCTATAAATGGGAGGAATAGCACTTATAGGTGACGCGGACATGAAAGAACGACATGTCAGGACCCATCCTTGGCGTTCTTACTTGTCCGCGTCACCTAAGCGCGATGGTCCTATTAAGTGATAAGCACGACGGTCTGCTCTTCCCGTAAACAACTCAGATAAGCCGCACCGCAACAAACACAAAATGAGCGTTGACGTGAGGGAAGCAAGTATTTATCGGTTCAGCGTGATTATGCCCGACGTATCTTAACATGAAACAGCGAAAATCAATGCAATACACCGGACATACTCCCATAGAAACACTATGGGATCCATCTTACGTATTTGTAAAAAAATGTCACAGTTTCGCCATAAGGGCGAAGCAATGAATGTGATAGCAACACAGCAATGTCATACGAAGTAAGGTGAGCGGCTTTGGTAGCAATATGAATTGTAGTAAACATGAGCTGATTAAGTAAGCAGGTGTGCTGCGGCGTAAGTAGACCGACATGAAGAGAGACTCGATCACCACAAGAATGCGCGTGTGAAACGGTGGTGTTGATGAGAAGCGCTTCCCGTGGGCAGCGCGTGCGAAGGGACACACCTGTAGCGCTGCACTGCCGACCCGGGCAGCATTGCATGTGTAGCGTGCGTTGGATAATGTGGCCCGACTATTACTAACTGAATGAACAAGCGTGGTGTGAGCGCGCACAAACAAACATGAATAGATCACACTGAATGACTGCAGACAACGACTGTCAAAACGCTGGCAGCATGCGCATACGCCGCACCAACGGGCGAAGGTACGTGCGGTCTATCGCTTAAACGGAAACTGAGCGGCGAATGCACGGCGCATAAAGGTCAGAGCCGTGTGGAGATAAGCGACGGTGCGAGAGAGCGACGAGCGCGGTTGTTGGAAGAGTAGAAGTGCGTCCCCCCCCCCCCTCCCTGCTCCCTCCGGCGCTGGCTTCCCGCTTCCTTGCGTGCGCGTGGGAGATTGAGTGCGTTCGCTCTCCGTGATAGCGCGCGTCCCCGCACGCTTCCGATCGGGCATACGGCGCGCGGCGAAGATTTTATCTATACGGAACCTCACGGCCACGGCGACGCCGACGGCAGAAATCCGGTTGAAGTGTCCATATAATTGCTATCGCAATAAAAGTTGAAAGAGGACGTTGGACGTACATTTAGCCACAGCCATTTGCGAAGCGTTTCATTCAGAAGTGTTCTTCGCTATTGACCGGCCGCGTTCGCTAATAATAGGTCCAGCACCAAGACTGGCTGGTGTTTCCTCTTACAAAAAAAGTATAGCGTAAGAGCTTTTACGTGAACATGGGACTGATGCCGAGTTCACAATAGGTTTTCTTTCATAACAGCTGTCTAGGAACCCTGCCGAACAAGGGAGTGCATATCCATTGTGAACCGCGCAACACGATCGCTTCGCAAACTCTTTTGAATAATTTCTTCATAAACTTGACGTTGATGGGCTTCAACGCATAGTGTATTCACCATTTCGCTCGCATGTGCTTTTGTGCTTGTGCTCGCAACAATAGGTCCAGCACCAAGACTGGCTGGCGTTTCCTCCTACAAAAAAGTATAGCGTAAGAGCTTTTTCGTGAACAAAGGACTGATGCCGAGTTCACAATAAGTTTTCTTTCATAAGAGCTGCCGGCTATTGACCGACTGCCTGCGCTAATAATAGTGTCCAAAATTACGATCTCAGCCTGCTACTACGAACAGTTCTAGAGATGTCAGGATTGTTTTTGCGAATAAGTTTGCTATTGCGAGAATTCGAAAGTGGGTAGCCTGACAAGTAGTATTAAGCCATGGCACAACTCTGTTCAAGGACCATCCTGTCTGGGGCATCCGGGGGAAGGGCAAGAAAACTGCGGCTACGTATACAGGATGAGAGCCTTCCGATCGAAATTAGCAAAGGCGAAGAGAAAGGAGGGCTCAAGGAATGTGGCGATGGCGTTATTTGAGGAGAAAATAAGAAAAGAAAAGAATGACACGAAACGATAAGTAGCTTCATGTACAACAGTCGCTATTTCAATGCTGCTGCTGCTGTTTGGACAACCGCAGTCGAGTGGTTCTTCGATATCGCGTTAGCCGAGCGAAGCGAGGTTATTAGTTTCGCGATGGAATGTGGAAATAATTTTTCGCTGTGATCTGTCCTTGAACGAAGCGGACATGGTAAGATGCGCACGCACGCACGCACGCACGCACGCACGCACGCACGCACACACACACACACACACACACACACACACACACACACACACAGACACACACGACATGGTAAGATGCACACACACACACACACACAACACACACACACACACACACACGACATGGTAAGATGCACACACACACACACACACACACACACACACACACACACACACACACACACACACACGCACACACACACGCACACGCTTGCTTAAAGTTTGCGGGTACTGTCTTTCTGAGCAGACAAGAAGTCCGGCTACGGCGTATTTACCACTTAGTGTGCCCGAATGGGGAACTTTGACCACAGGGTATGTTCAACTGAGCATGTCATACTGTTTACGCTGCTGTAAACACAAGTAAATATTGGGAAGTACCTGAAGCATGATGGTTGGTGCTAAGACGTTGTGTCTAACACCATTTCGAGAAACACATGAAGCAGAAGATTTGAGGAGAAATACATTCGTGTATTTTTCCGTGATGTGGAGGAATGCTAGAGACATATACTGCTACAAAATGTGCCAGTGGCATGCTCTTCTGAGTACGGAGTGGATGTCGAAAGTTTGTTTGGTCTGAACATAGGTAGCGATCATCTCAAGGAGTGGTAGAGGGGATACCCCTCTACCACTCCTTGAGATGATCGCTACCTATCAGGGATTTGTCACAACACACTAAATAAACTAGATTTAAGCGTAGCAATTCAAAAGAATAGACTATGTTCAGTGAAACGAAATGTGCACGAACGAGTATCTCAACCTATGATTCCAGCCATCGAGAAAAAAAGAACGTAAGAGAATGACTTTGCTCCAACTGACAAATATTCCGCCTCTTTTCATCTATATTCGTATTCGATATTACAGGTATCTGTTTTCATTCGTACCGGAAGTAAACTGGAATCAAGTATACGCAGTAGCTTAACACAATTGCGCCGTTTGCGACTCGCCACCGTGGCCTCGATCTCAGCACAACTTTATCCGGTTCGCAAGCTCAACTTATATATCACTAGTGGAGATTCTGTTTTGCTGAATAAAGAGGTTAGCCGTAAAAACAAAATGTGGATGCAATGACAGAATCTCCAAGCAAGCTTTGTCATTTGCTCACCAAGGCGATTGGGCTCCGGGTGTGCTTATGAGTCTATCTATCACGTCAGCATGACGTCCTGCGAAGCGTCTTCGTGACACCTTGCCTCGACGCCCACGATACGTGGTTGGCTACTGCCGCTGTCGGAGCATCACAACCGAGAGGACTATTCGCTCCTCGGAGATTACTCGGCCCCTACGAGATGGGAAGCATAACAGCGTTCCATCTCGTCAATCACTTATAATCATTATTCACTTAAGGCCAGTAATCGGCGAATGCCGAGCCCCGACGTGACCATGATGCGTTGCGCCAGTTCCGTGCAGTGCAGTGCAAGGCGTGGGTCCGGTGAGTCAACCGGAAAAGAGCCAACCGCGTCAGCCAACCACCAAAGCGGTTCTCCATTGTCGGCCTCAAATCGCGCTTTCCATGACGCCGACAAAATGAAAGTGTCACGGAAGGATTAGTAGCGAACAATTTGCGGGTCCTCCTCTTCCTTCTCTCAAACGCTCAGGCACCACTCGTTGGTAATGGCTGACACGAAGCAGTGCAGTGTTCACTGCAGTGCACGAAATTATTGAGGCGGAGTATAGGAAGCTTCCTCGTCGAATATCCTTACGCCCTGCAGCTCCCGCTCCGGCGAAATTCCAGGGCGCCCTAAAAAAACATTTCTTTCCTCTTATCAGACAAAAACATACACTAGCTCTCTGCTGTGCAAACAGTGCTAAATCACAGACCCGGAAATCCTTAGACTCATCTTTGAAGTGAAACACGTCAACATATTATGACACAGTCTCGGGCCATAATCCCATATTTGCACGAAACCAAACTGGTTGCTGAAAAAAAATATATAAACATAAATTACCATATGCCCTCTTCTCAGACGCGTTGCTTATCGTAGAGGAGGCAGTTTTTCGAGCCATACACTATAATTGACATTTAATTTTGTTATGTACGTGTCTGCATAAGAAACCAAAACAGGCCATTTCGCGATGTTTATTTTACGCGTTGGTACGCGCAATTTGCTTCTGCCGAACCACTGTGCCGTTCGATGAGGAAAAAGATATACCACAGTGCATCTTTTAATGTGGCCGCCTATTTGATATTGCGGTCGATTGAACTGAAAGATATGTATATTGTTGCTATTGACAATATAATGCTATTTGCATGCCTTTCTTGCCCCAAGTGACGAACGTTCTGACCTCTTGCTTCCGTGTTCTGTTTCACTTGCCTGCCTCTGTCGTTCCTCTGCTGCCGGTTTGTTTTTGTCGATGTATAGTCAATGTCTAGATGCGGAGTGTAAACCAGACGACTGTTGCAGTATAACAGGCGAAAATCGTACTTTTTAATTACTTATATAATAAATTTTTTTCTTGGTCTTTCCTTTATTCATTCATGTGTTCTTTTCTCTCGTTCGTTCTTTCATTCATTCATTCCTTCCTTCATCTCTCTTTCTTTATTTAAATATACGGCCGGCTCATATAACAGGACATTATGCGGTCGGTCAGTACCGGATCACACAAGGTAATCCAAGCGCGAAACCAGAAAAGAAATGACTTAGCACGCAACATAGTTTAGTTTATGTGTCACATTAGTACGGAGAGCTACGTAAATATAAAGAAAACATTATGTAGATCCCAAGCAGTTCGGCAATGAATGTTGCGTCAAGCATTTTTTAGGGTCTCCAGTTTCGCTCAGGGTTCTTCGAACAGTTAACACGTGAACCGACGCGTCTGCGCAGAGCAAGCAATTGTGCGCGTGATGAGAGCCTGTGTCTCAGGACACAGACCAAGACGAAGACGTGGGCGTAGATGACTGTATGACGGCGATGGTACAGAGGACCGTTTCGTTTTAAATGCGTAACCAATTCTACAACTACCCAAAGAGGAAACATGTCCATCCGTCACGTAATACGATCTCTTCCAAGAAGGTGCCAGCAGCAGCGATCGAATTGACTTTCGTGCTGCCTCTCGCTTTAACGCGAACAAAGTTGCAAGGACACAGCGCCCACGAAGTTATCTGCACTCGGAGCACTCTTTCCCAATCGCAGATCGCTTTCGAGATAGCGCCCGCGCGGCCGCGCCATACGCCGCCGCCGCCGGCGTACGGTTGATCATGCACGGTTCATAATGGTTCGACGCGGGCGCGTAATGAGTTCCTTCAATGTGCGCTCTGGGCTTTCAGTACTTGTGCCAAACTGTCCGAGAGCTAAGCTCAATACCGTCATAGCCGCATCCGGGAAGCAAAGTTCTTCTAGCATAAGAACGTAACTTCATGGGATGCGTGTTTGATTATCAAGTGAAGTTTTGAAATGGTGAATGTCGTTTATGTTTCCAACAACCAATAAAACTCTCAAATAACGTAAATTCACGTTAAGAAACTTGCCCCGAGCAGTGCGAGCCTGCAGACTTCCTCCAAAAAAATGATAACGAAAATAACAGCAACTATTCGCACAGTAACAAGGTAATGTTCTGACTACCAAGTGCGAGCATCAAAACAATATTTTTGTAATACGTAATTTCCGTTCATTAACGCGTATGTAGAAGTAGATACTGCGATCTTATACAAGACATAAACATATCGTTTCAGAAAGCCGACTTTGATCGTAATCACGCAGCACAGCACATTTATCCTAGCCAAAGCTCGCTCACGGCTGATTGGTCCAAGCTGTAACATCTTTCCAAAACACTTCTTTAAGCCCTGTGAATCCAGTGAAAGTAAACTAATCTCGAACTGTAAGAAGGAGTAGTGTGATGTAGAATGAAAGACGCGATGTAATAAAACAGTTTGTAAAGAATCGGGACTTTTGAGGGTCTGTTCATTTCCACTACTAATCAGAGTGTTCGAGCGAACACTTTAAAAAAATCTTAAAGGTTGACAGTGGCAGATAGCACAATTCTAGTTCATGAGCTGGTCTACTCGAAGAGGCGGACATTACATGAGCAATGCATAATCGATTCTTTAACAAAAAAATTCACAGTTTCGCCCGAAAGGCGAAGCATCGATTGCGGTAGCAAATTAGCAGAGAGCCATACGAAGTAAGGATAGTACTTTTATCGAACGTATATACTACTTGCAAACATTCGCTTGCTAACTAAATTAACAAGCATAGTATCAGTGCGCACAGCAAACACGAACGCATCACACTCGATGACCACGGACACTCTGTCGCGCTGGCATGAGCAAACGCGGCAGCAGCAGCGAGCGAAGTGACCTTCGTGCTACTGCCAATCGCTTCAAAGCAAAATTAGCGCCGAGGACACACAGCATGCATGAAGCTACGAGCCACCGACGCATCTAGACTAGAGTACTGCACGGGCGGATTTTTTCAGCCCGGGCCCGGCCCGGGCCCGTTTTTACGTTGGGCTGCCCGCCCGAGCCCGATCAAAACTTTTATGGCGATACCCGGGCCCGGCCCGGGCCAGGAAATATTCTACGCTACCCGCCCGGCCCGGCCCGCCACCCCTTTACCTCAGGCCCGAGCCCGGTCCGAGACCGAAAAGTACATGTTTTTCAGATTTGAGACGCCCTGAAATAACTCGCTGCATGTTACATGCACACCACCAGAAAGCCCAAGCCCGGCGCGGGCCCGTGTCAAAATACCCGAGCCAAAAAGTTGTCGCAGTTTCACCTGAAAGGCGAAGCATCAATTGCGATAGCAAATTTGTAGAGAGCTATACGGAGTAATGTTAGTAGCTTTATCAGCTGTATAAACTTGGACATGCAGCAGCACCGGCAACACGCAGAACTGTTGTCGACGCCATCGACGTTTTGCCCGCGTTCGCACAAAATGCGTGCGGCGTTGGTGACTGTTGCCGGAGCCTCTGATATAAATAGGCACTTGGTGCCGCAGCTAAACGTCGCCTCCCTTCCCTCCTCCTCCCCCCCATGGTCTTTCGCGTGTCGGAAGAAGGCGCGTTTGTTCTACATATATGGTGATTGTAAAGGAGGAAAGAGACGCCTACTTCTGCAGCCCTTAAGGGAGCACGGCGCAGAAGGCGCGTTAGTTCTCCGCCGTGCGTTCACTCCCCGTGAAAGCGCGCGTCCCTCGCGCCCTTTCCCTCGCACATACAGCGTTCGGCACGCGGCGGCGACGATTTCATCTTAGACTCTGCAGCACACCAAGGCCTTCCATCTCGGCCTGATACGTGCCGCCTATGCCTGCCGGTTTTGCTTCGCCCAGCCATGGCGACTCCACTCCATCCCTTCTTTCGCTCCCACTTACCCCTCCCCGTTGGCGCTGAGCCGTGCTCCCTCAAGGGCTGCAGAAGATAGCGTCAACCTTTCCCTTTCCCTCAAGAACCACTTATCATCATCATCATCATCATCATCATCATCTCCATTGACGTCATACGGAACCTCACGGCGACGGCGACGACGACGACGACGCCGACGGCAGAAATATGCTTTGGAGTGTCCATATAATTGCTATCGCAATAAAAGCACACGCCGTGCCCGAGCCCGGCCCGAGCCCGTGAAAACAAATAGTGCCGCAACTAAACGTCGCCTCCCTTCCCTCCTCCCCACGGTCTTTCGCGCGTCGGAAGAAGGCGCGGTTGCTCTACTTATATGGTGATTGTAAAGGAGGAAACAGACGCCTACTTCTGCAGCCCTTAAGGGAGCACGGCGCAGAACGCGCGTTTGTTCTCCGCCGTGGGTTCACTCCCCGTGAAAGCGCGCGTCCCTCGCGCCCTTTCACTCGCACATACAGCGTTCGGCGCGCGGCGACCATTTCATCTCCATAGACGTCATACGGAACCTCACGGCGACGGCGACGCCGACGGCAGAAATCTGCTTTGGAGTGTCCATATAATTGCTATCGCAATAAAACTGTTCTAACGGGCCGGGCCGGGCCCGGGCTTTCGGGTAAGCCCGAGCCCGTGCAGTGCTCTAATCTAGACTAAGCCCCCAACGCAGACGGCCGCGCGGCCACGTGCCGTCGCCACATACGCAATCGATGCCGGAGTAGAATGCCGCCCCCCCCCCCCCTCCCTCCCCTCCCACCGGCGGCTCGGAACGTTGGGTGCCTCGTGCGCGACGGAACGCAGCGCGCTTTCTGCCCGATTTCCTCCGTTTAGCGCGGTCGAGATTGAGCTGCGGTAGTCGGCTCCCCTCAGACGCTTTCAATCGGACAGACAGTGTAGAGCACGGCGATGGTGTTATCGCCCTCGGACATTATGCGGAACCTCACGGTGACGACGACAACGACGATGGCAGAAATTTGCCAAGAGTGTCCGTATAATTGCTATCGCAATAAAATTAACTAATTAGGTTTTGAACTAATTACCTATGGCTTATATTGCAACTTTCAAATTCTAGCCTTGGAGTTGGCAAGGCGGATCCACTTGGAACGGATTCTCAAGATGACACCAGTTTCGCGATAATAATTCCCCTACTTTGCGGAGAAATGCATTGGCGTTTAAGTTACTTTCTTACCAAAACGTCGTTTTATGCATTGAAACACAAAAGTAACTGAAACGCCAATGCATTTCTCCGCAAAGTTCGGGAATTATTATCTCGAGACTGGTGTCACCCTCGGAATTCGTTCCAAGTGGATCCGCCTTGCGAACTCCACGGCTAGAATTTGTAAACTGCAACATGGGCCATAAGGTAATTAGTTAAAACTTAATTATTGAATTTTTGTTAATTACTCGAATATGCATTTTAACTTCTTGTGCAAGTAATGTTTGCCTCATCGAGTAAGCCAGCTCCTGAACTATAATTGGGCTATCTGCCACAGGCAACTTTAAAACGTTTTTTGAAATTGTTTGCTGATACACCCCGTATACCGGGGTCGTATCGAACACTGGCGCAAATATTCCAAAAAAGCGAAAAATAATATGCTACTGTTATTGAATGACTTCACGAAAGAGAGTAAAGTGGACAAATGAGAACTAGGAGCTGTAAGAAAAACGCCCAACATTTATGATATTTGTACGAAACAAAAATGGGTATTCGGCGTTTTGACTTTTGTGCGATAGCGCGTGTGCCGGAAATGGCACCGGTCTGCTGGCCCCGATGGGCTTCCAAATGCCTTTTTGAAGCGCTGCAACACAGGTATCTCTTTTCCTAACGAAGGTATTTCAATTTTCGTTACTTTCGGGTGATGTGCCGGAGGACTGGAGCGTGGCCTGCGTTGTGCCAATTCTTAAAAAAGGGGATAAGCTAACCCATTTAGAATTATCGACCGATTTCAATCACTTCCTCTTGTTGCAAGTTGCTTGAACACATTGTTTCTGGTTATCTTAACTCCTATCTTGCTCAAAATAAGATTTTGTCACCTGTGCAACATGTTTTCTGGAAAGAAATGTTGACTTTGACACAGTTGGTTACAACAATTTATGATTTTCTGTTGTGCTTCATAAATCCGGGCAGATTGATGTACTTATTTTAGATTTCCGCAATGCATTTGACATAGTTACCCACAGTAAACGTATTTATAAACTGGAACATATTGGCGTCCCTACTTAGCCTGTTAATTGGATGAATGCTTATTTAAAACACAGGACACAGTACGTAGATGTTAATGATTGTAAGTCTGAAGTGCTTCCAGTTACGTCAGGTGTACCCCAAGGAAACGTAGCAGGCCCGCTGCACTTTCTAATTGATATAAATGATTTGCCGGCTGTTGTTTCCGAAAATGTCCCTGCTAGGCTTTTGGCAGATGACTGCATTCTTTTTAAGAGCATAAACGAGCATAATGATCATTACATCTTACAAAACTCACTATTAGCCGTTCATCAATGGTGCCTTAAATGGAACTACACCTAGATAAAAGTGTCATCTTGCGAATTTCACGCAAAAAGCAGGTTTCTCCTTTTTCTTACAGCCTTCTAAGTCATTCTATCATGGAGGTCACACATCCTAAATACTTAGGGGTTACATTAACGAACGATTTACCATAGACTGTGCATATTGCAGACATTTGTTGCTCAGCATTTTTCAAGATGTGCTTTCTGAGGCGGAAGCTTAGAGGCGCTTCAAGTAAGCTCAAACATCTTGCCTACATAACATTCATCAGATGAAAATTAGAGTACGTGTCCGTCTTATGGGACCCGTTCACAAAGAAGGACATTTACCAGCTTGAGATGGTGCAAAGGAAAGCGATTAGGTTTATTCATAACAAATACAGAAGGCTTGATTCACCTACGCCCCTAATGAAGACAAATAGCGTCCCACTATACTTCAAGTACGTAGGAAAATGTCCCGTTTGTTGCTCATGCGTAACCTTTTAGCACATAAACTAAACATATCGCATCCGGCATTGCTTAAACAGCTATCGTCTAGACGAACACACCACACAGGAAGTCATTTACTGGAACCAATGTTTGCAAGAACTGAAACTTTGAATAAGTTTTTTTCCCGAGGATCGTTTTCGACTGGAACTGTCTCCCGGGGGCCATTTTCCAGTCCCCTAATTTTGGGAAAGCTCTAGAAGAGCATTTATTTGAGTGAATGTGTGCTGTTTATGTGCGTATATGTGTATATATGTATAAATATATAGATATGTGTATATGTGTACGTGTATCCATATTTTTCTGCTTGTTTTATTAGCGGCAATCTCTTAAACTGCCGTTTGTTTTTTTTTTCTTTCTTTTTTGTCTCACATTGTATTTTCATGCCTTGCATAGCCCCTCCTGCATGGGCCAAAACTGTTGGCCTGCAGTATTCTCATATAAATAAATAAATAAATAAATAAATAAATAAATAAATAAATAAATAAATAAATAAATAAATAAATAAATAAATAAATAAATAAATAAATAAATAAATAAATAAATAAATAAATAAATTTAACAGTTAGAATTCCTGGAACTGCATATTACTGCATCCACACCAAGACTGGCACGCTTTTGCAAGCAAGCACATGCCTTTCTAGCGAAGTGATAATGCTTCCTTTTTTTTTCTTTCTTGTTCGTAAAATTATAAATTAAAGGTACGTGGAGCGAAAAATTTTATCGGTATAAGTGGGGCACTATTGCTTCTATTTTCAGTATAATATATATCCCAGCAACATCACTTTCGGGACATCATTTCCATTGCAGAACGTGAATTTCTTACAGCTGCATCCTCCTTTATTTATAATTACGAAATGAAAAAAAAAAAAAAACGCTGAAGCCCTGCGACTGAATGCTCATCCTCTAGAAAAGCTGCTGTCTCTTGGCAATCTACAATTAATTCAACGCCGGATTTAAGCCGTCAGGCGCGCCGACGCGAGGCAGCCCAAGCGCGCAAATATCAGACAGGAGCTGATTAAAATAGGGGCTTTAGAGCTGATCACCGAGATCGCGCCACGGTTGCTGTTGCTCGTGCAACAGAAACAAGGCTGTTTTCGAACTTGTGAGTGAGAGATATGAGGAGAGCGTCAACTAAGGCCGATATAGCTTCCAAAAATCGCGCAGGTGGTTGTTCCGTCGGAACGGCTCCTTATTTTTGCGCCTGTAGGGCTAAGTAAGTCAAAATTTCGACTATGGTTTTCGCTCGTTCCGTACCACCAACGCTGCCAAGAGAGATGAAAGAGGCGACTATACGAGGCAGAGGTGAGATCACCCCACTCCACAAAGTCCATTGTGTACTCGTAGAATTGCATTACTATATCCAGCGATCGGTGACATTTAAGTAAGACCACGGAGTAGAAGCTTCAATCAGCTAAGCAGCTCGCTCTCTTCGACGATCTCTGGCGAGTTCTCTACGCGTGTTCGAAGAACCCTGCCGTGAAAAAAACTCACACCAATTTGAGTGACAGAATAAACAGATTGGTGACCGCCGACAATCTTGTGTTTCCATGATAGGAGTTAACGTTGACAAAATCACTATTTTCGCATCGTCTATGAACACTCTCACTCACTCAGTCAATCTCACTCAGTCAACCCACCGACCAATCATGCATCCGTTCAGGCATCACGTTGAATGGTGTTTGATTTTATGACCAGCGCTTTCGCTCACGAAACAGTTCGCGCGCTTTAGCGAGAAAGCTAGCACAAGAATAGGTGCCAATCAACCACGATGACGAAAATGTCATTTAAAAGCTCATGTGGCCAATTACAAGCTTTCATTTTTTTTTACCGCACTCCGGGAGTTGTTCAGGAAGAGCACTTTTCCAGGTAAGAATGTCATACCACCGAAAATAAGGGAGAATCCTGCTCTGTACATACCGCAACGCACTGTCGAACTGGTCTAAACAAAATCTCGACTCTCCCCTATATACACATTGGCAGAGCGCCGCACTATGCGTATATGCGTATATATTTCAGCGTTGTTCGATCACTGATAGGCAGTCAATTAAGCTGGCACCCACGTAGTCATTAAGCGTGCTTTCTCGAACGTCATACATTCCACGTGTTGCTGCAGCCGTAAGCCTCTACCGAGGAACTCTTGAGTTAGCTTACGCTTCAAATGTTGCCCGGGGCGTGGAAGGTTACTCTGCTGAGCGGCCGTACCCAATATACATGGTAATTTGCAACCAGACCTTTTTGCCAGTCTCAATGTCACTAAAGAATTGAAATGCCGATTAGCTGCATTAGCATTCGGTTGGAAAACTCTGCCGGCTGCGCCTACATTTAGGAATTCTAAACAAGCCTAAGACATCCTGGCAAAGTAAAAAAAAAAGTTTAGCGCAGTACCACTCATTACAGCAGAGCATCCTCGTGCCGTTTCGGAAGTGCCGCTCATCACTATGCGCTCATTATACGGAACTACAGCGCTAGATCGGTTTTCAGCACTGTCATTCTGGTACTTCATTTCTGGTATAGGTCAGATCTATCCTTTTTCATCAAACTAAAACGAGTTCGTACTGATCCGGTGTTCCAGTGTTTATTGAGCGTGTGTTTGACAGGCTGCACTCAGGCTCAAGTTGGGCTCATACAAAAATGCGGGCCGATCACGGAGACTGCGAAAAGGAGCGGGAACCGTACAGCGCGCTGCTTCCCCAAGAGGCCTCACACGACGTCCTCGAGTGACACACCACTTGACGACGACGTCATCGCGTGACGTCACGTTTAACGCGTTGACATCATCAGATTACGTCCTCAGGCGATATCGTCACATGACGATTCCGTTATACTCGTATATTCGAGTTACAATCCGAAGCCATCACGTCTGCAGCTTGTGTGTAGGTCATGCTTTACGAATTTTCTGAGGCAATTTGAGAAATTTTGTTAATTCAATGAAGCACTTGCGCTTGGCGGAGGGGAGAATTAGCATGTCTGCTGTACTTGGGCACACATGCATGCGCGCGTGGCGTACGTTGCAAGTGGTGGTGGTGCTTCTCTAACGTCACCTAACGTCGGTCGTTCTTGTCTAACGTTGGCAACCGCTTCGTTGTAGTACATCCACTTTCCCAGGCATATTTTTTTTCGAGAACCGCGTGTGTATGGTGCTCACGTACGTAGCACGGGCAATCTAATCGCACATATCTAGCGTGAGCCCGTGAGACACGAGAATGTTCTGTACCTTCTGCGCATGACCATTTCGATCGCGCTAGATCTTGACGTACGCATAGCCCCTATGAACTTGAAACTGGAACTGCCTTTTCATCAGCAGGCACGCATATATTCCGGTACGCACGCTCTCCTCTGCGAGTTGGGACTCGCGGATGTTATCGCCCTTCATCAGTCGGATTGTACCGGAAAGGCGGCGGAGCTCGTTTCGACGTGACTGGACTGCCTCATGGGAAAACAGCTGTTGCATCAGCTACGCATTCTCAAGCGGAACAAAGTCTAAATTGGGGCTTCGCTATATGCCAATCACGGTAAGGCATTCGCAGGCGACGAGACGCATATGCCGTACCTAGCTCCTACGTTTCTGTGTTTCAGTCGCTGTTGCTGGAATGGGTTCTAGGAAGCTTGAGAAGCGCAGAGAACAAACACTGTCTTCACCAGGCTAGAGCCCGTAGTTAGGAAGCGCGATGACTTGGCATGCAGTCTAGTTATGTTGCCCAAGCTCTTTACGCCTATGTGCGAATGATTGCGTTTCCAGCGAACACCAATGTTAGCAGGGATTACGCTTTCTTATGACATTCTGTCTCGGGCTTCGTAGTGAGGTACTCAATTACTACGTCACTCCCATATTCGGGCACACACGCACAAAAGACAGAGAAAAACTGTAATAGGAGTTCACCGAACAACGATACTCCAAAAAACGGCACTGTTCGTCTTATACATGTATATATTAAGGCGTGCACGGGCTGTGTCAGGCAAAGAAAACACGTGTCTGCTGGCGCGCGATCTTGGTGAGGGTGTTACCTTAACAATTTCTCAAAGCAGAAAGGTCTCACTGCGTCTCGTTGTTCTTGGTATAGCCTCAGTAGTTTGTTTTTGCTGTCCCTGGATATGTGGCACATTGACGCAGACCTGAAAAATGGTAGGAGCGACAATTTTGTAACACTCTTTGTAAGTGCTTTAGTTGCGCTAGACGCGGCTTCTTAAGAAAACTATAAAATAAGTTGTCGCTCTGTGCTACATTGTTTTGGCTGCAAATACGTTCCAAGATTCCTCGAAGTAGCCTTACATATCCATCAACTTATAGCCCGCTGAGAAACTTCATGCCTCCTTATCTCATGCTGAAGAGAGACTGGTTTGATGGACTTATGGTGAAACACGGCAGTGATATTGTAAGAGACGCTCGGGCGGAGAAATTGCCGGCCTTGATCGCCAGGCCCCAGACCGGCCTGTTGCTACAATCCACCACCACCACCACCACCACCACCACCATCACCACCACCACCACCACCACAACCACCACCACATCCGTCAACTTTCCACCGGCTATGGAAAGAACCGGTGATAACCCGGGCCGCGGGAAAGCGCTGCGACTTGTTGCTTCGGAGCGCCTCACTATAGTCTCAGAAAGTGAAATTCAATTCCTATGCCTCGTGGTGGGGCGGGACCCGCCGTTAAGAATTACCAACGTATTCCCCCGTAATCTTAAGCCATCCTCGACTCGAACTCGCTTCCTCCTCTCTACCGAGCTGAGCCCAGCGCCACCCCTTGACCGAAGAAGTCGCTATGCTTCTCAAGAATTGACGCGGAGGGTTCGCGAAGTGGAGTGCCACTTTTGTCAAGGCACGGCACTGCCATAATCTCTCTGGAGTCGAGGTGGAGTGTTGAATGAAGGAACCTTGTTGATTAGGGGCGCCAGTATATTTGCTGGTGCCGGCTGGCTTCGGATCACTCGGCGTTGACGTGGACACTGGTACAAAACCTAAAACGCTGAGGGCTGCAAAATTTCAAGGTGCTGGTGTTCTGTTGGCAGAGACGCGAAGTTGAGCCGACGCTGGTAGAAAGGCTCAATCTGGTTCGTTTCTGTTTGTTTTTTCTTTCTTGGGGGAAGGGATCGGCAGGCTCAGCTCCTAGCAGATAAATCACCGCAAGAGTACGAAGAGAGGGATCTCTTGCCACTGCATTGGCTTGACATAGCGCGGGTACTGAGGCTCTTTGCTGCTCGTTAGGAGGTCATCAATCTACTTCCAGGACAGTACCGACGGCATGTCGCAGTGAGCTTTCTTTCCGAAAAATGAAACAAGACTTTTAGGAGAAAGCGTGCTGATTTCGTTTTAGCACCAATGTCGCACAAACTCAACCAACAATCTGCGCAGCATGGGAAAATTTAAAAATAACCTGGTCCAGCGCATGCACATGTTAGAATCGTACTGAAACGAAGGTTTAGCGAAGCTCTTAAGTTCTTCACAACCAATCGTGATGCGTACGATCTTGTTTTCATTCATTCTTTGCAACCTGAATTCTCGCACAACGTTTATATTTAGCTGCTGCAGAGGTCACAACCTTATTCTAGTGGAATTTCCATGTTTAAGCATGACACCGCTCCCAAGCTATGCCTAAATGTAGTTAGCAAATTAGGTGGATACACAGTGTCAGATGTCTACGCAGCAATGTCCTGAGGGCAACAGTGCTTTATAATGCCGTCGCAAAACAACTTTACTGGGTCGCATGTGATTGGGCGTCGCATTTACCGACGCCTATTTGTTCCTAATTGGGATGGCAAACAGTGCGGCGTGCAATTTGTGCGGGATGCGGTCAGACTCAAGAGCGCCGTCTGTGTCACGGCCCATCCTTTGACACTCAACGACATAGTCTGCAAGCTAACTTCAGCCTGTTAGATGCTCTCGGAAGAAAATATCCTTACGCCATGCCCTATGCAACCTTGTGTGCAAAAGGCCCCAACAGCCCTTCTGCAGTTCGTGAGGGATACTGCATTATACGAACGCTTGTGACAGCGGAGATACCTCTGCGACTGACTCTGCGAATGACTGACTCTTGTTTTTCTTTTCTCTCTTTAGCTATTCTTCCCCTTTCCCCTACCCAAGTGTAGGGTAGCCAACCGGGCACGTCGTTGGTTAACCTCCCTACCTTTCCCTTTTCGTTTCTATCTGTCAACACAAGAATGGCGTTGACATCTGCATGTACACAGAAGTGTGGCACATCTGTAGCCATATTTAAGGATTCTGCACCTCCCGTGTGACAGTGGCACATACCCATCCTGGGGGATTGGTCAAGAATGGACACACGCACAGTGGCACATGCTAATTGACTAAGTCAAGGAAGATAAAGTAAATTAAGGAGTCCGTTGAATATTTTGCGCTAGTCCATTAACGGGTCGGTGTGCTTTAGAGATACCAGTGAGCCGACAATAAGTGTTCCTGTGTTATATAGGATATTCTTCTACAGCGAAGCTGCATATGGCTAGTTTCCAGCGGATCGATGTCCGTAGACGAAAAATCCCGAAGATAGTGCAATACTGGGCCGACTCGCGGCGGAGGTGAAGCAGGCTTCAAGCACTCCGCCAACTTGCAAAAATAAGTTTAATACCTTGGGTCCAAATAATACAACCCGTATCAGATACAACCTGATAAAGAACAGATAGTGCACTTTGACCCGCGTCGGCCATGTCTACGTTCGCACCATACATGTGTACGCCATCCCGCGTATTCAAACTAGCGCCTACCAATCTGAGTGTCTTCTGTCTCCTGACGTCATGCTCTACGTAGGCCTATTTCCTCACTTCTGCTCTGACTGTGAAATGAGTAGGGCGCGTGTTGTACGGTATGAAAAACAGCGTGCCTACCAAGAACGACAGCGTGAACAGAAAAATGTCACAGTTTCGCCCTAAGGGCGAAGCGATGAATGCGATAGCAACACAGCAATGTCATACGAAGTAAGGAGAGCGGCTTTGGTAGCAATATGAACTGTAGTAAACATGAGCTGATTAAGTAAGCAGGTGTGCTGCGGCGCAAGTAGACCGACATGAAGAGAGACTCGATGACCACGAGAAGGCGCGTGTGAAACGGTGGTGTTGATGAGAAGCGCTTCCCGTGGGCAGCGCGTGCGAAGGGCACACCTGTAGCGCTGCACTGCCGACCCGGGCAGCATTGCATGTGTAGCGTGCGTTGGAAAATGTGGCCCGACTATTACTAACTGATTGAACAAGCGTGGTGTGAGCGCGCACAAACAAACATGAATCTATCACATTGAATGACTGCAGACAACGACCGTCAAAACGCTGGCAGCGAGCGGATATATACGCCGCAGCAGCGGGCGAAGGTACGTGCGGTCTATCGCTTCAACGGAAACTGAGCGGCGAATGCGCATAAAGGTCAGAGCCGTGTGGAGATAAGACACGGTGCGGTCGAACGAACGACGAGCGCGGTTGTTGGCAGCGTAGAAGTGCGCCCCCCCCCCCTCCCCGCCCCCCCTGCTCCCTCCGGCGCTGGCTTTCCGCTTCCTTGCTTGCGCGTGGGAGATTGAGTGCGTTCGCTCTCCGTGATAGAGCGCGTCCCCGCACGCTGCCTCTGGGGCATACGGCGCGCGGCGAAGATTTTATCTATACGGAACCTCACGGCGACGGCGACGGCGACGACGACGGCAGAAATCCGGTTCAAGTGTCCATATAATTGCTATCGCAATAAAAGGGAATGGGCGCGGAGGCAGCGGAAGGAGGCCACCGACGATAAGCGGGCCGCGGACGCCAGGAGTAAGCGTGCTGCCTGTCAGGAGCGCGAGGCGCAAAGAAATGCGAACCACCCATGTGGCCCCGATCCCGCAAACTTGGAACGTTTCACCGGAGCAACAGTCAGTCATCACATACACAGCTTTGCTGGTCATGCACCTTTACAGAGGGGAATGGCACTGAATTTTCTGTTACGCCGAACATACGTGCGCATACTATCACTAATTTGTCGGCAATATTACGTGAAATCGCGGGCTTCTTTCACGCCAGGAAAAACCCTTTTATGTAGCACCTGTTCCTGTTCCTTAAACCTCACATAAAGCGGAAATACGATTCAGGCGCCGTAAAGAGGTTCCGGGAAAATACGACGCTGAAAACGAATGGTGGTTTCTTGTAATTTTTACTTTATCACAAAAACCGAAACTTGTGCTGAAGGGAGCATCATAATTACGATGTCTGCTTGCTTTTGATTGATTGCTTTATTCTGGGGTTTTACTTGCCGAAACCAGCTATGATTATGAGGCACGCCGTAGTGGAGTGCTCCGGATTAATTTTGACCACCTGGGGCTCTTTAACGTGCACTACAACGCAAGCACACGGGCGTTATTGCATTTCGCCTCCATCGAAATGCGGCCGCCGCGGCCGGGATTCGATCCCGCGACCTCGTGCTCAGCAGCGCAACGCCTTAGCTGCATGAGTCATCCGCGGCGGGTGTCAACTTGCTTTTAATGCACGGTTTGTAGACCACTCTTTCTAGTTTTTTTTCTTTAGAACGGCTGGTTCTTTGAAACTAGCAAAAATACTATCACTGCACATTCCTGGAAAAACTTTAGAGCAACTGTATTTTCTGAGTTTCGTTTGTGAAGCTTTTTACGCATTGTTATGTGGAGCTTCCTGCTAAAGCTTGCTAAATAGAAGGGCGTCAAAGCGAGTTGGTTCATCCAGGACGATTGAAAAACAAGAATTTCCAAAGACTTGACTAGGCAGAACGTGTCTGTTGCTCATCCTAATTGTGCTTTGTGCAGTTTTAAACAGAGCCACAGTTCGCATAAATATTGGATAACGGCTGCCAGTGCCCAATTTCTACAAACTTTTCTTTAATTTGAGAAATCGGCAAGCGATTGTGAAGCGCGACATTGGGCCCAGTAGGATATAAACATAAAAAGACCTAAGGTGCTTTGCCAACAGACAACTTTAAAGGCGAGCGCTTGTGGCCCTCCTGAGATTTCTTGAAGCGATCGATCTTTCTGAGAAATGTTTACAAGTTTGTTTCAACTGGTTTGAGTTAAAAAATGAGATTTACTTGACCCGAGTTAATGTTTTCTTTTTCTTTCCATGCCTGACTTCATAAGACTTAACGCAGCCTGATTTGACACACCCACACAGAATAAAACGCACAATATCAGAGAGCAGTGTGAGACCGCGCTGCTCAGCTCTGCACCGGAAGACCAACTTAAGGCAATCCAGCAGGCCGAAGATGCCGCCAGAGCCCAAGGGTTCGAGGCCGTCATCTCGGTAGAGAGGCCTATAGGTCTCACAAATGTGCGACACAAATAAAGTTTATTCCTCCTCCTCTCTTAATTGCCCGCACTAACCCAATGCTGAAAATCTGCTTGAATGCTTGAATAAAAAGTGTCCTTAAGTACAAGTCCAGACTGAACACACTTGAGTGGTTGAGTGGCCAGCTGCGGAATGCAACAGCGTCCATAGCTGCTACCTCAAGGTAACTTCTAGGTTCCACGTGTGTTTCTCCTGTAGCCCATGTACCCGGCAAAGGGAATGATTGCAGTGTTGGCCTGTGCGTTTTCTCCTTTTTTTTGTTTTCAATTAGTGGCGGCCAACCGATTCCGCCTGTTCATGTATTTAGCATTTGTGTGCATCTTATTATGTGCATGTGTTTGTATCATGTTCTGATTGTTGTACTTGCAGTGATGCAAGCATCTTTTTTTTAAATATATTGCACCGCAGGCATTTGTTCAACTTTGTATGGAAATGTACAAAATGTGGCCATCGAGCAATGGCCAAGATAGCCAGCAGCATTGGCAAAAAATATGATGCAGATCCAATGCACTTGCTGGAATCGACATGAGGAGAACCTTTCACGAAACGTTCAATTAAATTCTATAAAACTAAGCAATGTGTACAGTAGTCCTTATTTTATGTGATGCGACATATACTCATATGCAATGTTTGCTTGTGCACCACACAGGTCTCATAATGTAATCGGCTCACTCGGCTCACTAAGACTTGGACCTAACCATAAGGCTGAATTCATGTGAGCCTGGCTGAGTAGAATTTTGGTGAACATGAGTAAGAGCTTCCTAGGCTGAGTAAACTTTTGGTGATTATTGTCACGTGGTAGTCAGGGTAAGCTCAGCTGAGTAGAATGAGTCAGAGCAAGGTCAACTTGGTATAATTTTGGTGAATATGACTCACAGTAAGCTCGGCTAAGTATCATTTCGGCCAATATGACTCAGAGCAAGCTCGGCTAACTAGAATTTTGGTGAATATGACTCGGAGCAAGCTTGGCTGATTAGAATTCTGATGATTATGAGTCAGAGCAAGCTCAGGTGAGTATAATTTTGTAGATAATGACTCTGAGCAAGTTCGGCTGAGTAGAATTTTGGTGAATATGAGTGAGAGCAATGTCTGCTGAGTAGAATTTTGAATGAATGCGAGTCAGAGTAAGCTCTGCTGAGTAGAATCTTTGTGAATATGAGTCAGAGCAAGCTCAACTAAGTAGAATTGTGGTGAATGTGACTCAGAGCAAGCTCGGCTGATTAGAATTTTGGTGAATATGAGTCAGATCAAGTTCAGCTCAGTAGAATTTTGGTGAATAGGCCTCAGAGTAAGCTTGGCTGAGTAGAATCTTTGTGAATATGATTCAGAGCAAGTTCAACTGAGTAATTATGGGATATGGTTATACGAGTTTATGCAGTAATATATGTAATTGCAAAGTCAATAGCAACATTGCCTCCATCTTGTTGGGCATGGCCTAAGCCTCGTTATACGTCTGCACACTTTATGAGCTGGGGACATGCAAGGACCACCCACACTTGAAAAGACGATATTCACACGAAGGGATGCAACCGGCTGACTTCACTGCACAATTTTGATCTGCTTTTGTTTAATGTGTTATCTACTGCTTATAAAAACAACGTAAAAGCATGCCGCGCTACAAATGTGGCGTTTTCGTATATCGCGAGTAGCTTGTACAACCAGAAAATTGGGACGACACCCGAAGGCCATGTCTTCCCGTGAGGAACACCGCGTAGTATTTACCAACTCGCAGCGCGTTTGAATAACGGAGAAGCATGCAAAAGTACGTACTATCAGCACCTGAAGTCAACCAAAAAAAGAAGCGTCGCGTGATTAGCGACGCAGCGCGTCAACAAACGCATAGAAATCACAGAACCGAATCTGACCTACGAATTTTTATCTGCCTTGTTCGCGTGTTGGAGCTGATGGTACGTACCGCTTGCACAATCCATGACTCCACTCAATTAGTTACACTGTTCGAGGCTTGTTGAGCCAGCATTTACAGACAAAAAAGTATCCCTAAATGTTGTGTTGAGCGACCGGCGCCATTTCCCAAAACAAAGCGCGAAATAGCTCTCGGCGCAATTTCGTCGGAAACTCACGGCGACACTGCGACCAACCGGTTGGTCGCAGCCGATAATCACGGGGTTGGCAGTGCGACTGCAAGTTTCGTCGCATGCGACCAAAATCGCACTTCCAGTGCGATGAAAATCGCATCATGTGAAACAGCCTTCATACATCAGATGACATCAGTATGTGCTCCTGCTGACTCTTTCAGCGAGGATTTCGTTGACTTAAAGTGAATCTTTATCTCCTATGCCCTGACACCGAATGGACTTACGTCGAGCTGGTCAATGAAATTCCTTTTGAATTCGGCCAACAATGCTCCCGCACGCGATCGCAGGACGACTTTGCATTTTATAGCTAGAAAAGATAACTTTATTAAGCGCGTTATCTGGTCTCACAAACACTCTCGAGCATGGTCACTGATCGTTACAAAATTCACTGAACATTCCTATTCGGCGATCATGGATGCAGGGCTTTTCTCATAGAGTTCCCTCTATTTCGATTGGGAGACGAAGGCACTTGCAGTAGGCAAAGAGACGAGGAGTTTATGTAACAGTTACACAACATAGCATGGAACTAGCGGTATATATAGCTGAAAATAGCGGCCTAACAGATATCTGATCCCAAAATGCAAAAAGAAGCACCATTAAACTTCTCACTATAGAAAGATGTGAAGCAGATCTGCTAGTCTGTTTTGTGAATGCTGTAGTACAAATGGATCTTGTTTGAGATGGACAAGAAGCAACTGCTTTTGATAGGTATGAGATGCGAGTCCCAACGACTTCGCATATTACATCAGCGGCTGTTAAAAAATTACTATAGCTTGCACTGGAGGCGCAATGCTAAAGAGACAGAGGAGCTGATGCGCACCTAGCTAGTCCTGGCTTTTGGGCTAGGCTAAGCAGTACCAAGTGATCCCCAGCATTTTCCGGAACTTACTGTTATAGATCGGTTATCGATTAGCTATTGATTGGCTATCGATTGATTATTGCAAGGTATTGGCCACGTATTTGGGCTAGGCTAAACACTACCAAGTAATCCCCAGCATTTCCCGGAATTTCTTGATTAGTTGTCGATTATCGATTAGCTATTGATTGGCTGTCGATTGGCTATCGCAAGGTACTGGCCACGTATTTTGGCTAGCCTAAGCACTACCAAGCCATCCCCAGCACTTTCCGGAATTTATTAACTATTGATCGATTAGCTATTCATTGACTATCGACTGGCTATAGATGACTGACTAAGCTTAAGAAGTCCGAACCATGCTTAGCTGGACTTAGCTAGGCTCAGCTTCGCTAGTTCACAGGAGTATGTGTCATTGCCCTTGGACCTTTTCTGCACTGTCGCCAGGATCGGCCCACATTTACTGTCGACGACAGACAGATTACGCTCGGCATAAACAGCTCCGCTGTTAAAATTCCAAAGACGCAAGAAACAGTTTCAAATATACACTCTTGTGCCTGGCGGTCCTCGGGACAAAGGATGCTTCACCGGCAGCCGTGCAGCTGTGGAGTTCTCTTCACGCTTCGTCGTTTTCTCGAGGTCAGGGAGCCGGCGACGAAATCAACGTCACCTGAGACTAATGCACAAGCAATTGTGTTTCGTATATACGGCCTCCGAACTCTCTTCACAATGAGCTTTGGGAGAGAGCCTTGGCCAGCTCCGACCTCGAGGATCAGCAACGGCCGAATGCGAGGGCCCAGGACGCGGCCCGAGCTCAAGGCATTCTAGAATGAGGACGACTCTCCAAAGCTTCATTTACCTAATAAAGATGTTTATTCTCTTTCTCTCTTGGCGGCTCGACCCCCCACAGCTGACGCGCGAGACGAGTTCTGGGACCCCAGGCTGCAATGGGTCATCGGCCTCCGTCCGACCCTAAACGGCAACTTTACTCTTTGGCTGTTTCCCGAGAGGCTCCAGTACCCGCCCGTACTACGACGGGGCCCAGCGCCGACTGTTGCGCCCAAGTAAAGCGAGCTAACTTCGAGACGACCACAACCGCCGCCCTCCAGTCTCTTGACCACTGGACAAGGTGACCGTCACGGAAAGCCCACGAATTCTTTCAAGGGGCCAACGTCAAGGATTTAGGTGGGAACAGCATCGAGCATAGGTTCCCGAATTGCCACACGGCTGCCCGTTTGCGGGGGCGATCACGAAATATTGCAGGCGGAGTCCGCCGGAATGGTGCAACCTCATTGGCTGGATATTGCACACGGTTCGACGATTGTGACTGGCCGGGAAGAAGAGCAGAGAGTTCCCCCGACGAGTGAAAGGGGGAAATGAATTGGATAAAAAGCGGTGCTTGAGTGTTGTGTGGACGCTCCGACCTGTAGAGGCTCGGACATGCAAATACTTCAGCATGTCAACGGCTCCAAAAATCGTGGAGACCTTCGTGTGAACAATCGTGCACATTTGTATACGAACCGCTTTTCGCATTTCTTGGACATGACTCTGGGCCTCTCCTTCTCCCGCCACCTGGCACGGCACCAGCCATGGAACCTTCGTGGCAGCTCGGACCCCCGACTTTACAACAACACAAAACATAGCATTGTCCGGCTCAGCAGGTACGCATATTTTTCATCTTTCCAAAGTCCGGGTGGACTGAAAGATTGCCAATGAGGATGTCGTAAAACTTATTACCGACATGTGTTAGTTTGAGGTAATCAAAAGAGGAGCTCTGAAAAGTTATCCGGTATAATTCACTGAGCAAAATAGAAAGCTGAGTTTTGAAAAGTCATTAGACTAAGAAAGGTCAGTTACCTGAGTGGTCAAAATGGACAATTTTTTTTTTTGCGCATGTCAGTGGGCGGAAATGGTGGCGCCAAGAGAAATATATTTGTTGAAGAATCTTTTCGAACAAACAAAGTTGTACGTGCTTTAAAAAGCAAAGGTTTCACATGGTCAGATAAGTTAGTTAGTCCCCGCACTGAGACTGTTCAAAAGCTACGTTATCAGGCGAGTAACCAAATATTGATTTATGTGTCAAGAATGTGAACTAAAGAAAAGGCACAATGATAATATTTTATACATTATCAACTTAAAAGTAGAAAGTAAACAACGTGGGTAACTGAAAGAAACTCAGGAAAAGAATCAGCACCATCAGCATCGAAAATATTTAACACACACTAAAAGATCACTGGGACTAAGTGAAAAAGACATGCATGGGCTACTTCCAACTGAGTTTATTTCGCCTACGTTCAACACGTACGTGAAGCTAATTAGGAACATCGCCTCAACACAGCTGGCGCCTTAAAGCCTAGCACTAAGAGCTGGCTTTCAGCCATCATCAGAATCCAGATGCGCGCTTTTTCAGTCAACCCAATTAAAGCAGTGCTGACGCAATTTTGCTTCGATTTTTGTATCCTTTGATTGTCCTTGTTAACCTACGATTGGTAGTGTCAGCTGAGAAGGGTGTCCTTATAGCGCCGAGAATTTTTCGAAAAGACGTTTGCAAACGCATACTGAACCCTACTTAACAAATGCCAATCAATCGTCGCCGAGAGGCCCATTGACGGCATGCTCTCGCAAGCGATCACTGCTACAGCTTGCTGTCTGATCTACATCTTGTGCATGTGAGTGGGATGGAGTGACATACCAGCGGCAGTGCGAGCATTCGCGAAATACTCCCCACGCTTAGCCTGCTCTAAACATACCACGCTATATTATTGCACGCACTACACCAACCCGCCCAAAAGCGAGCATATAAAAGTGTACGCCCGCGTCGAACAACAAACATGTAGCTGACAGCCAAAAGTGACAAAAGCGAGAATTAAAGATTGACGTCATATAAAAGACATAGCACATCATCTCGGGGTACATTTCGCTTCGAGTAATGCCGTAATATTTCTGGGAAGTTCTTCTCCCACGGCTCATTATTAACTCCGTCTCGGCAAGCTTGGCAAGACGTGGGCATTGCACGTCACCGACATTACTTAGGAAAATGTCAGGGGCAATCATTCTCACCAACGCCTAATTAGAGCAGACGAATCTCCTTCCTCTGCACTGTGTAACGCAATAACGCATCTTGTTTTTGGTTAACACTTCTGTAGAAACAGTGGTATGATGTGGTATGGTATGATAAACTTTATTCAGGTCCTCAAGATCAACCCTTAGGATGACGCAGGCCGCTCCCACGTCGGGACAGTAAGGTTTAACCTTACCGCCGTGTCGTGGGCCTTCTGGACGGCTTGTACTTGATCTAAAAGCACTCCACTGTGAAGCACTCGCCGCCACCAGTCTCTTTCCTTGTCGCAGTCTGCGAAAGCCACAGGACATTACCAAAGCATATGATCCAGAGTAATGATGCCATTACACTTCTCGCAATTGATTGGTACCTCTCTTTCTGGATATAGCTTGTTAATAAAGTTTGGACTAGGATAAGTTCTTGTCTGTAACAATCTTAGAGTCACCGCTTGAGCTCTATTGAGCTTAGCATGTGGCACTGGGAATTCCCTTCGGTTCATGTAGTAATGCTTCGTGACTTCATTATATGTAAGTAATCGGTCCATGTTCTCCTCCAGCATATTATTGGGGTCCTGGTCGCGTAGTGCACGGATAGGAAGTCCTCGTGCAGCTGCGTTAGCCACCTCGTTCAAATTCCTCCGAGATGGATCGACAGACCCCATGTGTGCAGGAAACCAGCGGATTTCGATCCCTTGGCTGTCCATCTCACCGGTCAGCTGGGCAGCCCTTTTGGTTACAAAGCCTTTGGTAAAATGTCTAATAGTCATCTTAGAGTCAGTGTAAATTCGCGTCCACCTATTATTCCTTAAAGTCAATGCTATCGCTACTTGTTCTGCTCCTGTCGCTTCTTTAGTCATGATTGTAATAGCATCCCGAGTGAGTCCATCTGCATCTACTACTACTGCCGTGAAGGCTTTCTTTCCTCTGACCCATGCAGCATCTACAATAGCCGCATGTTCTCTGTCCTGTTCTTACTCCTGCAGGAGAGCTTTGGCCCTTGACTTTCTTCTTTCCAGGTTGTGCACCGGGTGCATATTTCTGGGAAAAGGAGTCGTCTTGATGATCTCTCTTATGCTATATTTTAGTTCTACTGTGTCTTCCGAATTTTCGGATTCGCTTGGGTACCACCTCAGCTCTTCGAGTATTGCTCTACCTGACCTTGTTTCGGAAAGCCTCTCTCTGTGAGCAATTTGCTGAGCTTCAATTATTTCGGCTATTGTGTTGTGGAGCCCTAGTTTCATTAATTTATCATCTGGTGTGCTAACCGGCAATCCCACTGTTGTTTTGACAAGCATTTTAATTAATCTGTTCTACTTCTTTAGTTCTGTCTGTTCATCTAAGCATCCCTGCTACATATGAGAACTGGTAAGTGGTTCGTGAGGAAAGGGAAAGGTTGACGCTATCTTCTGCAGCCCTTGAGGGAGCACGGCTCAGCGCCAAAACATATGAGAACTGACACAAGGCGAAAGCATGGACCAGTCTCATGGCGCTCTCCTCTCCCAACCCTCTGTGTCTGTTAGTGATTATCCTTAGCAGTCTTATTACCTCCTCAGTCTTGCTTGCGATCTTTTGTATTGTTTTTCCGTTTGCCCCGTTTGCCTCCAGGAATAATCCTAAGACTCTAATGGATTCGAATTGCTTAGTAGTTTAGCCTGCCTTCGTGGTTAGTACTAACTTGGGTTCTTCCTCGCGAAACAGTGGTAACATTGATAAATTTATGATTTAATTCAATATGTAGGATATTTTTAAGCTATTTTTATACAACTTTTAGTTTCTCATTTTTTTTATTTCGAGCTTTAAAATCGACTTCCCGAGATGGAATACTTCTACTCACTGAGATAATTTGTTCAAAGAGACCAACATTATTTGCACAGTACATCAAAATACGTAATCATGTATTTCACGTAGCCTGCTTCAGCTAATCAGTATTATACCATCTGTAGCGGCAGCTCCATCGGTTAAACCAGTGATCCCTTATTGTACAGGGTGAGCCACGTACGCTGGGTGCACTCGAGCTGATGCGCCTACACCGGTGAGTGAAATTACGAAATAAGAAGGGGTTAGCACCAGAACTTAACGGACGCGTCGTCGCGTCTATGTCTCGCATTCACTTAACAGGTAGTGACCAGGACGATATGTAAAGCCCTGTCCTAGGCTGCATTACAGGTGAGCCATTCAAGACTACTCCTGTCCTTGTGAAACTACAGATTGATTAGGCCCGCTCTTCATCCACACTACCCTGGGCACTTGTAATGCCGCCACCACAGATGCCTTCAACAAAATCAAGTACACTTAGGCACCCTTGACGCCATGCACACTGCTTACACATGCCAACTTCGCGGCACTAATGACCAACGTGTCCAGCACTGCTGTTGGATTAGTTCTCAAGCAACGCTACAGCGATTCTTCGTAGCCACTAGCCTTCTTCTTGAAGAGATGTCACTCCAACCCAGGCCCGCTACAGCACATAGGGTCGAGAGTTGCTTGGCATTTACCTCGCCTTCCGTGATTTTCGAGCATATTGTCATGGGCTGAAACTTTACCAATTTTACGGATCATAAGCTTCTGACGTATGTGCTTGACCGACTAGAGGTCTTCCATAACTTATATAACGGAATTCTCCACCGGCAAGTGACACGTCAGCTGAGACCAGGTTGTGCCAACTGACGCTCTCAGCCATGCGGGTGCCATGATATCATCATCACGTCGGGTAACTCGCCGGCACTTGCCTCGCAACACGCTAATGGTCCCGAACTCCCTGAAATCCATTCCTGCATTGTCATTGCCGTTCACAGATATGCATCTTGGTGGAGCCACAGTCATCTGCGATTCTTGCGCGAGTACATCCGAGACCATTTGTTCTCACTTTATGCCGCGCCGGTAGATTTTCAATGCAATGCACCCACTTACTCCGACTGGCGTTTGCGACAAGCATTTATTATTTATTCGCACTACGGGTGGCCCCGGATGAACGCTGATGTACGCGACTGGGTGTGTGCCTGGGGCCGTATTGTGGAAATATCCAATTCGGCGATATTATCTCCTTCGCCACGCGTCCGCCAACGGCGCGCGCCGATTGGCTGTTCTGGCAAAACTGGAAAATAAATAGCACCATCTAGTAGTTGCCGTCTACGTCAATTTGAAGTGACGGTGTCGTTGGGCGCTCCTGGCATATATTGAATAAACGAACACGCCTGTGTCGTACGGTGCACACCAGAGCCGCTCTGCACTCGCACGGTGCGCTCTCTCGTGCGTTGTGCAGCGTTCGAGAGCGCGTGTTGGAAGTAGATGCTGAAGTCACGGGCAAGCAGCCGGTTGATCTACTGAACTGGGTCGTTTCTGGATACATCAAGGTCGAAGTGGATCGTTTCAGACTAAGGCCCCTGGGCGCACCTTGCCAACGTGCCAAACTGCACCGGTATCTGGTTTGCCCGGCATGGCATTTTCCCGAACCTCACCGTCGGTTTGATGTTTATCGTACCATCATAGCACTGCTACCATGGTTTCAAGGGTTTCGTTACTTTCACGCCTTGATACATGGACAGGTTTACCCGGTGGCCTGAGGCAACGCCGCTTCCAAACGTCTACGCTAAAACGCTTACGGCAGCCGTCATCAAATCATGGGTTGCCTGTTTTTCATGCCCGAATAAAATATTCACAGACGGCTAGTGGCACCGCCAAGGGATGGCACAACAGGCCTTTGCATGGGTGAATATTTTGATGGATGAATAGTCTTGCTCGTTCGATAGATTGACGTTCCGTTACGATGTGTTGAGTCCTTCCCGACTTTGGCTGTGGCTAACTCATGCTTTACCCTGTTGCGAATATTTGTGCTATTATGTATTTGTCCTCAGGAAGGCCCTCTTTGGCTTCAAGTAGCAAAGCTCAACATTTTTTGCAGTACTCCTAAATTATTTTCTGGCATTTACGTCTTCAAAAGTCTGTTTTTTCGGTGTTTGCGTCCACTTCACTGCCTCTGTTTCGCTTAATTTCTTTTCGATGACAGCGGGTTGTCTACTTACCCTTTCATGTACCCAGTACTTGTTCGGCAACGTTCCTGTCTTCTTCCTGACTTCCGTGTCCATACTTTTGAAGTGGAAATAGTTGTGAACTTTAGTCAGGCATTTTTTGCATCGATGTTTCCGAGTTTTTTTTTTTTTCAGAAACTAATATCGCTGAGCATTTCTCTAACGTCAGACAAGGTCTAACGCATGTCACCCTGCAGTGCCTTTCTTATAGTGTTACCATGGGCCCCCAACATCAATCGGCCCACCGACCTTTCGTAAATATCAAACCCCGACAATATCTTGTTTCAAGAACAAAATGGCATTTACGTAAGTTAGCAAATGACACCATATCCTCCTTACAAATTTCTCGCAACACCTCTTATGTAGTGCAGCCTCAAAGTGCTCAAAGTTTCATTAGTGCTGCTGTAAACTTCCACGTGATTCTCAGGTTATCTTGGTAGCGTATGTCGTTCCGTGATTTTAGGTATGCACCAGCGTCCAGACGGTGCTGTTGGGTGTTGCGTTGGCTGGAGGTTCCATCCCACCGCTATCAACCTCCAGCCGTTGTGACTCGTGTCCGAGCGGTCATTCAGAGTTTACGTGGCTGGTGATGTGCCAGGTGCCGGGCGATCAAGAGGTCTGGGGCGTCGTCCAAGAGGAGCAGAAAAAGTCTTTATTTACAGAATTTACATTTTGAGCGATTCAATGTTCGAGCACGAACGAGCACACGGCACAGCACTCAAGGTCCGCTTTTTAAGCCCTTCACTTTCCCCCTTTCTCTCATCGGGGGAATTTACTGGTGTTGTCATCCAATCACAATCGTCGAAACGTTCGCAAAATCTCGCCCCTGACTTTGCACCATTCCGTTGAATTACGCCTCCAAGGTCGCCATACCGCCCCCCCATGTATCACTGGCGACCTAGGAACCTCAAATCGCCGCCGTTTCCATGGAAATCCTTGTCGTCATCTCAAGCGAGCTCCTTTGTTTGACTGTCGCAGTTCATACCGTGACGGAAAATAGCGACGATGCCGTTTAACGATTCACGAGACCGTTCACTCAGATTTCGTCTCGCCCATCAGCACCGAGCGGTGCAACAGCTGTGGAACAGACACGAAACATAATTGCCCGGCCATTTGTCGGATGACGCTGATATAGTCGCCAGCTCTCTCACCTTGTAAAGACGAAGGGGTATGAGTGGTAATTCATCGCTGCAGGCTTGCCGGCGTGGCATCCTCCGACGAGAACAGCCACAGGGCACAACTGTGCTAAATTCCAATCCTAACAGTGCATACTATCAAGCCCACATTCACTGCCTGGATGTTGGTTTATACACTTATCTTTAGGGACCATCATGGCGATGGCGACAGACACAGCGAAAATTTGCCTTCACTTCCCATATATATACTATGACAATAAAAAAGAACAACCCATTTTCACGCATTAGCTCGATGTTTGCCGGCGGAAGTTATTCGTCCTTGTATCACGGGCATCTCACACCACACCGTTTCTATTATCTTTGTTATCTGGCTTACCTTTCTACTATACGGTCATTCGGAAGCTCATTAATCCTTTGTTTACCGTCTCTCATCCGGCGCTCACGGGTGCTAAAAGCTGGTTGTTTCCTTTGTTGAACGCATCCTATCGCAATTATATGCGGCGAATCAAAGACTGCGCAATCAGTGCTCCTTTGCTTACGAGCCGCATCATCTCCGCGTGTTGGCATTCATGACGCCGCCCAATGTACGTGTATTTGTAGTCATAGGCTATACCTACGCTGTTTGTTTCCTTCACTCTTACAAAGGAAATGTATAAATTGAGATCGTGGTGCTTGCAAAGGCACTTCTGATGAAGGCCGGACCCCGGTCGACGTTATGCGTGTTAACCTGCGATCATACAGGTTAGCAGTCCCTGTAACCTGATCTAATATATTCCGGTTCCGCTCACCAGACGCTTATGTCACCCGCCCGTAGAAAGAAGCGACAACTCACTAGCACAGCAAAATATGCCGCGCAGACATGATGAAGATCGTTTATTGCATGCTGGGGTAACGGTTAGTGCAGCCGGTAATAAAGCGGGCAATGTTTTCATTACTGCATGCCAGATGAACGCAGCCGCCACAATAGCGACGCGGGGAAGCAAGCGGTAGGTTCACAACGAGGGAAGTTAAAGGCAGGAAAAGGCAATTCCACCCCTCCTTATAGGAAACCACAGCACGACGAATACGGTTCATCCGCTTCCTTTCTGCTGTTCAGGCATTCCCTTGTAATGAAAACACACCACGGTGTTGCCGCAGCAACATTGCGCGTTCCTACGTGTTTGTGAAACAAATACTAATATCTGTGACCCGTGCGTATCCTCCAATAAACGGTATGGCTAAGATCTAACGTACTTTTTGAGGCGTTCAGTCCACGAATACAACAAAAGCTACCAAAACCTAGGTACATTTTCCAGTAAGCGTTAAGGCTATGCTCCAGAGAAGGTGTTGATGTGCTAATCAACGAAAGCAACAAAAGTAACAAAATGTTGTGGGCGTCCTCAATGAGCACCATGTCCAGTTTTGTCAAAGTTTGGCGAACATTTGTCACTTTGAGAGTATCTATCTATATAGCCGCCTACGTCTTGGCGCTCTCGTGGTCGTTTCGTTAACTTGGTACGTACCAAAATTTGCATAGTATGACAAGAGTGTATGACGAACATAAATGATATAGGTCATGACATAAATGTCATGACATGCTTGTCATGTAGATCAATAAACAACCGCATACGTCTTGGTGCTCTCATGGTCATTTCGTTAACTTGGTAGGCTCCCAGCACACTGCTTCGCATAACATCGACTCCCACAGGGCGTGGGATCTACCGTCTTTTTTTGAAGCATGTAGCTAAAGTGAGACCAAAAAGTCGCTAAATTTCAGCTCAATTTTTCTGCAAAGTCCACGAAATTGTCCGATAAAGCTTTTGAGTAAGCTATAGGTGACGGGGGGGGGGGGGGGGGGGGGGGGGTTGGAACATTGTGTTGTGCCTTCGCATGGCGCACATTATTTACCAAAACGCGTCGCCTGCGTCTAGGGTCCGCGTTAATAAAGCCTATAACGTGAGTTTATCACCAGTGTGTAGTGTGCGCTTGCTTTACTATTACTATGCATAAAGCGGACGTTGACTGCTGAAATTCGGTGCTTACCATCACATTTCGAGGTTGCGAACGAAGCAGGCTCCCAAAAAACAATTTGATTTTCCTAGAATGCAAAGGCACTCGATTAACATCATCCCTAAAAATTTTGTAGCTCTCGGCACGCGTGGAAGGATAGCGAAAATTTCCAAAACGGACAAGGGCACAGCTACGTGACATTTTCAGAGGTCAACTGCTAAGCTTGTGCCCCTTGGCCTACCTCAAGGCTCTTCGCAGTACTGAAATCTTATGCTACGTGTTAGAAGTGTGCTCAGGCTAGCGCGAACAGCCCAGTCGTTATTATTTATACGCTTTTTTATTCTACTACTGCGTTCTACATCTCACAACAAAACTTTGTTCTTAACTGATGGTTCCATTTGCTTGAAGTTTTTTGTCATCATGCTTCGACAGCAAGGTCGGGCACTGTTCCTCAGATGGGTTCTCAATTGTTCATCACCGTAGGCTTAACGAGGCATCCTGCATTAGCTGAGCATGACCTCGACATTCAGTGGCGCCCGATGCAAGCAAGGCACGCTGTTCTGCTTTCCCGCCGGTAATAAACATAGGAGCTTGCTTGCACTTTGAACTTTGTATGGAGGGCGATACCACCTCCCGAAACTAGCAGCCACAGTTTTCTCCATGAGAGTCTTGTTCTCGGGCTCTCCAGAACACTCCAGAATCTTGTGCGCATGCGTGAGTGGCAAGACAGACATCAGAGGACTTTTGCCGGGGACACTTGCTTCTCAAAATGTGCCTTTGTTAGGCGCCTAGGCACTACGGCGGACGACGCGCTTTGCTCCCGTAGAACCGCCGCTTCAACTTCTGTCAAAGCGACATCACAGCGACCAAAACAAAATTCGTTATGGCCGTGGCAATAGAATGCTACGTGCTGCTTCTAGCTTCAACGCGTCATTGAAACTTAAGATTACGCGACTTCCAACCCAAGACGCGCTTGAACAGACCGCACCCTAAGTCACAAGTCATAACAGGTCATGCAGCTTTTGTGCCCACAGCAGATAATCTTCAAGACAGTACGCGTGCAGCCACACCACGTGCACCAACAGCGGGGCTAGCGCACCACAGGCCTGTTTATTTATAGATATATGATAATCTACGATGGATCCTGTCCATCTCATTATTCAGGTAATGCAGATATCTGCGGTGTACAATCGACCTCTCTATATGGCTTTCATAGATTATGTCAAGGCATTTTATTCAGTGGAGATACCAGTAGTCATAGAGGTCTTACGTAATCAAGAAGTACAGGAGACATACGTGAATGTCTTGGCAAATATCTACAAGGTTTCCGCAGCTACCTTGGTTATCTTGGCAAATATCTACAAGGATTCCACAGCTACCTTGGTTCTGCACAAGAAAAGTGTAAAGTTACCTATCAAGAAAGTGGTAAGGCAAGAAGACACAATCTCTACAATGTTACTCACTGCATGTTTAGAAGAAATATTCAAACTCTTAGACTGGGGACGCTTAAGAGTGAGGATCAACGGCGAATATCTCAGCAGCCTTCGGTTTGCAGATGACATTGCCCTATTCAGCAACAATGGAGACGAATTATACCAAATGGTTGAGGACCTTAACCGGGAAAGTGTAAGACTGGGGTTGAAAATTAATATGCAGAAGACGAAGATAATGTTCAATCGCCTGGCAAGGGAACAAGAAATCAGGATCGCCAATCAGCCTCTAGAGTTCGTAAAGTAGTACGTTTATCAAGGTCAATTGCTCACAGGGGACACTGATCATGAGAAAGAAATTGACAAATGAATAAAATTGGGTTGGAGTGCATACGGCAGGCATTACCAAATCCTGACTGGGAGCTTACCACTGTCGTAGAAAAGAAAAGTGTACAATCATTGCACTCTACCGATGTTCTAACATGGAGCAGAAACTTGGAGGTTAACAAAGAAGCTCGAGAACAAGTTAAGGACCACACAAAGAGTAATGAAACAAAACAGGTTAGGCCTAACGTTGAGAGAGTGGAAGAGAGCAGCGTGGATCAGAGAAGAAACGGAGATAGCCGAAATTCGAGTTGACATTAAGCGGATAAAAATGTAGCTGGGTAGGCCATGTAATGCGTAGGAAGAATAACTGGTGGGCCATTAGAGTTACAGAATGGATACGAAGAGAACGGAGGCGCAGTCGAGGATGGTAGAAAACTAGGTGGGGTGATGAAGTTAGAAAATTTGCACGCGCAAATTGGAATCGGCTAGCGCAAGGCAGGGGTAATGAGAGATCAGAGGGAGAGGCCTTCGTCCTGCAGTGGACATAAATGTAGGCTGAAGATTATATATATATATATATATATATATATATATATATATATAACCTCATGCCATGCAGCTGCCCGACGAATATGCTTGATGCTTCAAAATACAGGGTACCTTGCGTGTCAAGATAAATTACAAAGCCGAGGTCTGAGAAGCTTATATGATATATATTCTGCCGTTTCGGTTACACCACGTTGTCGGCAGCAGCTACAGAAAATACATCATATTTATATTACCATTTTATTGCTGGTATCGGGAATGCGGAAATTCACATGGAACAGCAGTAGGGTGAAGTTGGTAACGCCTAAAGATTTTCGTTACGCAGTGGATATATCTGAACGGATTGCTGTGTTCTGGAGATCATTACGGCGAAAAAAAAAAGGCATAACAGGTGGCGCGTAATTTATATTATTGTTATTTGTGTGTGTATTTTTTCTCACTTTTTTTCCACATGGTGCTCGTGTCAGCTGTATCATCCTTTAATGAATCGCAGCTTGTCAAGTCAACGTTCACCATATGTTTTGTTTGTTCTGTTCATAGAGCCGAAAACTGAGAATCGTGTGTCTGTGTGTGCGCCAGTGTGGGTCGGGTTGGCGTCCTCGGACAATCTTAGGCGCGTGATATTACTGCAAAAAAATGTAGAGATGTGAAAAATAAGAGGGCCGCTGACGTCAAACCCGCACGACGTCAGGTTCACCTAGTTAGAGAAACCTAGTTTCACTTATTCAGCTTCTGCGGCCGTTTACCACCAAAAAGTAATTTTGACGCATCAGCAAATTGCTGCGGAAACCACTTCCAGGTTGAGGAGTATAGTAAAGCCCTTTCATTGTGAGCATCGAGACCTGCGTTATAATGAGAAGCAGCCCCGGCATTTCCATGTTTATATAGTTGTAATTCTAACGTGCAAGAAGACGAGTTTTGCACCTAGTGCGTGTTAAATGATGATCCGTATGCTTTGCTTTCTCCGAGGAAGAAAAATGATGTAGATACTATGACATTTGTTATTTATGTAATTGCTTATGTTGCGGAACTTCGGACTAATATCGAGTACGGAGCTGGCTTGAACGCTTTACCCGCGTTCAGGAGACAGGCGGAAAAATTTACCTGTTTTTACTCTTCCAGCAGGGCTTTGCAGGGCCGGGAAAATGCCTAACGGAACCCTGAATTATTTCTCTCAGTTATGTACAAAAGCGGTGAGTCCGTAGGATTAGTCCTGATCATCAAGAGAAAGATTGAAGTGCCCCGCGTAAAGTGTGTTGTCAATTTAGTATTGAGTTCTAAAAATCTGAATTGCTAGTGAGGGCCGCGTCACCACACCGCGCGTCCTCCGCCGCCTCTCCCAAGCCTACGTTGAATGGGTGATGTATTTTACTCAGGCGAGCGATGCCATTGGCTATTCACGTAAAATCATCGGCAATGATGGAAACATGCCGCTCCACTAACTTATGATTAGTGCCGTACGTGTACATAGTAATTTGCGTGCTCGTAAAAATAAACACAAAAAATGCAAATAAATGCAGACGCTTATTCCAACCCACTTCCGCTTGAGAACTTGGATCGTCTGTTACAGCTGTTACGACGGCATCCGACGTTAGCCAATGGGACGCGGGGGGGAGGGGGGGGGGGTCCTCGCGGGAAAATTGGCGCAGCGATGGCTTCATTAGTGCCAGGAACACGAATAGTACCAACGCTGCATTTGATTTGTCGTGCAGTACAGGTGCGTGTACGGAGCACTGAGCGCATTTTGCAGCTGCTGCCACGTAACCGTCACCTGAGCCCTGTCAAGCCGTTTTTACTGCGTTTAGCCCAGCGGACCACCCAGCGTTTTGCCTGGGAAATACATTTTGAATTTCAATTTGAGTAAGCCGCCTCAACTGCGCGCCGTAGAAGACACCAGATCCTGCATGTCAATGTCAACATCAACCCTTCTTGGTCAACAAAAAGATCACCCGCAATTTGAAAAAGAAAGATGATTATATCGGCCAACTCCGCATTTGCCAGAGAGACAGGCTTTGTGCGTAATTTGCCCAAAATGGCAGGAGAAACATATCCTAACAGGCTGAGATCCGGATAAAAAAGCATTGAGAAGGCAATTCAACAGGCCTTACGATGTGTCAAAACGTCTGTCAGACAATCGCCTCTTGAGTTAGACTTTAGTGTGGTCTCTGTACAACATCTGGCGACCAGTACCAAAATCAATGTACTGATTAGTGTATTGTCAAACACCAGAAAAGCATGACCTTAAGAATACTGACGAAGATGGCTGTTTCTGCAGGAATTACGACTTTCTTTTTTAACTTGCATATATATACGTGGACATTACCCGTTATGCCTTGGCTTGCAGAGAAAGGATTTTTCGTACTTTGGGAAACACAGTGTTCAGTGTTGTAGACACAGGGCTCATGGATTATGGCATACGATGAAAGCGAGTTCCTTTGCGACGCGCTGCAACTGTATTCGTCCTTTGCGCCACCACTGCTCAGTGGTGGCGCAAGAACAGCCGCCACCATGCAGTACCCCTATCGCGTTTCAAATGTTGAACAGCATGCATCGTTTTATATGCAAGGAAGATGAAACGGTTGAGCAAATATTCCATGAATGCTGGGATGCTGCATTCCTTTAGGATGGGCTGCCCCCCACCCCGTTCAATGAAAAGAGAACTTACCCTTCATCGTCAGGGTATCCACTTCTTGTCTGTCGAAAGAGACGATGGCATGCCTTTCGACATGATTACGTTATTTGTCCTGCATAGTATATGGAAATACAGAATGGCCGTTAGGCATGAGAACATTTACGCTCGCCCCGTGCGGGAGTATTTCAAAGAGAGCATTTGAAACTACATCCAAGAGCAAAAAGACAGATATAGATACAAGCTTTAATGATATTCGTCTCAATAAAGAACAAGCACAAAACAAGCATCCGAATCACATAATTGACGATAAGGCGTTCCGGATAACAATGCGAAGCATGCAGTGTTCCCCGCATACGTTTCCCGGTAAAGATTACTGTTGCGCAAGCTGCCACGGCTGACGGCATATTGCGAAGGGCGGAGTGAAGTCATAAAAGAACCAGTCTAGAAACGGATTTCATTGTTGTTGTAGCACCGCTATGGGTACGCAATGTAAAGTTGGGACTCCCGAGCAGCAGAGTGAATACGAGGAGCGGCAAAGGGGAAAAGAAAATACAATACAACCAGCGGCGGCGTGCTGCAATTGTTACCATTACTCCCATTACTACCACTACTCTAAATTACCATTACTTCCATTATTCTCAACCAATAAAGCACTGCATACCCCCCTCAGGAGTTGTATCGGTGGTTTTCAACAGCTTCGCTGGACATCAATTTTCTCAGGCCCGGGATGGCGAGTCAATTCTTCAGGCAATAGTTTACAAGCCTGAAACAGATCAAGTATTTCTCATTACTGGCCCCTTCTAGCAGTGCAAAGGGACTGGTCAAAGTGCGTTAAGCTACAGATAGCCTCAAGAGCCCATTTTTTTTAATCCTGAAACGAACGAAAGCGCGGAAAAAGAAAGTTGGATATGAGTTAAAGACGGCGGAGTCACCGTGACAAAACTCTGAAGGCCGGACGTGCTCGCTTCCTTCAAATGCGAGTACATAGTAAAACGTATATATTATGCAAGTATATAATAAAACACCCTGAATTGTGACCTTACAATTCCTATTTAGAAGCAAACTTCTATACCTATAGTGCTAGGCTTTGGTGTATAACGGCGGCTACAGTATGCAGATTAGAAGTTCGGATAAAATCAAATAGGTGTTTGCACGAAGCGACGCGTGCCATCAAGAGAATATTTTGAAATCACAACAATTGGTTTTCCCAGCAACGTTCTCGAAACAACGATATTACAACCCACAGAGGTAATTTTACTTCTTACTATGATGAATTATTCGTGATCAGTACATAACGACGTACTGTGCTCATCACCTTACACGAATGTAAGCACGCTTCCATGGGCTGAATATAGGCGAACACAGGGGGCATTGAAGCTATAGAGCGTAAAGCGACAGAAAGTTTACGCGTGCCTGAAAAAGAATGGTCGACAATGAGTACGCATTGAACCAACACTCCTACACGAGACTTCTACACCAGACTACACGAGACAGACGAAATCTAACATCGTTCTGAACAACGCGCAGAACATAATCTAGCTTAAATTCGGTTAGAACTCACGGTCTTTTCAATTCCTGTCGATTCGTGGGACTTTGCCGAACCGCGTTCCCCTAATATAGCAAGACAACGAAACCTATTCTCACACAGAATAATATGCGAGTAGGTTACAGCGCCGTTAGTCCGGATAGTTCTGCCATACCCCCCCCCCCCCCAAAAAAAAAAAAAAAAGTGTACACTACAAAGTGGCTGCATGTTAATCGTATGTTAATCGTATGTCTGCGAGTAGTTGTAGAGCCTCGGCGTTTTGTGAATTCTTTGCGTGAAAACAGAGAATGCATGAACGTCCTGGTTTCTACGCCAAGTGCTGGGCTATTCGCTACCGCTCGTTTAACCACTCGTTTTACCAGCTTTTGACCCGTTTTCGCTCCCTTGCCTGGTTATTCGAGATTAAGACCGGCATTCACGCTGAGAGGATTTCACGCTGGAATTGTCCGCCAGGCAAAGTTCGAGGCAATCGTGACGCTGAACATATTTTTAGCGGAGGCGGACGACCCGTGGGAAGGAGCCCGTACGGACGAAAAGCATCGTGAATATGGGCTCAGTTCTCGGTCATATTTTCTTGTGTTACCTAGGAGAGCAACTATTTGAGAAAAGAACATTTTTAAGTATATATGCGTAAATGTAGAGCGCAGTAGAGGAACTTGCAATGTTAGGGCAACCTGCGCAGCCCACCTAAAGCGCTGTTTGTCCACTGCACACACATAAGTGCGCAGTGCCAAGATAATCACGGTTATTGTGCTTTCGGGAACCCGGATACTGAAAGTTAACCATGCGGGAGAACGGCCTAGGAAACTCGCATTGTACTAAACGCGAGAGCGATAAATATAAACATCACAACCACGAACGCATAAAGCAGCCTAGGAAGTAAAACTTTACGAAGCGATCCCGAAAAATGTGCAGCAGCTTTGAAAATCGGAACTTTTGATGAAAGAGCTTTATTTGCTACTTCTCTGTCGGAATATACAAGAAGAGAAATGTGGGCATTCACGAGAGTCATGGTGCCCTTATGAAAAACCATACGAGACGGTCTATAGATAATAATAACGATAATTACGATGCTACCCATCGTGTTAGCGCAGTGGCTATGGCATCGCACTACTGAACTCCAGGTCGCAGAATGGAATCCAGCCGCTGGGTATCCATTTCCGAGGAGAATTACCTCCTGATATTTACAACGAGTGAGAAAAAAAAAGGAACAAGGCAATTACGTTGCGCATGAAAGAAAGTAAATCAAGTGGGCGGTGAAAACTCAGAGAAGAGACCATGTAACCAATTTCACGTTTGAAAAAACGTTATCAAAGAAGTTGCGTTGATTCAATTATTTTTACGAGTGCACTTACTTGCACCAGAGATTCATACGATGCTTGAAAGTAATCCGCGGCCGTCTGTGTCAGAATGATTGCAGTTTTTTTAGTCGTCTAACGCACACGTGTACATGTTCACACTACGTTCTAAGGCTGTGTTAAAAGTTGTCATGGCCAATTTTGAGAAATGCGTGAGCTGTTTACGCGGACAAACTGGTGTTGCTGTACTGGCATCTCGAAAATATAGTTCAAAGGGCATTAGTACCTGAGGATTTAAAAAAAGGACTCTTAGTAACAAACTAGAAAAAAAATATTTAAATCAAGGAAGCCTATATTGTGTTCCACATCTGTGCACCTGCGTCACGACCTGTCTGCTTTTCTTATCCTTGCTTTCTCTCTCTACAACTGAGTCACCTTCATCGCTGTGCACATTTATTGACCTAAAGTCAGTGAATTACACCTCCTCCAGCGACAGCAATGTTGAATCGGCTCTGACGAATTCATTTTGGCAAGACACTATAGACTGCATTGCTTGAGCAAGCTTCAGTGGTTGGTATATGTTATGTTTGTATTTCGTGCAAAAAATAAATTAGTGTAGCTTGCACTGGGGCGTAATGCTAAAGAGACAGCGGAGCTGATGGGCACCTAATTAGTCCTGGCTTTTTGGGCTAGGCAAAGCACTACCAAGTCATCCCCAACATTTTGCGGAATTTATTGATTATTATTCGATTATCAATTACCTATTGATTGGTTATCGATTGGCTATCGCAAGGTATTGGCCATGTATTTGGGCTAGGCCAAGCACTACCAAGTCATCGCCAGCATTTGCCAGAATTTATTGTATATTGATTGATTATCGATTAGCTATTGATTGGCTGTTGATGACTGACTAATCTTAAGTAGTTAAAACCATGCTTAGCTAGACTTTGCCAGGCTCCGCTTCGCTAGTTCACAGGGCTATGTGCCATTGCGCTTGGACCCTTCCTGCACTACCGCCAGGATCGGCCCACATTTTCTGTTTGCATGTTACGGACGAACTATACAGCTCCGCTGTTAAAAAAAATTCGGCTGAACCCATCTCGCGAATAATGTTGATATTATTACGAGCATCGCTGAAGCAATGTAGTCACGCGCCGCTTTACCACGGCCGAAACGCATCATGTCTGAGGCGTGTATGGCAGGCGCGCTACTCTTGCCAATGGACACGGTGCGCCGCTCAGCGGTGTCGCCGTGAAGCTTCCCACGCGGACTCCGAGATGAGTGGCGTGTCGAGGAGTGCGAGCGCTGGGAACTGTTCTCTCGCAGCCCCGGGCGCATTCGTGGCATACCGCGCTAATGCGTCGCAATGCCTTTGCTTGAGGAACTGGTGTGACACGGGTTTGATTCCACCCAGCTCCGGCGGTGTCCTAAAATACTTTCTTTAAGAGTGGGGTGGCATACCATGCTGGAAGATGGACCAAGAATGGGCGCATACCCAATGATTCATACATAGTTGGACACACCTAGTGGTGCAACGTGTCGATTCTGACATGGACCCAGTAGCGCAAACCCAGTCGTCTATGTTATACTATATTCGGGCCATAGGGTTTCTCAATATGTTACCCAGAGGGAAATCTGGCCCCACCGCCTGTGGGAGTTTTCTAACGAGCGCTGTGCCGTCATGGTAATGACGGTATATGGGTGTGCGAGACTTGTGTTGGTTGGTGTTGTAAAAGGCTTCGTCTGAAACGTGGATGTGGCTGCACAGATCGTGCGTTCCTAAAATAAAATCTTCATAAAAGGTTTTAACACACCCGTATTACATCTTTGAATGAAAGTTACTCACCTGCGATGCATAATCAAGCGAAGAGACGCAAGAACAATGACAAACTGTTTCAAAGCGAGCTCAAATCTCATCGTCTCTCCTTCAACTTAAGCGGCCCCTTGATATCTTTTTTTACGTTTCAAGGAATTGTAGGTCCAATCACAAGTTCTCATAGATAACAAAACATGGTTTTGTGTACTAATAAAGATAAAACAGTTATTTACGTGCTGTTTTAGTAGGAAATGAATAATGCGACCAACTAAACGGTGCTAGCCGTTTCGTCGGTCACGGTGCCCTGGCTCTCCAAGGACGATACCAATCCGAAGTCACCATACACCGGTATTCCCATGCATACAGCAGCACAGCAGCGCCGGATTTGCCTCTAGGTAATGCAGCGAGAAACTCTATGATTTGGGCACAGACCGAGCGGCGCATATCGTGACTCAAGCTGTGGCGTGAAAGAGGTTGAAAATGAACATACCGTAAAGACGCTAAATTTCCCGAAGATTACCAATAACATTAAAAAATGGAGCGACAAAGAGCCGAAAACTGATGGGCCAGTGGAATTCCTTGCAGACCCATGCAAGAAGTAAGAGCTTAGTCGCTTAAGTAGCCTGCACATTACCATGCGCGCGCGCATGGTAATGCGCGCACGCTTGGTAATCAGTGCACGCGCGCTTACCTTCTTTCATAATTCGCAGACGGTTGCAAAGTTTGCGAGCGACCTTACAAAATCATGTTAGCGGCACACGCTATAGTATTTACAATCAAAGCTCATGCGCCTGCATTTCTTTAATGTTCGAATCACTACAGGAGAGGCAAGATCATGGTAAATGAACAAAGGAGAATGCAAGACCTGTGAACAAGTACAGAGCTAGTGTTACCCTTGTTGCTTGCGTTGTTTTGTTTAATTTAGCATGCATCCCAGAAGAGGGTTTCTGTGAGAATAAAGAGTTGAATGTGGTGCTTTGTTCCTTGTTCACCATTTCTGCATCTTTCGTGAAGTGTAGAATGTGACGTATGCACAACAATGACTCTGCAACTATCTGCAGTTCATGAGCTTTCAGGGCCAGTTAAGTTCAAGATGCGGAGCTGTCAAGCATTCAAGTTTAATGCTTGACGGCCTTGAATATTAGAAGTACAAATGCACCTAACTTTAATCTACTGTCTTAAAGCAAATCATCCGAGCTACTTTGTTATGGAAAACAGGCAGCCATGCACGATACCTTGTTGCGCGAATGCCATCCATCGGCATCGTGAAAGGCTAACGGCGATGTCGGAAATCCTAGAGCCGATAACGATTGCATAAAATTTCGCATTGTGAGCCCTTGTTTCGGGTTGTTATAGCCACGTGCAGCTAAGTGTTCCAGTATCATGGCTCGTGTAGGGAGAGATTGTCGCCACGTTTACATGAGCGCGCTAGCAATTAATCGAATTCCATAGTGCATCATGGTAATACTATGCGACAGCAATTAGAAGTGGCCCGTCCTTCGTTTCGACACAAGCAGGATCTGATTTCCGGAAGAACGCGCTTCGCCGTTGAGTGGAAAAGACCACACGCCGTCTCAATTTCCCTCGCTCCCCCGATGTGATACGCCAGCGTTTCCATGCACCATGTGAGTGGATTTGCACGTTGCGATCTATACGCTCTCATTTAATGCGACAGCAGCCGGATTTCAAAAGGGACAATGTCGTCTATCTGGAAGACTTGTTTGCATCGCTATCAATTTTGATTTCGAACGCGACGGTATACCGCGAGTCGTATAGTTACCGTTAGCCAAGCTGTCGAACGAAATGAAACATTTAAACAAAGGTGGCGCAAGATAAAATTATAAAACATACGGTGTTCAGTAGTCAGATGTGTTACGACCGAACAATATAGGTCTTAAGATCGTATCTTGTACCGCGTTTTCTAAACCTTTCTGTCATTGAGCTGCTTGGCTAACGTTAGCTGAGGCACCCTAATAGTGTTTTGGCATCTGAGATGCGAGCACAGATGACTCCACTTACATCGTTATGATGAGCGCGATAACTCGCGCCAGTTAACAAGCCACTATTTTTTACAACAGTGCAACTAATATATCGTCTAACTCCCAAACGAGCATTGCCACGAGAACAGGAGGTCCAACCCAAATGATGGTCCTACGTTTAGATTTTATCCCGCAAGCGCTTATTCGGCTACCCTGCGTGCGTTAGGCCGACGTCCTTTTGTAGCATCTAATCTGTCACAACAACTTGCATTTCGGGCCTCCAAATGATTAAACTGTGGCCTGCATTATCTCTCAACAACACGGTGAAATATGAGGGACGTCGCAGTGAGGGATTTCGGTATAATTTTGACCACCTCGGGTTCCTTAACGCGGAGCGAAAGCACGGTTAAAACTCATTATTAATGTATCAAGCATTCTTACCGCCGTATTTAGAAATGCATCTTAACTTGAAGCCCATGCCATGCGTCATTTCAAGTTAAGGTGCATTTCTAAATACGGCGGTTATACTTCGCGCTGTTTCTGGCGTCTATTTCACTGTCGGTCAGTCTATCTGGCCATTTTTCCCGCCAAGTTTGGTCACTGAGTATTCCATGGTATAATGTATAGAGTTTTGGGCTGCTGTGCCCAGGGAACCGAGTTTTGAACCAGCCGTCAATCCAATTTGGGTCACACGGGTATGGTAGATTGCTTATGTGCCGCTTTTCAATGAACTGCATATGTGCCGCTGTTCAATGGACTTATTTGACACCAAATTCGGTAACTGGGTATGTAGCATTCCGTACGTGCCACTCTTTCATAAAACCTTTTGACACGAACTTGCATGTGGTGGTCGTTATTTGTCGCTCTTCAATGAGCCACTTTGAAGCCAGCTTGGGTCATTGGGGGTGTGACTGTGCAACTCATGCATGACAACAATTAATATTTATCCGTTCCAGGGCGGTATCGAGCATATATATATATATATATATATATATATATATATATATATATATATATATACCAGGTGTTCAAAATTAAGCTTTACGGAATTTATTTTTTAAATCGCCTGTGGCAAGTAGCGTAACTCTTATCGTTGAGCTGGGTTATTCGAAGGGGCGCACATTAGTAGCACGCGAAATCGAAACACACATTCAACTAATTAACGAAAATTGACTAATGAACTTCTTAGTTAATTACTGTACGACACATATTGCAATTTACGAATTGTAGCCGGTGAGCTTGTCAGGCGTATCCACTTCAAATGAATTTCCAGGATGACACCAGTTTGGAGATATTATTTGCCATACTGTGGGACGAAATACATAGGCGTTCCAGTTACTTTTGTGCTTCAATGTATAAAACAGTCTTTTGGTAAAAAATTAGGTGCAACAACAGTGCTTTTTTACGGCGAGTTTGACGGCGCATATCTTCAAACTGGTGTCATTCTGGAAATTGCTTCCGAGTGGATACGCCTGACAAGCTCGTCGGCTACAATTCGTAAATTGCAATAGGCGTCATAAGGTAATTAACTAAAAAGGTAATTAGTGAATATCCGTTAATTAGTTGAATATGTGTTACGATTTATCATGCTACTAATGTCCGCCTCATCGCATAACCCAGCTCAATGATAAGAATTATGCTACCTGTCACAGGTGATTTCTAAAAACTCCGTAAAGCTTAATTTTGAACACCCGGTATACCCGTGCAATCTTCTCTGAATCCACCCACGCGCAACCTTCGAATTTCATGGTGGTGTCACTACATGGCACATAATGTACAGAGGAACGCGTAAGAGGAACCCTGCTACATACATGCCCCATGTATAATGCATTTCGGTGGCCGCAGTACGGTTTGCCGTCACGTTTGTTCTATGCGAATCGCATTAACGCTAACATGCATCGTGAAATGGCTTCTGCCGGATTTTTGCAGAGCAAGAAAAATTTTCTTGGAAATGGGGGCGCAGGCATGGTACGCAAAGAAAGAGACGGGATAGGACTATTCTCAAGAAAACGTTCTTAAGGCGAAAGCCTCATATTTCTCATCGTGAGGTCTCTGTTTCAAGGCCGCTTCTAAACCGTGTCATTGACATGAAATGGTCCTGTCAGGATAAGAGGCGATAATGCACCTATAACTGTGATTAAGGGTGGCAAAATGATTGAGCAAGTGAACTGAAGTGATAATTTGTATACAGAGAGGTGAATGAGGGGAATTAAGAGTAAATTGATGATGAATTAAAGGGGTTTAGTTCGGTGATAGAAGTCAAACGAAAGGTAATGATGAGATAGAGTGAGCTAAGATAATGAAGAGTAAATGAAAATGAATTAAGAGTGACTGAAGGTGAATCAAGAGTAATGAAAATTGGAAATGTGGAGTAATATAGCAAACCAAGTGTGATGGAAGTAAAACCGAAATGATAGATTGAATGAAGGTGAACCTAGCAGTGATATCGGGTGAACCAAGAGTAAATAAAGTGTGAATTAGGAGTGAATCAAGGGGGTACGAAGCGGGGGAGTGACTTGTGAAAAATATCTAAGATTTGAGGGTCCAAGTGAGAGTGACTCAGCAAAAAAAGTGCGTAGTCACGGTCTGAGTTTGGTGAATAAAGGATGACTTGCAAAAGTGACTGCAAAATATGGGTTCAGACTGATAACTCAGTAAAAAAGTGCTGAGTCACGGTCCGAGTTTGGTGAAATAAAGATGACTGCAAAATATGGTTTCGGAGTTGAGCAAAACAAGACATATTAAAAAAGAATAATACAAGAGATGAAAAGGCAACATCAAAAGAAAATATCAGCAAGTGTTAAAAAATACGAATGAAGAAAATGTCAAAAGAAATTTCACAAAGCGTAAAAAGTGTTTGTCGTGTCATTGAGTTAGCAGCGCTCGGGCATTTGCCTTCAATTAAGTCATCTTAGTTACAGCATTAGGGACCCCTAGTAATTTTCTTCAGAATGAAGATGGTGAACTTTATCATCACAATATTAGTGCTGTGTGCACGCCTGACCACTATTTTTTTTTCATTGCCGAGAAAGACCGAGCTTTGATTTACGTGCGGCCTTTTGGAGCACTCATGTGCACATCAGAACAACGCCACATCCACTACAATACATGTCCAGGCAAGCCGCACAAGCATCGGTACAGTGGTCGGGCACGCGTCAAACGAACGAACGATGTCGACGTAGCGAAGGCTGAGTGGGAAACAATTGACGCCAGGGAACTTATACGGAACCTTACGAATCTATACGGAACCTTACGGCGACGGCGACGCCAACGGCAGAAATCCGGTTGAAGTGTCCATATAATTGCTATCGCAATAAAACGCCTAGCGGATCCGGAGTTGAGGGCACGGGAAGCATCGGCAAAACGGCAAAAACGCCAAGCAGACCCAGAGGCACAGAGCAAGCGAGAGCGATGGAAGCAGCGGCAAAGCGCCAACGCCGACAACAAGCTGCTCTCTTACGGTGCATCTCTTACGACTACAAGCTACCCACGACCACGAGGGGGACGTGCATAGACCTCGCCTTTGCAAACTTTAGGATGTATCCGCTAGAAGAACCGCTGGCTCTGCATTTCACCGACCATAAAGAATGAAATCGAAACGCAACCCGGAACTCAACACGATATACGCGTTATGAGGGTGATTTTACAGTATAACGATCCCCAGTGCTTGGCTCCCACTCATCATGATTCACTTCGGGGACATACGGTGATTTTTTTTATATAGACGATTGTACAACGACGACAGCGTGACAACAGGAACATGAGAACAATTGGGTGATGGGTGTATGACGACATTGGCGCAATGCCAGGTAAAACTGCTTTACAGTTTTCACACATATGTAAGTAATCTACAATGTCTGACGTCTTTGTTTAACAAGAACAACAAAAGCAAAATAGGCAATCCTAGTACCTCAGTTTTCCGCAAGAATGGCAGAAAGATGCAAGTTTTAAAAAAAATTGCCACTTTTCATAAATTTTCCTAACATTGTCTTGAATGTTAGGGGTTATTGCTTGCAGTGAGCCAGTTCTGTCTATGTATGACACTGTTCTCGCATTACACAGCGAAACAATGCGTGATGCACGCGTTACCAACGTTCAACTGTGGGTAGAAGGCAAACTCAACAGCTCAAAATCATTCGACGCTTCAAAGGTTATAAGTACTTATGGTTACTCTTTCATCCATGCACTCTGCATTGCTGCACTTTCATGTCTACGGGCTACAAGCGTTCCGTTATAAGTTAGTCACTGTTTCTGCGACCAGTTCACCCACTGTCGCGCGGAGCTTTGTCTTATTTTGAATTTGATGCGGCAAAGCTTATCGGGCCCTTGCACTACGCACTGCCACTGTGCCTCCCCGGAGCAGCGCCGGCGCTGGCAGTCGGCAGCCCTACTTCTTTTGTGCACCACGCACTTTGTCATCGCTTAGAGGCCACTGGGGAGCTAAAAAAAAAGCTTGGAGTACGCTTTAGCTTCGCCCTTAAGAGTGGAACGCGATAGCGTTATTGGACGCCATTGACGCCGACACCACACCGTATTTTCTGCGACATGGGGCCCGATCAAAACGAATTAGCAGGCGAAGTCCCAATTTGACCTGCCTAGGATGCGAGCGCTATCTGGATATCATTTTCGCAAGTACCTCAACGCGCGGCTGTAGGTCTGGTAGAAAGCTAGAAGAGGGGTTTGTGTTTGAGTTTCCTCGTAGCAGAATTGTGTTGTCTCGCACATTCAAATTACAATCCGACGCCGATTGGTAAACAATCCGACGGCGAATCCGAGCCAGAATGTTAAAGTCGTACTTTACCATTTTTCTGACGGATTTCACTGTAAGAAATTCAATTTTTGTTCACCAAAACCTTGCACCACGTGGAGGGCCTGCGCGGTCGGGATAGATGGGGATGATTTTCTCCGCGACATGCCAACATCGCACGCCGGTTGCCGACGCCGAATTTTCTGCGACATGGGGCCCTTAACGATATCGCGTTGAAACCCACAGAAGTGGCCTGTAACTTTCTTCATTACAGACACTTCTTCGTTCTCGTTTCTCCCTTTCCCGTGATATATACGTCAACACGCGCGTTCCACGTTGCGGCATCCAGCTGTCACCAGCAGCATGAGACCGCGTGGATAACTGTGGTCGCTGGGACTGCAGCGGAGTAAGCGTCACCATATACATGCCACGATGTCGGGCTCCAACTTGTTCTGTTCGTTACGAATCGATAAACGTGCAACGCCAGGAACCCCGAATAACCATTGATCTCTCTGTCACTACTAGAAGGTGCAGCAGGCTTGGACGAGCTGCAGCTTCATTTCTACTGCTATTAACGGGAGAGCAAGCTACTCAGGAATATATTAGGAATCTTGCTTATTCGTGTCTAACTGCATTGTCCTGCCCTTTGTTTGGCTCAATATAGGTCCACGTATAACAGTTACGCAATCACCAGGATAACTTCACGAACCGGATGCGTACTGTGAACGGCGAAGAGAAAAGTTGCTGTATCGCCCGAAAGGCGAAGCATCGATTGCGATAGCAAATTAGTAAACATCTCTAAGAAGTAAGGATAGTAGTTTTATCGGCCGTGTAAACTTCTAAACATTCGCTTACTAACTAAATTAACAAGCATGGCGTCACGGGCACACAAGCAGACATGAACATATCTCACTCGATGACCGCGAGAACTCGCTGTCAAAACACTGGAGTGAGGAAGCGTGGGAGCAGCAGCGAGCAAATCGACCTTCGTGCTGCCTCTCGCTTCAATGAAAACTAAGCGGCAAAAACACAGTGCCCACGTACCTATCAGAACTCGACGCACTCTGTCACCACTGCAGATCGCTTTCAAGATAGGGCCCACGCGGCTGCTCGCGGCCGCGCCATACCTAGCAGCCGCTGGGTTGGAACGCTCCTGCTTCTCCTCCCCCTGGTGCTAGAGGTTGGCTTGCGCAACATTTTAGACGAGAGACACAGATGAGGAACACACACGACAGATCGCTCTGTCGTGTGTGTTCCTCATCTGCTTCTCTCGTCTAAAATGTTGCGCATTCCAACCTCTAGTATGCTATACCAACATGCCCAGTCTTCAACCTTGGCAAGTTTCGTCCCCCCGGTGCCTTGCGCCCAACAGAAGACGGCGCGCTTCCTCGCGTTCCCCGCTCACCCTTGCACGCTTTCACTCGCACATACAGCACACTGCGCGCGGCGACGGTGTTATCGCCTTTGGACTTTATTCGGAACATCATGGCGTCTCCTACGGCAGAAATGCTCCTGGAGTGTCCATATGATTGGTATCGCAATAATATATTGCACACCACGAGCTGACAGCAAACGGACGTTAGTGTAGGGGGGGGGGGGGGGGGAGAAGAAGAAGGGGACCTCTAGTAATTTTTCTCCAGGACAAACCTGAGAAAGACCAAAGGTTTCAATTTGTTTCTTGCTCCTGTTTACAGCAAATTCATTTGGACTTCCATGCTCATAAGATTCCGAAATCAATCAACGCAAACCAATTTTGCAGCTGTTATACGTAAAAAAAATCGGGGTAGCTTGCACTAGTGGCGCTAGGCTAAAGACACAGTGGAGCTCATCGGTTCCTAGCTGGTCCTGGCTATACGAAGTGATGCTAAGTTATACGATGTAATACCAAGTTATGCTAAGATATACGAAGCGTATAAGCATTTCCTCTTGGTCCGTGGCATCGGGGAACGCCTCGCGAAGCACTTGTAGTACAAGCACACGTAGGGGAAGTGGGGCGAAAGCTATGCATAGTGTACGGGCGGCGTGCAGCAGACGACACGCCGGGATGACGTCACGGCGCATGCGCTATAGCGCGCAGCTGACGAGTGCTCGGCGCAGCCGTGTCTGTGTCGGGCGAAGCGAGTGCGCACCTGCGCCAGCGGTTACTAGGCAACGCGAGGTGACGTCATCGCTACTACTTCGGCGCATGCGCGGCTTGGCAACGTGGGCGGCATCGGCAGCAGCTCTGCGCGTTGCCTCGTTGGTGCTGCTACAACTTCTCTCTCTATGTCGCTCTCAATTTCGCTCTCCCCTTCCCGAGCATGCTCTCCTTCCCTCTTTTTAACGTCCCATGTCAAGTCAACATGTCCACGACACGGAGAGGAGGCGAGGCACACGCCACTCCGCGAGGCGGTTCCTTGGCAACACAGTGACGTCATAGTTCCGCGAGGTTTAGCGGCAGCAGGCGGCACTTTTTACGGTTAGCTAGGAAAAAAATTAAATTATGGGGTTTTACATGCCAAAACCACGACGTTATTACGAGGCACGCCGTAGTGGGAGACTCCGGACTAATTTGGACCACCTGGGGTTCTTTAACGTGCACCTAAATCCAGCTACACGGTTGCTTTCGCATTTCGCCCCCATCGAAATGCGGCCGCCATGGCCGTTTAAGAAACTTTTGCCCAATATATGCGGAAACACGCGTTGTAATTAACACAACATACGCTAATGAAACATCAGCTTGCTGCGTTTATTAACAGAAGCTCACTCGTGATGAGTGCTTGCAATCAAACTCCAGTCCACTTTGTCTCCATTAGAGCTTTGCAATAGGAGGGGGATGAAGAGAAGTGTTGCTTGCTGCAGGGGAACCTAACATTGGAACTGTTGCTGGCAATTGATCCGTCCGAGTTCTACTAATCAAATGCGGTTGAGTGTGAGTTCTACTAATCAAATGCGGTTGAGTGTGAGACCCATCACATTCCATTTAGTAGCATAAAAGCACCTGTTAATGTAAAGAGCTTGACCCGGAGCCCCGCAGAATGCGCGCTTTCCATTCCACGTTTACTCAACGACTCACTGTTAAGAAGCAGCTTTAGCTCAGTGGTTCCTATCTCAATAGACGGAAAATCAGAAATCATTTTCTCTGCAACCACCGCGTGCTGAATTTGATAAAGTTTCTTGCATTAAGAAAGTGTTAAATTTTGGTGAATGTTGGAAGCAGAATTTTGATTTAGGCCTTCAATGTTTAATAAAGTTTGTTGAAAATTGCAGAAAACGAAACTATGACGTTCACAACTATGTACCACACGAACGAAAAAAGATATGAAAATTTTGTAAACTACACCTATTAACCATGTCTGAGCGGAAAAAAATTGCTGTCTTACACACCGGTATGAAATATGCCATTATTATGTGAGTATGAATTTTACAAAATGCTCGTAGGTATTGTAACAAATTCAGATCAGCTCTAAATTCTTATATTAAGTTTGTCCGCTTTAGGTGGTCTAACAGATGTATTTTACAGAACAGCTATGTCTGGTTAGGAAAAGAGCTACGATTTGTGAACTTCGGGCTTGCATTTTTTTGAAGCACACTCATTTTGAGCAATTTTGCAGAAAACTTGCAGGCGCTAAATAAAAGATCCGATTGCTACAGTCATAGAATTGAACTTAATCAAGTTAAAGAAATTCAATTCAGATAGGCCCAGCGGTTCTTTTATGAAACCCTTTCTGCGCTCGCAGGTATTTTAGTAGGCGGAATCGGAGTTCCCGACTTAACCCTAAGAGGAGCCAGAGTGCGTTTCTCCTAATATCCAGCGCCCTCGCGAGAACAAAGCCTCACTTCCGCTTGAGTGTGAGGTTATATTGTGCCTGAGTCCCTCTTTTATTGCCTTACGTTCTGCGCCAAATTCAACAAACTCGAACAAACTACTGTCGAGCTTATTAATACACCCGCGACGATGCCCTAACGACGATGTCCTAACGACGACGATCTTTATGCCCGGCAGCACATGTCTGCGTTTTCCCGGGGAAGTGGGTTACCGGTAAAATAACTTCCCTTTTGTGATACAACTTGGAGAGTGCCTTGCCCTTTGAGGCCGTGCCACCTGCTGGTGATCATCAAACGGGACAGAGAAAGACACTCTCCAAGTTGTATGGCAAGAGGAAAGTCATTTTACCGGTAACCCACTTCCCCGGGAACCGAAGTAACCCGAGGAGGATATCTTCCGGGGACCTACGTCGTCTGGACCCCGGGACACGAGTCCCTAGCGGGGAACGAAGCGGCCGACGGATGTTTGTGATACCATAATACGATCCTTGTGATTGTTTTCTCATTTAAGAGCGAGGAAGCAAGGACAGTGCGGGATCTATACAAGCGCTAATTGCAGATGCGGGAAGCTTGGCTTGCGGAATGCACTAGTGGCTTTACTGTGTGTTTGAACACAGTCTTGGAAGTATGCAAGTGCTCCGGCCCAAGGAAATGAGAAATGAGACTGGCTGTCTCATTACCGCGCCTATGTTATTACATTTTTATGTGCGGTCGGGCAACGGAGGTTGACTTTCATTTGAGCGGCAATGAAGGGCGCTGGGAATCGATCCCTGCTGGTAATTTGTAAGCGGAAAAACCATCCTAATGACTACATCTATCAAACCCAACCTTTGAAGACAGTGTGGTTTGGCAGTATTTCTAGTTCTACTTCTACACCTGGCTGATACTGCATATACCAAACCAAACAATGGAGGATTTTTCTGATTACTTGGTCAGACCCTTTGCATATCTAAAATTACGCCAAACCGTCTCCATTTCTTCTCGCATCTTTGGCGAATAATCTTTATTCTATATCTCTGGTTTTTGTTCTACTTACTAGCGGTTTATTAAAACACAAGCATATTTTGAAAATATTTTGACTTCGAGACCTTCATCTCCCAATAAAGACACTGGCATACTTCTAAAATGTAGCATAAAACAACGTCTTTAAGGTTTTTGTGCTATGGAAAGGCTGGCTATTATGCTAACGCGGCAGCCATAATGTTGCGCAAGGTAAACATGGTGTCCTAACAATGAAGCACCCTTCTTATGCGCAGCTTTTGATAGGCCTGTTATTAAAGAGCGTTCTAATGAGCTCTCCGAAACGACAAGTTTCGTTTTAATGCTGTCGCTCTATTTGTTTTCTGAGTTCTTGCGATATTTAAGTTATCGATCAGTGAAGCGCCATTTGTGTCTTTCCCTAATGTTTCCATTCTTCAAGTATCAGCTTCGTTTCTTTTCTCGCGATGCCTCAATTTTTCTTCAAATGCTTTCTCGGTATGATCCAATCACTATCCTGCAGGCCAAATGCAGTTTTTATTTTCGGTAGCATATTACACACTCACCAAAAGAAGAGCAAGCACACCATCGGACCATTTGTTCTAAAATCCATCTCCCACTGAACTCTTCTAGGAGCAAGTTTCATTTAGACATACAAGAAAGAAACATCAACATTACAAAACCATACAGAAAATAGTGAAGCTCCAGTCAGGGGATGCAATATTACGGCACAAAGAAAGAACGCTCGTATCACAGCACTGAATCACCGCGCATTAACATATCGTAAACTGTATTTAATATTCGCCACAGCTTCCGCGGGATCACAACAGCAACCCACTTGAACTGACGTTGAAATCGAACCAGTGTTTTGCCCCTTCCTCCCTGCTTTCATCCCTAAAGAAATGTTTGTGTATGTGTAAAAGGGGGGGGGGGGGGTGCAAGGTGGCTAACAAGAGAACCTTCAATCGGGACACCACTTTTCGACAGGGAACCTTCTCTTTCTTCTGGGCCCACTGTCGCTGGTTGAAATCAAAATCGACAAGTAAAAAAACATGCAATTCCAGCGTACACGTTGGAGTCTACGTGAAGCGAAACTTTAGCGAAACGGTAATTTAAGGGCTTTAAAGCTAACGCCAATGAGCAAAGTTTCGTTTACTTTCATATTTTGAAATGTACAGTCTCATCCAATGTTTATGATCATCCACCACAAACGTCCCTACTTTACACTCATAAAATTCTTGTGTTTATGCACTGCACCACCCACAAGCTACATGCCGAAATGCAAACTTCCAAGTCAGGGGAATGCACGGTGTGAGGCGACTACTCAGCGATGTCGTGAGGATGAAGGCGATGTATGACGCTTGTACGAAGAACGAATGACGATTACAGATGTATATGCACAGAGAAGAGCTACACGTATCAAGATACATAGGGATTCCGTACCTCTTTCCTCACAGTCGCACAAACACATTCTGGAGGATTAGTAAAAAAAAAAACAGGAACACACGGTGACGCATACAGAATGGCTATACCAATTAAAAGAAAGCAAATCAAGGAGTCCGTTAAATACGATCAACTATTCTATAAACAGATTGCTGTGCCTTAGATATACCTTTGAGACGACAATATCTGGGCATGCCTAATTTCTTTTTAGGTATAACAAAGATGTGGCTTACAATAACTTTCTGTGGGCTTAGTTGGTACATACCTGACAATTTTTTAAAGGCGCAAACAAGAGACATGGCGTAAAATGAAGGTCAAACACAGGACAGGCGCCTCTCCTGGGTTGGACCTTCCTTTTGTGCCACGTCTCTTGCTTGCTCCAGACAGACAGACAAAGAACTTGCAAGAAAAATTTTTCAACAAAGATGTGCTTACTTGCCCTAGTTTTGCGGTAGTATACAAAGGTTATATATAAGCCCATTCGCTAGTATTTTCTCTCGGCGCACAAATTACCTTGGTATATATATCCACAAATATATCCGCCGAGACACTGACTGACCAAACCCTCAGCTCCGCCAAACTCGGTAGTGAAGTCAAAAAAGCTTTACCTAAAAAAAGAGATAGAACAATATCGCAGGCACAGAAAGGCAGAGAAGCAAACAAAACTCACTCAGAGAAAAGTGCCCATGTCGAAACTTTGTCCCGAGCAGGGTGCACACGGGAGCTAGTTCTTTTTTTTTTTTACATGGCGAACGAGCAGCACAGAGCTCGCGATAGTGGCTAAGACGTTGCAGCACTTTGCGTCTTGTGTCTTTGAGCGGTCGTCCTGTGTTAGTAATGTTTTTTTTTTATTTTACGATATTGCATCCAGGGCCAGGATAATGCAAAAATATTCCAATCTGTTTCTATTCTAAATCCACAATTATGCCGCCATGAGCGGTGGAAATTGCTCAGGACGGGCATGGCGCCCTCCTATATGGGCTGGGCCCAAGCCATTCAGACATATTGCGGAGGGCTAACGGCGGACTTGGAATAAAAACATACAAGTACGTTATCCCGGCCAAGCCTGTGGCTTCCGTGTCCTCGGTTTGCGCAATGTTGAGGAGTTCAAGAAGGATGTGTGGCGACGGGAAAATTAAATTATTGTTTTTGATTTCTTTCGGCAGTTCAAACATCGCCCCACACGCCCTGCTTAAGCTGTGCCCCACCAACCCAACATAGCAGCCCTGATGTGTTCCAAGTTTCCACCTTCCGGTGAAGGCTTTTCTCGTGTTTGGATTCCGGCCCGAGAAAGTTCGTGATATCTTTCCTTTCGAATCAATCGTGTGGTTTCCCGTTTCTTGTGTTTGCACAACACTACTATAATTTCGGTACAATGAGTTGCAATCTATTTTTTTTTTGTTTACATTATACGTGCTCAACTTCCTTCCCGCCGCCATTGCGCCAGAGCTCCCCGAGGAAACCCAAAGAGAGCCGAGCAAAAAAGAAAGGTGAAGATTGTGTTCGAGACAGCTTGCGTAAAAACAGTAAGGTTTTTCGGGTGCTAGGAAGAGTGTTTGCCTTGCGCACTCGCATGCACTAGGCTGAGGACACCATTTCTACTTCCAGTACTTTTGAGGACCCGGTGAGTCAAGTTACGTGGTCAGACTAAAGTTTAAATACATTCTCTGCTTGCTTCCTCCGAACGAGAGTGTCGACTTCCTTAGGGGCAAAGCGTAGGTTCACGTACGTGAACTACGTCCGACGCCTTCGGTACTTCTTGAGATCAGTATCGGACGTCAAAGATGACTGACAATAAGAAAATAACAAGACTACATGCAGAGTAGTTACAGACAGTTTTGTGCAGCTGAACAATGGATACACTGCATAAAAGTCTGCCCTGGCTCTTTGACCCAAAACATTGACGAGACGGTAGGCAGCACGGTTTTGTAACCTCCCTCGCTGTTTCCCAATTCAACTCTCTACAAATAACAAAATTTAATGACATAAGTGAGATACCGCGATCTGTACCGCCGAATGCTAGTTCCCTAACTATGCCTCCTCATTGTCTATAACGTTGCCAGAAAAACGAAGAGGCAGGAAGGACGGCTGCCTAAAATGATGCCCATTAGCGTCATGTCTTTCTTGGAATGCTTTGAGAAGAAATTAGCGTATTGACGAGGAACGTGGAATCGCGATTTCTTTTTTTTTTTCGATTTCCACGTCGCACCATTCCTCGAAACGTACAGATGCAATCATTTATTTTTTTTCTCCTCTAAAAGTACAGCTCCTCTAAAATTACAGATGCAAAGTGGCAAGAAGCGTTGGACTATGCAGAGTTCAGGAGCACATTAACGTAATCGGTGTCCGGACCGACTGACGCATCGAGACCATTGACCAGCACTGTGTCGACACTAGGTCCAGACGACAAGGGCCAGACAGCCTGGCGGTTGGGCTCGTTTCCCACTATACGTCAATCTACCCAAAATCAGTGGGAAGGAGCGCTGTCCAGCTGGAACCTGCTTGAGCAGCAGCAGCTGGTGTGGTAGGCGTGAGAGCCAACCCAGACTTCCTGGGATCCTGCACTGAGGACCCCACATGCGTAGCGTCGGCTTGAAACCATCCTGATGACGACACTATGTAATCAATCCCGAATAAAGCTCTAATAATACTAAAAACATCTTTGGCATTCCAAGACCAGTTTTATTTCCGGCCTATCAAGCCATCTAGCCATCCATCTGCCTTACAAAAAAATGTCACAGTTTCGCCCTAAGGGCGAAGCAATGAATGCGATAGCAACACAGCAATGTCATACGAAGTAAGGTGAGCGGCTTTGGTAGCAAGATGAATTGTAGTAAACATGAGCTGATTAAGTAAGCAGGTGTGCTGCGGCGTAAGTAGACCGACATCAAGAGAGACTCGATGACCACGAGAAGGCGCGTGTGAAACGGTGGTGTTGATGAGAAGCGCTTCCCGTGCGTGCGAAGGCACACACCTGTAGCGCTTCACTGCCGATCCGGGCAGCATTGCATGTGTAGCGTGCGTTGGAAAATGTGGCCCGACTATTACTAACTGAATGAACAAGCGTGGTGTGAGCGCGCACAAACAAACACGAATGGATCACACTGAATCACTGCAGACAACGACTGTCAAAACACTGGCAGCAAGCCCATACGCCGCAGCGGCGAAGGTACGTGCGGTCTGTCGCTTCAACGGAAACTGAGCGGCGAATGCACGGCGCATAAAGGTCAGAGCCGTGTGGAGATAAGCGACGGTGCGAGCGAGCGACGAGCGCGGTTGTTGGCAGAGTGGAAGAACGAACCACTTAAAACATTCTCTTGAACTAACGGAACACTGAAAGGGCCGGCTCGCCGTAATCTCTCGTCAAATCGCGTGCCTTGCATCAGATAGATAGACCGAAGAAAAATAATATGCAGACCCAACGCACATATTGGAATCCACGAGAAGTGAAGTTTTCACGAACAAGTAAAATTAAATGCTATATAACTAAATGTCATAGGTACAGCTCTGCTTATATTCATCCTCCACAAAAGGTAATCACATGCAATTTTTATGAAATAACCTTCACAAGGTATGACGATCAGGAAATATGACGTCAGACGCTTGTACAGCGTTGTTACGAGAACGAAAGCGTTGTTTAATGCCAGTCAAGGATACAGCTGAGAATTTATATATTTGCGAAGGTTATATGATGTGCTGAATGTGAGCTTAATAAAACAGGTTTAGATGGCCTTGTGTACTGACGGACAAAGCCATCCCAGTAAGCGCGCCTCTGTTCTTCTGAACAAAAACATACATTCCTATATAAACATACAATCTCCACTCAAAAGTATCTCTAAAATTATGGGGTTTTACGCGCCAAAACCACGATCTGATTATGACGCACGCCATAGTGGGGGACTCCGGAAATTTGGACCACCTGGTTCTTTAACATGCGCCTAAATCTAAGTACACGGGTGTTTTCGCATTTCGCCCCCATCGAGATGCGGCCACCGTGGCCGGAATTCGATCCCGCGACCTCGTATTCAGCCGCCCAACAGCATAGCCACTGAGCAACCACGGTGGGTTCGAAAGTATCTCTAACCCACCCCGACCATGTAATGGAATACAACATTATGTTCGACGTATTCTTTGATTCACTCGATTTTTTTAGTTAGCCATTTATCGCAGTTAAGGTCACTGCAGGACAAAAACTGCTCCCAGCGAACTCTATTTGCATTTTCACTACGTTAACCAATGCCATCGCGAGCCTGCAGATCTCGTAATCTTACAAGTCCGCTTAACTACCTGCAATCCTCGACGCTTGTCTATCCAACGCCTATCCTGACCCCATATACCGTAGTTTAAAAAGCTACCGGTTGAGTGTTCTACACGTTACATGGCTTGTCAATGTAAATGTGTTAATTTTAGGTCGATATAACAGACCCACTTTTGACGTGCGATCTTTACAGCCATCTTTCTATTTTTGACGTTTAGGCTAACCGTTTTCGTTCCTTGGCTAGCTGCGTGGTTAGAAGTTTTCTTTGAAGTTTACTACGCATTCCCTCCAAGATTCCATCTTTGTTTGAACTAGTCTCACTTGGTAGCGGAGGCAGCAAACAGTACGAACTCTTAACGCTTCTGCTTATTTCTTCAGGCCTTCTCGGAGCTATCGCTGGTCATCGCCTCGGGCTTTCGTCACGGGGATCTTTGGCGCCTGGGTCCTGAGCGCAGCAGCATTTACAGTGCTACAACGAATGAACGTGCCACCACGTGACCCTGTCGTCACCACCTGGATCCCGTTAAAAGGACCCCCAGACGACTACGTGTGGCAGTCACTTGGCAGCGGAGGCAGCAAACAGTACGAACTCTGAACGCTTCTGCTTATTTCTTCAGGTTTGAAATTTTCCGATTCTTTTCAAAGTGCCTTGCAAAGTATTTTGCTGCCTCTGCTGCCTCGTTGTGTTGACAGTATTCTGTCCTGATTTTGGCGTTTGGGCATTATGGCCACTGAAATAGCTGACCTGAAGTGCGAATTTCGCAAATAATTAAGAGAACTGAAGAACAACATGGACTTCATAAACAAATAATTCGAGGCTCGAAAGAAGAGCGTAGTAAAGTAAAAAACGAGAATGTGGCACTGAAAGAAAACACAACAGGTGCTAGCGCAAGAAATTGAGGCGTTGAAAAGGAAAGTGCAGGAAAATGACATGAAAGTTGTGGCACAAGATCAGTATTCTAGAAACAAAAATATTGAAGTGAAAGGAATTCCGCAGGACAGGTCCGAGAGCCTCATAGGCGTACTTGGATAAGTTGGCGACGTTCTCGCGGAGACCATAAAAAAAAGGACATTGAATTGTGCCACCGAATTCCGGCGCGAAATTCCGACTCTGATCCCAACATAGTTGTGCTTTTCCACAGCAGGGCTAAACGCGATGTAGTCCTTAATGAGGCCAGTAAGCACAGGCTCACTACAAATGAGATCGGATTTTCTGCTAACGAGTCTGTCTACACAAACGAGCACCTCTGCCCGCAGCTCAAGAAGCTGCTAGGCATGGCCATTGCTAAGAAAAAAGACGTAAACTGGCGTTTCGCATGGGCTAAGAACGGCAAGTTGTTCGCACGTCAGACAGACACACCACCTGTCCTGCCTATTTCGTGTGAGTCAGATTTGGAAAAAATGCAACGCGCCACCACCGTAAGCTAAACGCGTTTTTTTTTTTGTTCGCATTAATCTTATCTTTTATTTATAAATGGATACACCCGGTGGTATTGTAGTGCCGCACGACTGCAACTACTTGAAGTTCTTGCACTTGAATGCGCAATCTGCAAAGAACAAGTGTGATGAGCTTTCCGTGTTTTAAAGCAAGTTTTCTCTTCAATTGAATGTGATCATGGTAACTGAGACTTGGTACAAGCAGGAGAGTGACGTACTTCACCTGCCTGGATATCAATCTTTTTTTCTTAAACAGGCCTTCCCGTCGCGGAGGCGGCGTGCTGCAGTTATTATCGAAAGAGTTTTCTTGCACCTTGATGCCCAAGTTCTCTACTATACCACCAGATTATGAAGTTTTAAGTTTGCAGTACAAAACGTACGTTTTTGTGGTTGTGTATCACCCACCTGATGGAAAGATCGATAACTTTATTTCTTCGAAAGGATTCTCAGTTTCCTGTGTCTAAACGACATGAATCTTTCCGCTGGTGGTGATTTCAATGTTAATCTTTTACAAAGCACTTCGCAATCCCAAGAACTACAACTACTCCTCCACTCTTTCTACTGTAGGAGTGTTATTACAGAACCTACGCGTTTGAGTCATACATCTGAAACGCTACTCGATCTATTTATCACAAACTGTTCTGAAGATGCCACCAAATCGGGAGTGATTGCGGCTGACATGAGCGATCATTTGCTGTTATACATGTTCTGTAGGTTTCATCAGGCTTTAAAACCAGTGCGTCAGTCTCACTCATTTCTTTTGCAGGAAATTAATTACAAAACACTAAACGTTTTCCGGCAAAAAATTAGCAATATTGATTGGAATTGGGTGCCTCTATGTCAGGACGCTGATGAGGCATATGATAAACTCGGGCGCTCCCTTAAGGAAGCATACGACAACTCCTTTAAATATAAAAGAGTAAAGTCATCTAGACTACGGAAACCATGATTCAACGACGAATGCCTTAGGATGATCCTTGAGAAGGATTCACTGTATCATAAGTTTGTCAGAACGAGGAACCCTGATGATTTTGCAGTCTTTAGGAAATACCAGAACTGTGTTACAAAATTTGTACGAAATACTAAAAAGCTGTATTACGGGAACCTATTTCATGAGGTGAGTAATCGGAGCAGTTTAGTATGGCACGAAATGAAAAAGCTCTTGCATTCCGATGTCCGCATTAGTGTTGACCTTGCACTCGTAGATGAGGATAGAACACTAAGAGGCAAAGAATTAACGAATGTGTTTAATGATTATTTCACCAGTCTGGAAAAAAGTATTCACGACAAAGCAGTTTTCACGAAAAAGTATTCACGACAAACCAACTATTTGGGCACACGCAACGCACGCACAGCTTTTCTTAAACCTACAGATCCACATGAAGTTTACACGACATTCATGTCATTAAAAAAAATAAGTAAATCCCGTGATGTGAACGGGCTTCAAATAAGACCTGTTAAGTTCGTGCTTGATCTCTTGCTACCAGTACTTACTCATATTTTTAACCTATCACTGCCAACTCCTGTCCTGGTCTTTTGACAGGTGGATGCTCGGTCCTCGGAATGGGTGGCATTAATGGTAGTGTCTAGGTTGAGGAATGCTTTCAGCTGGGACAGCTTCCCATAGACGATTCCACGTGATGTCGCCCCTGTAGACATCTCCAGCGCTGTGTTAACCGAGTAAGTTGCTGACTGAAGGTGAGCGTCACCGTCCGCTTTTAATTTTAATGCAAATAGCCTCCTTTGCCTACTTCAGCCATTTCGAGCCTGTATATATATCTATCTAGCCTCTTACGCCGACACAGTGGCCCAACTTGTCCGCTAGCTTGCGCCACTATAGTTATGTGCTCCAGGCCGTGATGCGCCGTGGTCGTTCCATTATCGCCATTCCAGCTTCGTGATATCCTACTCTCGTCATTGAATTGTCGTCAGGCCTTCTATCCCGACCCAGTGGCCCAAGTTGTTTATTTATTTATATTTATTTATATACAATACCTACAGCGCCCTCTAGGGCATTATTGTAGGGGGGAACATCAGAAATAAATCACAAGACATATACTATAAGTTAGGCAAATGATGCAGCATATAAATCATCTAAATACCTATGCACTATTTCAATAAAAAGCAAAAACAAAAACTAATATACAGTAAATATTACTATACAGTACTAATATTCAGCAAAAAGCAAGAACAAAACTAATATACAAAGATGAACAAGCATGTCACGCACAGACAAAAGAAGAACATCTAAATATAGCGATCTCGGCTAACATCGTTGGGAATAATCAACAAAAGGGATAAAACATGCAAGAACAAGCAATATTGCACTCATATTAACACGTGGTTCTGTAAAGCCGTTAGAAAGTATGTGGGAGGGGCAGTAGCAATTAGCGCAGGTAGACCGTTCCAGTCGTGCACGGTTCGTGGAAAAAAGCTGTATTTGAATGCGTTTATTCGGCAACTGTATTCGCGTGCCTTTAGTGGGTGGTCAGTGCGGGCGGAAATGTAGCTGGGCTCCTTTATGTATTTCTCTTTTTGGATGCCAGTGTTATTGTTTAGAACATTATAAAAGAAAGAGAGTCTGAGGTATTTTCGCCGGTTTTCAAGTAACGGCCATCCCAACTTGTCGCGCAAACCAGAAGACCTCTTTTGAAAATTATAGTCGCCAGATACGAATCTGGCAGCCCGTTTTTGGACGCGCTCAAGTTCTTCAACGTTGAGCTTTGTATGCGGGTCCCAGGCGGCGCAAGCGTACTCGAGTATAGGACGAACACTTGAAATATATAAAGTTTCCTTTAGCTTAACGGGAGCATCCTTAAAGTTACGTCGGAGGAAGTTTAATGTGCGGCTGGCTTTCGCTGCGATATAGTTGACATGTGTATTCCAAGATAAATCAGTGGAAAAAATGACTCCTAAGTACTTATAAGTTGAGACAGCAGATATTTCTGTGCTACCAAGGAAGTAGTCTGCTTGAAGGAATTGTTTCTTTTTCGTAAACCGGACCAGATTACATTTCGAGAGATTCAGCGCCATATTCCATTTTTGGCACCAAGAGTACACGGAGTTGAGGTCATGCTGTAGTGTAACTGCATCTGCTTCAGAGGATATGGTGCGGTAGACACAGCAGTCGTCAGCGTAAAGTCGAACGGTACTTGAAATGTAGTCACTAAGATCATTTATAAATATCAAAAAAAGAAGAGGGCCTAGAACCGACCCTTGCGGAACACCAGAGGTCACACCCACACTTACTGAACTAATACCGTCACAAACTACGCACTGTTTTCTTTCCATGAGGTACGCTTCAATCCAGGTTAGGAGTGTAGTAGGAATATTCAAAAGTGAAAGCTTCTGCAGTAATAGGTCGTGAGCAACTAAATCGAAGGCTTTCCGAAAATCTAGAAAAATACAATCAACCTGACCGGCAGAGTTTAAGGAAGCGGAAATATCATGGGTAAATTCTACAAGCTGTGTTTCACATGAGAAACCTGACCTAAATCCATGTTGTGTTGGACAGAAAAAATTATTGTTTTGTAGATGGCTGATTAACTGAGTATAAATGACATGTTCTAGTATTTTGCACGACACGCTCGTCAAAGATATAGGCCTATAGTTGCATGTTTTACTTCTATCACCACTCTTATGTATGGGAACAACATTGGCACTTTTCCAGTCATGAGGAAGTTCACCACTCTCTAAAGATTTTTGAAACAACACAACTAGATACGGGGCAACAGAAGCAGCACAATTTTTCAGAATGTAATTTGAGATGTTGTCTGGCCCCGGAGCAGATGTAAGTTTAACTTTCTGTAATAACAGCATAATTCCCCGTTGAGAAATTTCTATATCATCCATTCTTGTCAGGTTGCTTGAAGTTTGGAAGGGAGCGTGTCTTGTTTTTTGACTGGAAAATACCGATTGGAAATAGAGATTGAAACAGTTCGCTTTTCCGCTTGGATCCTTGCCATAATCAACTCCATCTAGTATCTCAGGTAAAGTGACACCGGTGTTTTTGTTGCTTTTAACATATTTCCAGACTTCCTTCGGGTTTGTCTTTAATCTCTGCCCTAGTGTGCTTAAGTATGCCATTTTTGCTTTCCGTATTTCCTTGGATAGGTTTTTGGTTTGTTTTTTCATCTTCGAGTACAGATTTAGTGCCGGCGAATCACAGTATCTACGAAAGAGGCTTTTCCGTCGGTTGACCATCACTCGCAGCTGCCTATTCATCCAACGCTTATCATCACGACGCTTAGCTGAAATGAAGCGGGACGGGATGAACGTGTGTGTCAGAGATAAGATTTTAGTTTTAAACAAGTTCCAGAAGGAATCAACATTCATAGACGGTCCGTGTGAAAGAAACTCGGGAAAAAACGCATCAAGTTCCGATGATAACGACGCATAATCCCCTTTTTCGTAAAGATAGACTTTGCGGGGTTGCGTGTGCTGCCGCTTCATAACTTTATACGATAATTGTGCTAGGACCACATCATGGTCGCTTATGCCTGGCAGTGTTATTACAGAGGACACTAAGTTGGGGTCATTGCAAAAAAATAAGTCTAGCACATTAGCGCTGGTAGCGCCCAATCTCGTAGGTGTTTCAACAAACTGGAATAATGAATGCGCATTGATCATTTCACGGAACGCAGTATACAGAAGGGATGAATTGCAAATTACTGGTTGGTAAGACGACCATTCCACGCTAGGCATATTAAAGTCTCCGGCAAGGATAATGTATGTTGCGTGTAAAGTTAATAATGCGTTGCTAAGTTGAAAAAATGATACTGGACTGGTGGAACCGGGAGGCCTATAAAAAGAACCAACTGCCAATGAAGTACCATCGCCCAGCAGTACCCTGCACCAGACTGCTTCACAGGAATCACCGTCTATGTTAACCGAAACGCTTTTCAAACTGCTATGAACAAGGATGAATACACCACCACCACGCGCATTGCGATCCTTCCGGTATGTGGTATAGGATGAAGGAAATATTTCACTATCGGTCATGTTGCTGTCCAGCCATGACTCTGTTCCAATTACCACATGTGCATTTGTCATTTCTAAGAGGGAGAGGAACTGATCAGTTTTGTTTTTTAAACTGCGACAATTAATGACAATGCAAACAAGGCCACTTTTAGTAACAGTTCGTGGGTTAGCTGAAGGGCAAGGTGATGGCTATTCGTCTACACATGTTATACAGCCTGATTCAGTGTTGTACATGAAAGTTTTTTTATCCAGGTGTAGTTTATTAAAGCGCAGTTTCGGTTTTCCTCCGCGCTCTTTAGCAAACTGTATGAGCCTTTTTCTTTGTTCCCGAACATTGGGCGAATAGTCCTCGCTAATTGCCCAGTCTGTATCCTTTAGTTTTGCGGCATTTGAAAGGATTCGGTTCTTATCCTTAAAAGACAAGAATTTCACAATCAGGGGCCTCTTCTTGTCGGGCGCATATCGGCCTAGTCTATGCGCTCTTTCAATGGTCGCAGCGTCAACAGATATACTTAACTTCTCAGAACAAAAAGAGATAATGTTTCTCTCAGACTGTTCCCATGATTCGTTTACATTGTCAAGGATGCCGTAGAAAATTAGGTTGTTTCTACGTGACTGGTTCTCCAAGTCATCGTGTGATGACTGTAGTGACGTGCACGCTGCAGCAAGTTTTTCGGTAGTTTTCGATAATCGTTCTACCTCATGCGTTAGTGGGAGGACCAATGACACATTATCTTCAACGAGCTTGACTTTGTCGGTAAGTTTTGTTAGCTTATCTTCGAGCGCCTTTTGTTCAAGCCGAATGGAACGAAGTTCTTCCAGTATCACGGACTGCTGCTGCTGTATCGTTGGTATTTTCATAATAGTATCGAACATCTGCTTTTCCTGTTCAGGGGACAAAGGCCCCGGGTTTAGTTCTACGTCTCCCGCAAGCAAAAGCAATCTCAGAAAAAAAAATTTGTATCCTGAACAGATCGTGGTCACATCGTATAGCAGGCGTAAAAACATGCACACGGCCAAGTTGGGATCCGGCGCCGACTTCCTAAACGGTTTACCATTGACAGAAAGGTAAGAGTAACAAACCTGAAGAAAAACATGATGTAAGCGTCTAGCTGCCATGTCGGCGCCAGATCCCGGAGTGGGTGGGTACAACAGCTGCTTATGAAGGTCACGCATGTGTAGAGGGTCCCAGGGTTGCCAGTCGATGAAGCGTTCGAGCGCCGGTAGCGCTGTCAAGTCCAGCGGAGAAGCGTCGCTTGAAAAAGCCAGGCCAGCAGGGCAGACTTGCTCGGTAGACGCGACACCATTTAGCGCCAGGAACGTTGACATCGCGGCAGCATCGAGAACTGCCATCATTTGCAGCACCTGAAGAAAAACATGATGTAAGCGTCTAGCTGCCATGTCGGCGCCAGATCCCGGAGTGGGTGGGTACAACAGCTGCTTATGAAGGTCACGCATGTGTAGAGGGTCCCAGGGTTGCCAGTCGATGAAGCGTTCGAGCGCCGGTAGCGCTGTCAAGTCCAGCGGAGAAGCGTCGCTTGAAAAAGCCAGGCCAGCAGGGCAGACTTGCTCGGTAGACGCGACACCATTTAGCGCCAGGAACGTTGACATCGCGGCAGCATCGAGAACTGCCATCATTTGCAGCACCTGAAGAAAAACATGATGTAAGCGTCTAGCTGCCATGTCGGCGCCAGATCCCGGAGTGGGTGGGTACAACAGCTGCTTATGAAGGTCACGCATGTGTAGAGGGTCCCAGGGTTGCCAGTCGATGAAGCGTTCGAGCGCCGGTAGCGCTGTCAAGTCCAGCGGAGAAGCGTCGCTTGAAAAAGCCAGGCCAGCAGGGCAGACTTGCTCGGTAGACGCGACACCATTTAGCGCCAGGAACGTTGACATCGCGGCAGCATCGAGAACTGCCATCATTTGCAGCACCTGAAGAAAAACATGATGTAAGCGTCTAGCTGCCATGTCGGCGCCAGATCCCCATAATAGCTTGGGCCACAAAGTATGGAATCGTGGTCCTATTGCGTTCGTCGCCGTCATTCTAGCTTTGTCATCCCACATTCGTCATGGTCAAGCTCGTCAAGAAGGTGCTGGGCCAGGACTCACGCGCCTACCAAGATGCTCGAACTTTGGACTTAGTTCCTATACGAGCAATAAATGCTAGCTTTTTTTCTCTCTTTCTTTCTCTCATCTTTCAATCAAATGTTTCAGCACCCTCTAGGTTCCGTTGTGAGGTTTACGATCTAGCATAGACTAAGTGTTTTATGCTATTAAGGCCACACAGTTCATGACTGAAATTATTTGAGCGAGCTCTGGTCCCAGTAATAGTTAAACTGCCATGGTATAATTGAGTATGGCATGGATTTGTCCAATCTTCGCGCTTGTGCCTTAGGACGTTCTTGTCGCGTTAATTATGCTGTTTTCTTTTGATAAATTTCTGTATTTTTTAGGCTCACGAGAACGATAGGTATCTGAACACTTGAATAATAAATGTGATGGTTGTTGTAATAACTATTATTACTGCAAGTTTAAGAGGTTAAATAAATTTAAACATTTTTTGCACTTCATATGGTTATTATGTCAATGTAGTGTTAATTGAAGCAACACTTTATAAGACAGGGTGACCCAGTAACATTAGTCAAAAAGATAAATAAAAACAAAGATTAAGAAAATTCGCAGCAACAGACTAGTATAAGACCTATAGTGTACAGTAGACAATCTTCTCGTGACCTAGCACCGTAATGTGTACATGCGTATCTTCCACTACTTTTCTTATCATTTTTGAAACAGCTTGGCTAACGTTACGTGGGCCACAGGTCATAAAATGTTGCTCAGCCTATATATATATATATATATATATATATATATATATATATATATATATACAGAGAGAGAGATAAAGAAGGCAACGCTGCGAGTGCATGGCCGGTTCGCTACACTGCGCGTCGGCAAGACGAAAGGCAGAATAAACACAAAAGTATACTACAGGGGAGGCTCCAAACGATCACCGACATATCGGTGTCTGCCTGTCATAAGTACATTTAGGTGTTTGACCTCACTAAAAAACGTCGTCTTACACAACGTCAGGATACAAATCAGTTGTCAGTTAACCGAAATTAATGTTTGGGTAACCAACAGAATCATTCAAGTTATCGGAATGTCTTTCCATTGCGCTCCTCGAGGTCATGAGGGTCACCTCCGTTGTAATGATCTACAAGGTTATTTCGCAACGAACGCCCTAGAATATACAAAGGTCACATGCGTCATTGCATTTTAGGCAGTGCTGGTGCATAGAAGAAATGTTTTAACGAAACGGTTGAACTTGTACGCCGGACAAAAAAAAAAAAAAAATGCGGCTCGAGAACAGAGCTGCTATCGTAGATGATTTTTATAAGCATTTCCGACTAAAAAATTTCATTGGCAATAAGTTCCCACTTCACAGCTCGGAAACCTGAATCTTAAGTTTTACAGCTGGCCAACAGTAAACATCCGTCCGCTTTGCAGTAGTTGCATAATTCTGGAGTCATAAACGCTAGGAGGCCTAATTTGTTACCGCAGCAGCAATGTAGTTGATCGGGTAAATCCGTTGTAAATTCGTAAGCATTTCTATGCCTACCCAACGAGGAAACATGTCCATCCGTCACGTAAGACGAATGCAATGGCTCATATTCCCGTTAGCCGTGGCTCATACATGTGCGTACATGAACCCGGTCAGGCTGACGCTACAAGCGCTCTGCAAAGTGAAGGAAGCAGTGCATACCCCCTCAACAGTTATAGTGATGGTTTTGCAACAGCTTCGCTTGACATCTGCTTTCGCAGGTTGATAACGACGGATAACGGTTGACGTCACGGCTGTCACCCGTTCGCCGTCGGCGCGAAGTCGATCGACGGGGTGTACAAGCCGGTTGGTCGTTCCGTACTCGAGCGAACACAGTGAAAGAGTCAGAGCCGGGAGTAAAAAAAAAAAGATATTTATCGACTGACAACGACACACAAATAAAATAATAACATAAAATAATAATAAAGAAGACAAGAAAACTAACACACCCGAACCTAATATAGCTCAGTGATGACGACAAAGAAATATGACGAGCAATTAACAGTGGATACGAAATGGAAACAGGGCGCGGATCAATTATACAAGAATACACTTAACAGTTGTTCACTAAATCAAAGTTCAAAAGAAAACAAACTTCAAAAGAAACCCAACGATGTCATACGCGTGGCCGGGCAGGAGCAGCAAGTCCATAACCCGTGAAGTCGGTGCGCAGAGCTTTCCCGAAGAATGCCGGCGAGCCGATCTTGTTAAGGTGGATGCGATTGCTGGGCTTGGTTTCCCGAGAGTCTAGATCTGACGACTTCTTTCAAGCAGGTTGAGCTAACTTGAGGCGAACTACCGTGAGCTTCGTTGTAGATGTTGGTTTGTCGTCTCGTATGTCAACTAGTTACTCGGAGTTCCGTCGTGGCTAGGCGGCCCAGGCGATACTGGACGGCACTAGCCCCCCGGCTGCTTCTCAGCAGATTACAGGTTCAGCTTCTAGACTGATAAGCAGGGCCTAAAACCTGCGCTTAAATAGCCTCTCCTTTCCCTAGTTCCTTAGGTCGGGGAACGGCAGGTATGGGTAACAGTTCACCTAATTATCTCATGACTCCTCCCAAAAGTCTTGGCCGCGCCCCTTTTAATCAGGGGCGCGGGAACGGATGATCACCCCCCCCCCCCCCCCCCCCCCCCGCTGTCAGAGGTCGCGCCCCCACACTGAACCCCACAGACACACAACCACAGACGCAACAGCGGGTGCTGGCCATACAGTGCCCGTTAATGAGCGTGTCGCTATTTCGAAACTATGCCGCACCGTGAGACCACGACGTTTTGGCGTCCGTTAATCGGCGTGTCGATTACTCGAAACTACGCCGCTCCATGACAGTTGATAACGACCCTTAACAACCGATAACGGTTGTTAAGGGTCACATCGAGTCCATTAAGAGTGATAATGACCGATAAAGCTTGATAAATGTTTATTTATCATCAGAACAAGTTTGATAAAATTGATAATGACACCGCACTGCATGGAGATGAGCAAGTGGCACAATGCTTACGCATATTTAGAAAATCTCTAGTGGAGTTTCTGCCGACGGCGCAAGGAGTCCAAACACGTTCAAAGATGCTCGGATTGACGTCAAATTTGTCAGTGTCTTACACAACCAGGCATCGTGTCTTTCCTATATACAAAAGCTCACGCAACACTTTTGATGGTGTGCGGGTCACCGTCCTTCAATGCGAAATGGCACCACTGCGCAACACTTTTTATGGTGCGCGTGTCACCATCTTCATCGTCTTCGATCACGCTCTAACAATCCTTCAAAACGAAATGGCATCGCTGCGCTCCGCGTATCCATTTCTTGGCCAATCCCCAATAGTTGGTAGGAGCCACATACGTGACAGGAAACAGCAACACTCTCGACACCAAATCAAGAGTGTATAAATTGAGTGTACCACCGCATATGTCGCAAAAGGAACGTCGTGCAAGTTTATAACGTGCACGGCGACATGCGGGTGAATACCTAAGCGAAGAGATTCAACGAAAGCGACTATTGCTTTCGCATTCCCACACATAAGCCATCTTAAGTGTATCTGCCGATTTTTCTTATTACAGTCCGCCATTACTATCTCTGATTGGTCAAATTTTTCAGCCCACGCCCATATGGACGCGGCCCAAAACTTTTGTCCTATCCCGGAGGGGTAATGGCGGATTTGGGGTAAAAAGTACAGTGCAATACTTTTACATTGCCGCGAACAAGGTCCCGTGCGCAAAGAGAGAACGGCTATTCACTTCACCCAGAGTCATAACATAGAATTCGCCGAATATTAAAAGTTGGCACAGTGGTCGCCCACACAAAGGTGTCTCTGCAAAACACTGAAGATGCGTATTTTTATGATACATATCGTTAAAATATGTTGGGCCTCGCACCGTGACATTACAGAACAACTGCGTCACATTCGGGACACTGTTTATATGACGCGCGGAGAAAGATCAATACGTCCAAATATTTCTGAAGTTGCCGGCTGGGCAGACGCGAATTTCTGCATGGTTGGCTTTGCGCGTCACGCTGCCTGATTCAAATAGAGTTGGGCCAACATTAGGAACCCCTACGTTCATACGGCTAGAGATTGAGAATCAGCCAGCAAACATCCGCTTCAGTGATTTCATTTCGCGCAAATATCGGGAAGCTGTGTATACAATCCGCCACAAATACAGGCTTTATGCAGATTTGTTTTTGTTAGGGATAGAAAACCAAGTTGGCCGTGACATATGTACCGAGTGGCAATGCAAATGCGAACGAGACATTCAAAACATGAGGTAACCAATTGGATGCTGCTGAATAATGTTTACGGCAGGTAAAACGTCTTTACGACCTCTGGACGTTTTTTTTTTTTTTTTCTTTTTCTTCACATATAGTATATGTAGCGACTACTGAAGCTCGTGAGGCCACATTAAAAAGAACGAACTACCAACTTTTCCACGTGTTGCCATCTGGTGCATGCGAGTAGTGCGTCACGCGCGTCAGCTACGATGTTTCTTACCTTAACAGGCTTTAGCGAAACTCACTTAATCTGACTTTGAAATTTACGATATGAGACATGTGATAATTTCTTTCCTGGTGTCTTTCTACAAGTGCTTTGCGTAACTGCTTCTGCGGTTGCGCGGCTCGGCTACAGCGTGTGAGATACCTGCTTTTGAAAAGAAATGCGAAAGGTTTATATGGCATGGTTGAACGCCAGCTCAATATAGCCAACCTTGCTAACGCAGCCATAGGCCTCTTCTCTTTCAGGTTTAGATTCAGTTTCAGTTCTACTGTTTCGCCAGAAGTATATATATATATATATATATATATATATATATATATATATATATACAAGAAGTTACACAGAAAGCGGTACCGCAGTTAGATACAGCAGTGGAGCATCTTGCTCTTATTAGCCCAGATGAATACGTAATTAAAAAGACGGCAACTGGGCTTAGAAAAAAAATTATGTTCGCATAAGTATTGGCAGGAATAAAAAATGGAACATTTCATTGGAAGTAGTCGGCGCAAAAACAAGAAATACTGAAATTTTCAGGGCATGATCGGAGCTTATGTATACGCACAGTGAAAAAGAAAGCTTTCGCTTCATTAATACGCGCCGCTTACTGGAAGATTGCGGTGCAGTATCTATTCAAGGAACAATATTTAGGCAATGATTAGTCGATATGTAGCAAGTTTTGCAATCTCACGCCCAAATGTTATCTGAGCGCTTGCTTGAGAGAGTAATGTAGACATATGTGACACGCTACGCTTTTCTCTGGGTGCTCCCGTTCGAGTAAGATTTTATTGTCCCTTTTATGGTTATGGTATCGTTACTTGTATGGTTTTATGGTTATGGTATGCTTACTTGAATTGTTTTATGGTTATGATTATCGTTATGGTTAGCTTCTACGGTTACACCTAACGTAACGTGTACCTCGACGTAAAACGGCTATAAATAGTTTAGGAGCAAAGCCGCTCTCTCCCTCCCTGCGTTTGTAGATATGCGTGCCTCTTCAAATTACGTGTAACATTAAAAACTTGATTGGAGCACACTGGCAAGTTGTCGCGCAGGCCATTGATAGTACTGTGTCACTACGCATGTTTGGGCAACCATTCGAAACTACATTTTCAAATCATTAAACTACTTCTTCTTCGAAACTACGCTTCCATACGTCACCCGTAGCTGCGTAAAAATGCCTTGAAAGCTTAGTCATTACAGCAGCGGTGTTATGTTGAATACATTTATTGTCACTTCTAGGCATACAATTTGCATTTTCGCGTATACTATAAACCTATTTATTCAGGCTTTGAATAGTGTTCACGAATTTCACGAGGAAATATTGCTAGTATCCGGAAATGTGGCCAAGTGTAAAAGAAATATGAAGGTGTAAAGGCGGTCATTATGTAACAGAAATATGAAGAAAGGTAGGTAACCCCAGCTATTGCGAATCATTGGAAGTGTGGACGAAGGAAACCACATCCTTTCGCAGAGTGTCTTTAACGTTTCGATGGACCTGCACACGAGTTTGCTGCTATGAAACAAAAATTTCTGACATTTCTGTTTCGCAAGGCTCACTGCAATATTTCGACTACGCATAGCTTTTTTTTCAGTAATTCCTACATTCGAATACATCTTAAAACAATAAAGTACGTAAGAGGCTCATGAAAAGTAGTGCGAATGCCTCTAGGCTGAGGGAAATTCCTTCCATGTAAGGTGAACAGCAGCGTGCACTGCTCAAAGGGAATATCTAACTAGTATGAAAGCCACCATAAGCTGTAGATTTATTCCATTTCTTTCAAAGAAGTGAATAATATCAAGTGGACGTACATTTCAGTGCAAGAAATTATTGTGTGCGACATTACCTTAAAACAGAAAGTCGCAGTTTCAGCCGAAAGGCGAAGCATCAATTGCGATAGCAAATTGGTAGAGAGCTAGCTATACGGAGTAAGGATAGTAGTTTTATCAGCTGTATAAACTTGGTCATGCAGCAGCACCAGCAACGCGCAGAACTGTTGTCGACGCCGTCGGCGTTTTGCCCGCGTTCGCACCGAACGCGCGCGGCGTTTGTGACTGTTGCCGGTGCCTATGGGGGGTGGCTCGGAGGTCTTCGACGAGATCAGAACGGGACACTGGTTGAGCAGCTTCGGAAGTTCTTTAGTGATTTATTATTGCGATAGCAATTATATGGACACTCAAAAGCAGATTTCGGCCGTCGGCGTCGCCGTCGCCGTCGCCGTGAGGTTCCGTATGACGTCATTTGGAGATGAAATCGTCGCCGCGCGCCGCCGAACGCTGTATGTGCGAGTGAAAGGGCGCGAGGGACGCGCGCTTTCACAGGGAGTGAACGCACGGCGGAGAACAAACGCGCGTTCTGCGCTGTGCTCGCTTAAGGGCTGCAGAAGTAGGCGTCTCTTTTCTCCTTTACAATGACCATATATGTAGAGCAAACGCGCCTTCTTCAGACGCGCGAGAGTCCGTGGGGGAGGGGGAGGGAAGGGAGCCGACGTTTAGCTGCGGCACCAAGTGGCTATTTATATCAGAGGCTCCAGCAACAGTCACCAACGCCGCACGCATTTTGAGCTAACGCGGGCAAAACGCCGATGGCGTCGACAACAGTTCTGCGTGTTGTTGCTACCAAAGCCGCTCACCTTACTTCGTATGACATTGCTCTGTTGCTATCGCATTCATTGCTTCGCCCTTAGGGCGAAACTGTGACATTTTTAATGAATATGACGCCTATTTCTGCTGCCCAATAGGGAGCACGGCGCAGCGTCAGGGGAAGGGGAAGTAGGAAATAAAGATGTGGGGAACAGAAGAACCACATTCTCGCCTTGCAACGTTCTTATATAAATACGCATTTGGTGCCGCAGCTAAACGTCGCGTCCTCTCCCTAACTACCTCCCGTCCCCCAAGAAGTCGCGTTTGCTTTGCGCCGCTCTCGCTCCCCGTGAAAGCGCGCGTCCCTCGCGCGCTTTCACTCGCACATACAGCATACGGCACGCGGCGCCGATTTCATCGCCGTTGGACTCTATACGGAACCTGACGGCGACAACGACGACGCCGACGGCAGAAATCCGCTTGGAGTGTCCATATAATTGCTATCGCAAAACTGTGAGCCTTTCCATTGGGGTGGAGATCGAAGACCAGTGAAGCTGTACTATGGTTGGAATTATTTCCAATTATGACTATTAAGATGTGATGGTGTAATTGGTTATTATTGCGATAGCAATTATATGGACACTCCAAAGCAGATTTCTGCCGTCGTCGTCGCCGTCGTCGTCGCCGTCGCCGTCGCCGTTGCCGTGAGGTTCCGTATGACGTCAATGGAGATGAAATCGTCGCCGCGCGCCGCCGAACGCTGTATGTACGAGTGAAAGGGCGCGAGGGACGCGCTCTTTCACGGGGAGTGAACCCACGCCGGAGAACAAACGCGCGTTCTGCGCCGTGCTTCCTTAAGGGCTGCAGAAGTAGGCGTCTCTTTCCTCCTTTACAATCACCATATATGTAGAGCAAACGCGCCTTCTTCCGACGAGCGAAAGGCGGTGGGGGGGGGGGGGGGGGGAAGGGAGGTGACGTTTAGCTGTGGCACCAAGTGCCTATTTATATTAGAGGCTCCTGCAACAGTCGGCAACGCCGCACGCATTTTGTGCGAACGCGAGCAAAACGCCGACGGCGTCGACATTAGTTCTGCGTGTTTCCGGTGCTGCTGCATGTCCAAGTTATACAGCTGATAAAGCTGCTATCATTACTCCGTATAGCTCTCTACAAATTTGCTATCGCAATTGATGCTTCGCCTTTCAGGTGAAACTGCGACCACTTTTTGAACTAATTAGGAATGTTAAATATATATGATCCGGTGGTTTTCATTTATTTAGTGACCACAGGGGGTCACTTTGGTACATCGCCATAGGGTGTACAGCAAAGGTTGGCACGTTCTTCATAAACACGTCACCAACGCCACGCGCGTTTAGTGCGAACGCGGGCGAAACGCCGCTGCCGTCGGCAACAGTTTTTTTTTTTTAATTTCGAAAGCTTGCCCTTTGGCATAATACAAAGCATATCGGCCTGGCCGCCCACCCGACCCGTCGGCAACAGTTGTGCGCGTTTGTTTGACAGCACACAACCACTGCCGAAACGCTGGCTACGTGACGGCCGGCAGGGCTACGTGACGCTACAGAGCCTAGAGTATACCCAGGGGACCTGGGAGGTCCCAAATGCCCTGTCAGAATAAAGTTTTTTCCTCCTCCTCCTCTAGGCACTGTAGTGACGCACAGGCCGGCAGGTCTGCGCGCTTGTGCTGCAGTGGTAGTAAGTGGTTCGTGTGGAAAGGGAAATGTTGGCGCTATCTTCTGCAGCCCTTGAGGGAGCACGGCTCAGCGCTAATGCAGTGGGAGAGCGGGCACGCACACGCACATTCTAGGGTGTCTCGATGCTCTCCTCACCCACCGCTCCCTTTCCACTGGCAAGTGGCGTTTGCTCTCCGCCGTGCGTTCGCTCCCGGTGAAAGCGCACGTCCCTCGCACGCTTTCACTCGTACATGCAGCTTACGGCCAATGAGAGATTTTTTTTTTTTTTATTGTCGGACGCGACCACCGAAGAGTGAGCCCTTAACAGCTTCGCTGTGATAAAACGTTGCTAGGCAAGAAGGTGGTAAAGACTTCCGACGCTGCTCGACGAGCCTGCTGTTCTGATCTCGTCGAAAACCTCCGAGCCGCCACCAGTGGCACCGGCAACAGTCCCCAACGCCTCACGCGTTCGGTGCGAACGCGGGCAAAACACCGACGGCGTCGACAAAGTTCGGCGCGTGGCTGGTGCTGCTGCATGTCCAAGTTAATACAGCTGCTAAAACTACTATCTTTACTCCGGATAGCTCTCTACTAATTTGCTATCGCAATTGATGCTTCGATGATTTTTCGAATATAGCGGAGACGCTAAACGCTCGCTAAGTTTTTAGCGTTGCAAACATGGCGGCACCCTCGGCCCTTTGGCTGGACCATGCAGGCTCTTTTCAAGGCTTGGCGTGGATCCACACGGCTAGTTTGGTTGTCCAGCTGCTCAGTTTGCTGCTTTGACTACTCACAGCTAGATGGCACGGCGAAGTTTTGCGCTTAGCGCCGCATCGTTGTCTTACGCTAAAAGCCACGGCGGCTGGATAAAAAAAAAAATAAAAAAAAGGTGCGGCCTGCCGCGTCGGGCGGGCTGCTATGGGCGCGAACGTGGCGGCCGTAGTTGCATTGTCGGCCGCTTGGCTGGGCCGAACGGCGCTAGCTGAGGGGGGATGGAACGAAGCGTTCCGCCGTCGCGCTTGCACGCGCGACGGCGTTCCAAGCGCGTTCCTGACGCATTTCCTATGCCGATGCCAGAAAACAGACCCCGGCGTGTGGCGCCGCGGCGGATCACACCGTTTTCGATGCACGCGGCAGGCCGCACCTTTTTTTTATTGCGATAGCAATTATATGGACACTCAAAAGCAGATTTCTGCCGTCGGCGTCGCCGTCGCCGTCGCCGTGAGGTTCAGTATGACATCAATGGAGATGAAATCGTGACCGCGCGCCGCCGAACGCTGTATGTGCGAGTGAAAGGGAGCGAGGGACGCGCTCTTTCACGGGGAGTGAACGCACGGCGGAGAACAAACGCGCGTTCTGCGCCGTGCTTCCTTAAGGGCTGCAAAAGTAGGCGTCTCTTTCCTCCTTTACAATCACCATATATGTAGAGCAAACGCGCCTTCTTCCGATGCGCGAGAGGCCGTGGGGGAGGGGGGGAAGGGGGAGGGAAGGGAGGCGACGTTTAGCTGCGGCACCAAGTGCCTATTTATATCAGAGGCTCCGGCAACAGTCACCAACGCCGCACGCATTTTGAGCGAACGCGGGCAAAACGCCGACGGCGTCGACAACAGTTCTGCGCGTTGCCGGTGCTGCTGCATGTCCAAGTTTATACAGCTGATAAAGCTAACATCATTACTCTGTATAGCTCTCTACAAATTTGCTATCGCAATTGATGCTTCACCTTTCAGGTGAAACTGCGACAACTTTTTTTATCCAGAGGCCGTGCTAAAACTCTATCGAACAGCGTTCCGCAAAGATTTAGCTTGAATCACGCGAACGCTAACGTAAACATTTTCCGCAATACTAAAACTCTCTAATGACAAATAAAACTTCAGCGTGCTAAAAGTTACAGTTTGAGTGATATTGCGAACAAACGTTAGGAAGAAATCGGAAGCAATATTTTTGTTTGGGCAGTAACTTGTGTATGTAATGCGGTCCTGTACGAATGGTTGGTTGACCAGAGAGCGCATTTCCTGAAGTTTTGACTGGTTGCCTGGATGATCTCGTTTCGATCCCGAAACGATGCGCAGATGTTCTCGGTTGAGTGCCCGGATAACGGCTCTCTATTTTGGCTCAAGGTCACTGGAAGGTCGCCGACAACGGGAGCTAGAAGTATTTCATGCTTAAAAAAGCGAACTGTTATGGGCAACGCTTTCGAGTGTCTGCGAGAAAAACAAGTGAAGAAAAAGAAAGATTATTTATTATAGGAGGATGCCAGAGCTGGCTTGCCCTACTATGAAGCAATATGAAAAATGCGTATGAGTGTGTGGCTGGCATTGATTTCCACATAATCAGAACATTGGCTTCCAATAAACAGAAACAGAACAAGGGGGACAGAAAAGTTTCAACAAGATGCTCTACTTCGAATTCTCAACCTGAACCAAACGAAAGTTTTGCAGCGGTAGAGAAGACAGATCACGAAGATTCAGCGACACAGTCCGTCAAACCAATTCGAGAGAGCCCCCGTTGCCTCCTTCACGAAATTAATGGCCATGTGAAATAGTCGAAGCAGGCTTTTCCACAAATAGAAGGCCGACCTCCCCCTCAGGGCACCGTGTAGTCGAGAGCTGGCTTAACAAACGAGGATGTAGTCAGGAAGAGGCGACCGAAAGTGCAGTGGCAGACGCTCATGTGCTTCTGCACAGTTGCACTTCTGAAGCAACATGGACCGTCCTCTGTGGGTCAATGTTATTCGTGAGGAAGCTCACTTTCGGGATTTCGCATATTATTACGATATCATCTTGAAATGCTCAAGAGACGAGCCGCCGCGAGAAAGACGATGAAGTGTGTCTGGGCTTTTGGCGCGAGCAAGGCGTCGGCCTGGCGGTTTTGGTTCCAGTGTAAATATATTGTAAATAGCCTCTTTCGTGTGTGTCTTTCCACACGTAACATTCTGGTGGGGGATTGCGATCGCCGTCCTCGCCACGGAACTCCGAAGTCGTCGGTACATCGAGCTTGTCACCATGCCTCCCGGTGACGAGACCGCATCTGCAACTGCTTCGGCACGTCCGCCTGCTCCAATCGTCACGGTTGCCCAACATCACGACCCTGGTGTGATATCAGGCCTGGAGGGACAGGACGTTGACGAATGGATACAGCTATATGAATACGCCAGTGCTAATAACAGGTGGAACCCAACGATTATGCTTGCCAATGTCATCTTTTACCTCGGCGGCACCCTCGCGTGTGGCACCAAACGCATCAGGATGAGTTGACCAGTTGCGACAGTTTCAAAGAAAAGCTACGGGAACTGTTCGGTGACCCCATTGGGCGCAAGGTTGTCGCGAGAAAGGCTCTTGCGTCTCGTGTTCAGACATCTACGGAGCCCTACGTTTCATACATCCTCGACGTTTTGGCTCTATGCCGCAAAGCTGACGACACCATGTCTGAAGCAGATAAAGTGGCACATGTGCTAAAGGGCATCGCCGACGACGCTTTCCATTTGCTTGTTTTTTGGTAACGTGTTGACTATCAACGCCGTTATAAAAGAGTGCCGTCGCCTTGAGCAGGATAAGAGCCGCCGTATCACACACCACATCACGCGGCTACCAAACACTGCTGCTACGTCGACATGTGAGGGTCGACTGCGTCAGACGACCACCTCTAACGACGTCACCCGTATTGTTCGCCGCGAGCTCGAGGCCACCTGTTCGCCAGCCTTCTCCGCGACGCCTCCCGATCCGCCTGCAACCACGATTGCCATCATTCAGGCCGTCGTCAGACAGGAATTCCAGAACATGGGTCTGAACTCCGTGTGTTCAACGACTCAACCCAGCGTTCACCAGTTCTCTAGCGGCCCTCCACGTCCCCGGCCGTCCTTTACTGCTCCATACCGCAACCCGCCCGAATGGCATACCCCTGATGACAAGCCGATCTTCTTCCACTGCTGTCGCATCGGCCACGTCGCTAATCACTGCCGCAACCGATAGCCACCACCTGCTCGGACGTACGCCGACGCTTATTCCCGTACCTTTCGACCTACTGTTCCCTATGCTACCCGCCATGAACCCGCTGCCGCTGACGCCCCAGCTCCGAACCTTCGCTACAGCCGCTCGCCCTCACATCGACGCCATGAGTCTCCTTCGGCCCAACCCCGCCGCTTTTCTTCGCCGCTCATCACTTCCCGGATCCAACCGGAAAACTAGCCACTGCAGCTTGTGAAGCTGCGTTGTCGACCCTGCCCTCAAATCCTCTGCTCACGTTGCCTACGAACCAAAACCTTCTCGACGTTGACGTTGATGGCTATCCCGTCACTGAACTGATCGATACAGGAGCCCATATTTCTAATATGAGTGCTGCCTTCCGACGGCGACTCAGAAAGCTCCTCAACCCAGCGTCGGCACGCGTCGTCCGCGTCGCAGGTGGCGGTACTGTCCCTATCGTCGGCATGTGTACGGCACGTGTCAGCATCGCCGGCCGCCACACTCCTGTCCTCTTCACCGTGCTTACTCATTGCCTCCACGACCTAATTCTCGGCCTCGATTTTCTCTCTGCGAATTCTGCTCTTATTGAATGCTCTGCCAGTACCCTTCGCTTGAGTTACCGATTCTCGCAGAACCTCCTGATGTACCCCAGTGCCGCTTACGCCCCACCGGCTTTATTCGCCTGCCACCAAAGTCATTAGCCTATATTGAACTGATGTCTTCCCCACCTGTTCCTGATGGCGAGTACCTCGTCACTCCTCTGCCCGACATTCCGCTACAGTATGACGTCACCGTGGCTCACAGTATTCTTACCATTACTGATAACTGCACTCGCATGCTTATCTTTAACTTTGGATTGGCAAAGCAAATTCTCCCGCAAGGTATTTGCCTTGCCAACGTTGATTGTCTCGGCGACCATCAAGTGGCAGCTTTATCAACCGATGGTTCTTCCGAACATGGCGGGCCCCTCGCGCCAGCCTCGGGCGCCGATCCCAACATAAAGAAAATAGTTGCGGCAGACCTGTCCTCTACGCAGTCTGAAGATCTTTGCCAAGTGTTATTGTCGTACCGAGATATTTTCGACTTTAACGATCGCCCTCTAGGCCAGACGCTCGCGGTCAAGCATCGGATTCCTACTGGCGATGATGCGCCTATTCACCGATGACCGTATCGAGTTTCTGCGTCCGAACGCCGAGTAATTCAAAATGAAATAAACAAAATGCTAGATAAAGACATCATTGAGCCTTCTTCGAGTCCCTGGGCGTCACCTGTGGTGTTGGTTAAGAAGAAGGACAGCACATGGCGCTTCTGTGTAGACTACTGTCAGTTAAACAAAATTACTAAGAAGGACGTCTACCCGCTCTCATATATCGACGACGCCCTTGACTGCCTTCATGGTTCCAGCTATTTCTCTTCTATTGATCTTCGCTCTCGATACTGGCAGATTGCTGTTGACGATATGGACAGAGAAAAACCGCGTTCATAACATCTGATGGCCTATACCAATTTAAAGTAATGCCGTTTGGATTATGCAACGCCCCTGCCACCTTTGAACGTATGTTGCACTCCTTGCTCCAGGGTTTTAAATGGTCCACGTGTATTTGTTACCTCGACGACGTCTTAGTCTTCTCGCCAACGTTCGACACTCGCCTTGAGAGTGTAACAACTATCCTTGATGTATTTCGAAAGGCGAAGCTGCAACTGAACTCGTCCAAATGTCGTTTTGGCCGCCGCCAAATTACGGTTCTGGGCCATCTCGTCGACGCTTCCGGAGTACAGCCTGATCCCGACAAAACTCGGGCTGTCCGAGACTTCCCGGTTCCGAAGACAGCCGCAGACGTTCGCAGTTTTGTTGGGCTATGCTCGTACTTTCGTCGTTTTGTCCAGGATTTTGTGGCAATTGCTAGACCCCTCACTAATCTGTTGAAGAAAGGCGTACAATTTTCGTGGGGTATTTCAGAAGCCACCGCTTCTCTCGTCTCGTCACTCTTCTCACCTCACCATCCATTCTCGCTCGCCAACTTGGACCCTGATGCCCCTACAGAATTGCGTACAGATGCCAGCGGTTATGGCGTAGGTGCCGTCTCAGCCCAGCGTCAGCGTGGCCAGGATCGCGTTATTGCTTAAGCAAGCCACCTCCTATCACCATCGGAGCACAACTATTCTATTACGGAAAGGGAGTGCCTTGCTGTAGACTGGGCAGTTGCGAAGTTCCGGCCTTACCTTTACGGTCGTCCTTTCTGCGTAGTCACTGACCATCATGCCCTCTGCTGGCTATCATCGCTAAAAGATCCTACAGGCCGGCTTGGTCGATGGGCTTTGAGGCTACAAGAGTTCTCATATTCCGTGGTGTACAAGTCTGGCCGCATGCACCAAGACGCTGACAGCTTGTCGCGTTACCCTGTTGACGACTCTGACTGCTCTAATATTGACAGTGCTGCTGCTTGCGTTTTCTCAGTATCCAAGCTCCTTAATTTCGCCGACGAGCAACGTCGTGATGCCTACATCAGAGCACTCATCGACCGTTTTGAACACGCTCCGGCCGATGCTACTCTATGCCTCTTCGTCATCCGCGACGGTACTCTATACCGTCGTAACCTTCATCCGGACGGCTATGAGTTACTACTTGTAGTACATAAACACCTCCGCTCAACCATTCTAGAAGAGCTTCACGACGCTCCAATGGCAGGACACCTTGGCGTATCTCGAACCTATGATCGAGTACGTCGCCGTTTTTTCTGGCCGGGCCTTGCACGTTCCGTACGGCGTTACGTCGCCGCTTGTGAGCTTTGCCAACGACGCAAGAAGCCTTCCCAGCTCCCCGCTGGTTATCTGCAGCCGCTCGACATCCCGGCCGAGTCCTTCCATCGTGTCGGCTTATACCTTCTCGGCCCATTTCCGGAATCTACATCAGGAAACAAGTGGGTTGCCATCGCTGCGGACTACGCGACCCGCTACGCCATAAAAAGCGCTCTTCCGACCAGTTGCGCTACTGATGTTGCGGACTTCCTCCTACACGATATCATTTTGATGCATGCATGGTGCTCCGCGTCAAATGCTCACCGAACGTGGCCGTACGTTTTTGTCTAAAGTCATTGACGACATCATGCGTGCCTGCTCAATACAGCATGAAATTACCACCTCCTACCACCCACAAACGAACGGCCTCACTGAGCGTTTGAACCGCACCCTTACAGACATGCTATCGAAATGCGTTTCATCCGACCACCGCGACTGCGACCTGGCTTTACCTTACATTACCTTTGCGTACAATTCTTCCCGTCTTGAAACTGCTGGATTTTACCCGTTTTATCTCTTGTATGGCCGAGAACCGACGCCACCACTAGACACTGTGCTTCCGTCCACCACAGCTTCAACTAGCGATTATGCCCGTGATGCAATCGCCCGTGCTCACCATGCTCGCCAACTTGCGCGTGCTCGTCTGCAAGTGTCTCAAGACAAACTGAAGCAACGCTACGACCTCCGTCACAGTGATGTGCATTTTGCGCCCGGCACCCTCGTGTTGCTTTGGTCACCATCGCGTAAAGTTGGCCTTTGTGAATAACTGCTCTCATGTTACACAGGCCCATATCGCGCGCTCCGCCAAGTGACCGATGTCACCTGTAAAATCGTTCTAGCGACGCCCACTACGTCCTCCGCTGTGAAAACCAGTCATATTGTCCACGTCGCCCGACTCAAACCCTACACCTCTCCAAGGGCCTTGGATATTTAACAGCAGAGAAAGACGATGAAGTGTGTCTGGGCTTTTGGCGCGAGGAAGGCGTCGGCCTGGCGGTTTTGGTTCCAGTGTAAATATATTGTAAATAGCCTCTTTCGGGTGTGTCTTTCCACACGTAACAATATGTCCTTATAGTACCGTTATTTCCATATCGTTTGCCCTGTACTGCTCATTAAAAAAAATGATGCGACAATAAGGCGTGCGTATGTGCCACAAATACCCAAAGTTTAGAATCTTTCCCAGTTAATTGCCCTGAGTTAAAGTTTGCGTGCTATTGCACAAACCGGTATGTCAAGCCAGCAGGGTTATCAAGCCGCATTGGTGAGAGCTGTTGAGAGCGTTCACGAGGCGCTTCTAATTTGGGCGCGTTTATTGTTATAACGTCCGTATCGAAGACAGGCGGCATATTTATTGCGAGATCCCTAAACCCGGGCCTGTCAGGTAATTCCGCTAAGTCTGCGAAGTGATCAGGATCTGCTTAGGGCTGATCGCTTTCCGAACGACTGGTTCCAGCATAATTGCTTCAGCGGCAAGTTTTAAACTATTCTTCACCCCCCTGCCTTTTCTTCCTCCATTCTCTCTCTCTCTCTCTCTCAAACTATTCAGCGTACCACTAATTTGGGAGTGCCTGCAGAACAAATTGCACCGAGACTTAGCAAAAAAAAAGAAAAACTAGAAAGACTGAGTCAGAGCAAACTTTGGCGCTGTAATCTGGGAATTTCTTGAAACTCAGTACGAATGGCATGGCACACGGGGGAAATATGAAATATATAGAAAGAGCTTCATGAAAACCTTTCTTTTTAAACGCAGGAAATTAAAGAGCACGCTCCCCTGGCACGAGTTCCAAAAGTGAAGTATCATTAAGAGCTCGGTTAGTCAGGTTCTCTGTTTAAACAGGATAGCACGAGTTAACGCGGGTTTCAGGGGTTCACAAAGGGTGGTTGAGAGCGTCCAATTATTGTGTTTGTACGGACGATACAATGGCAACGTCGGCTGGACGACGGTCAGCCTGTGTTGCTTTGCACGGTGCCCTGAACCGGCCCATTGTGCTGTACCGCTACAGCCAGGAGCCAGACCCGGCAAAGTTTAGGAAGAGGCAGAGAAGACGACCCTGACAAAAAGAAAATCATCAAAAAGAAGGAAGACCAAACCAAGTTAACGTGCTGAGATTTATATGCGCACCAACCATGTAATGCCCAACGTATCCGTAGGAGCTGCGCGGAGTGCGATTCATCAAAACGTTGAATCAGAGGCGCGAGAAGCTATGCGCTAAGTCTGCATGTGTTGTATTTTTGATATGCCGTAGTGAAGTTTGACTTGTGGAATCTTCAAATAGCAATTAAAAAATAAAAAAGGCGGCAGATCCCACGCCCTGTGGGAATTATGTTATGTGAAGCAGTGTTAACGAAACGACCATGAGAGCACCAAGACGTAGGTAGCTCTTTCATGACCTCCAAGACACGCGTGTCAAGACATTCATGTCATGATACGTCATTCATGTCACGACCTATCATTTATTTCCGAACCCATTTCAGAGGTTTTTGAGTGTTAATATTTTTCACCCTTGAGCCATAAAACCCAATTTATCATCATCAATCCTTTTTCGCTGAGTCAATGTCATTTTTGACGAGTCAAGCTCATAACTGACTTCTATAATCATTCTTTAGCGTTTCCCTTATTTACGGCCCTCGTCCTAACTCATTCTAGTGGTTTTTGAGTATTCATCTTTTTTTGCTGAGTCATTCTCACTTTTTGCTGATTCGTGGTCATATTGTATTCTACTATCATCGTTACTATCATAACCATACTTGCATCCATTACTATCTATAATTCTTGATTCTTTGCCACATTGGGGAGTTTTCGACCCATTTTGCCGCTTTGTCATGCTTATTATCCTAATTTAACGGCTATCATGATCAATTGTGATTATTTATATTTCTCATGTAATTATCTATCGATTGATATATAATGTTATGTGGTTTGTAATGATCTTATTGTGTTATTGATTTTTGGACATATTTTTTACCAATTTTTCATCCGAATTTTGTCTCCACATTTTCATGGTCACCTCAAAACGAGACATAGTTCTTTCACCTTAAAAAAAATGTCATCAAACAAACACCGACAGCGCATGCCTTTTATGTTAAATCTCAGACTGAAATATTAAAAGTGCGAAACAATAACAGAATATCGGCCCACGCAAGAGGCCGCGTTTCTACCAGAAAGCTCGCCTTCCTACAGGGAAGCGTGAGAATCAGTCAGGAATCTTGGAATGCTATCACGTTCCTCTCCTAAAGGCGAAGCTAATGCGTCCTCCAATTTCATAGCGATAGTAATTATACGGACACTCCAAGCTCATTCCTGCCGTCGCCGTCATCGTCACCGTGAGGTTCCGCATAAAGTCCAGCGGCGACAGAATCGTCGCCGCGCGCCGTATGCTGTATGTGCGAGTGAAAGTGCGCGAGGGACGCGCGCTTTAACGGAGAGCGAACGCACGGCGGAGAGCAAATGCGACGTCTCCCGTCATGCGAAAGGCCGTGGGGGGATTGGAAGGAGGAAAGGGGGGAGGCGACGTTTAGCTGCGGCACTAAATGCGTATCTTGCGACCTGGCGAAAGGGGAACTGGCGACTCAATCTCCCACGTGAAAGGAGGAAAGCGGGAACGCAGCGCGAGAAGGAGGGGGGGCCGGCTTCTACTCTGCCAGCAACTGCGTACTTGTACTTTGCGCGGCTGAGGGCTCTCGCGCGCACCGTATCTTGAAAGCGATCTCCACACGGCTCTGACCTCTGTATGCGCTGTGCTTTCGCCGCTCAGTTTCCGTTGAAGCGATAGACCGCACGAACCTTCGGTCGCTGCTCCTGCTGCGCTAGCTCACGCCAGCGTTTTAACTGTACTTGTCGGCAGTTATCCAGTGTGATTAATTTGTGATCATTAATGTGATCATTTTAATTAGCCCGCCCTAAAAGGTCTTCGCAGCGAAGTCCCTTTGCGTCGCTTTCATGAAAACGATTTGAACTGTCCGCCCGGCGTCAACATCGAACTACGGCTTCTGGTGCTCTCTGCACAGCCGTCTGCTGCGTGCGCCGTTTCCGGGTGGTAGCCGTGCGCGTACTCTACGATTCGAATCTTCAGCAGCGGTTCGTACCTTGCAAGGTGGTGCCATAAAGTGCACCGAAAGGTAAGCACAAGTATCGAGACTACGCGGCACATATGTCACATCCCTTGGCCCGTGGCATGATACGAAGCTAACGATTAGTATTATTAGTACTATTATTACTACAATATTATTATTCTTCTTGTTATTATTAATATTTATTGTCATCCCCTTCGAAAGGGGGTGGTAACAAACAGTCACATAACCTGCATGATTTAATCAGGTATGCCATACCCGTTTTTCATTGTAGCATTTTTATACATCTCCTTCATCTTCTTTTTCTTCCTTAAGACAATGCAACCATTTCTTGGACAATCCCCCATGGTGGGTAGGAGCCTGGCGACAGATGCGATGGACACTGGCGGTGGCGGACGACATCGCCAACCGAAACGGCTATTGGAAGAAGCACATAACAGCTTACGCTCTGAAAACGGTTGTGACGGCGTTTCGGCTCAGTTTACGCGATCGCTTTGAACGGGTATTATGTGTGGAGGCGTTCGTTCAATGGTACTAAGGAAACGTAAGGTTGGCGAAACGGTGAAGCGGCATAAGCATGCCGAACGGCAACGGGAATATCGGCGTCGCGACGAGGAAAAACAGTGACAGGAACTATAGAACGACGTCATCGAGCGACACGCAATGAATGTCGTGGCAGGGCCATTCAAGAACAGAACGGGGAACGACAGCGGGAACGAAGGGCTCAGCTTCGCCAAGACGAGGAAGAGGAGCAACCCAAATGGCCGGTGACAAGTACTTGGAGGACAACCTCATATACTACGCAGGAACTACGAGACATTCAAAGCACTAGAGAATGAGGTTCCTGCCTCCAGAGAAGAAATGCAAGTTGTATGATTCCGCACAGAGCATTGCACAGAGTGCAGCAAAAGAAGATTGAAATGCTGTGATTGTATGGAATTGTATTGCGCGTGAAACTTTATGCTGTGGCCAAAGCAGAATAGACATAGTAAGCAACAACAATGCTACAAAATTTCTGAGAATTGTCTACTAATGCGTAAGCATTCTTCCATCCGGAAAAGCGATTGTGTAGACATTTGTAAGTAGCTAAACAATAAGCAAAAGCGAAGTAGCAGCCGAGCCAAGGACTGCTTAGGCATTAGTAGACAATTCTCAGAATTTCTCGTAGCAACCCCCCCACCCCCGTGTAAGCGCTTCCCGTGCGCTGTGTAGCCATCACGGCGGCCCCCAAAATTATAGTCCATGGCAGAACATGAAGCTTTGGCAGTGCACAATATGAACTGTAGATTTCATAAAACAAATCAAGTCGTTCAATTCTGTGCATAATTCGCAGGCAAAGTAGATTTAGAAAAATAGTCGCAGTTTCGCCCGAAAGGCGAAGCATCGATTGCGATAGAAATTAATAGAGAGCTATACGAAGCAAGGATAGTAGTTTCATTGGCCGCATAAAGTTGTAAACATTCGCTTACTAACTAAATAGGCAAGCGCGGTGTCACGGGCGCACAGGTAAACATGAACACATCTTGCTCGATGACCGCGGACACTCATTGTGAAAACGCCGGAGTGAGAAAGCGCGCCAGTAGCAGTGGGTAAATTGACCTTCGCGCTGTCTCTCCTCTCGCTTCAAAGCGAAATAAAAGTGGGAAGCAGAGCGCATACGAACCAACCGGCACTCGGCGCAGGCACATCGCCCGCATCGCAGATCGCTTTCAACATACGGCGCGGCTGCGCGGTGAGCAGCAGCCGATGGAGGAAAACGCCCCCCCTCCCCCCCCCCCTCTCCCTCCTTCTTCGTCACCTCGGCCACGGGCCTAGCGCGCGCGAAAGACGACCGCGCGCTTCGGGTGTGCCTTCCTCCCTCGCGTTCGCTACATTGAGCCTCGATTGCCGGCTCCCCTTGTAAGCTTTCACTCGCACACACAGCGTACGGCGCGCGGTGACGATTTTATCGCCCTTGGACTTTATACGGAACCTCACGGTGACGCCGACGGCCGAAATTCGCTTGGAGTGTCCATATAATTGTTATCGCAATAAAAAGAAGATAATCTATGGAGAGCTTTTCTAAGACACAGCTTTTTTTTTTTCTTTTGTTTACAACAACAGTGGTCCACCAGGAAAAGGCGCTGAAATCTCTTTGGAATAATTAGTGGACGCTTAGAATACCGACGTAAACGTTTGGAAGTGTAGGCTGCCCATGCGACACAATGTCCTGACAGTCCCAGCTAACAGGGCACTATGCTGGTGAACACAGAAGCCACAATTATCGAAGAAAGTGCGCGATCGTTCGCGCGGTTAACGTGAGGTCGTTTCAGTTTGTTCCGAACAGTGCAAAGAAAGTGTCAGTTAACCTTTAGTGTGTCAAATCAGGGGTCTTTAAGGAAGGAATCAAATTAATTGTTGACTTCGCATATGACTGACTGATTGAATGAAAAAAAGTAAAAGAAAATGGCATACCAACGTGATGCGCAAACAACAAGATGAAATTTGGTAACCCTTCAAATTCCGAAATGGTGCTTATATAGTTGAAGCTGTCAAGGAATAATGAATGAAAATATTTAGTCAGCTAAATAGAGAGTGAAGTGTAGAGGAAGAAAGGCAATCCAGTTACAGTTGAATAATTTTTCAAGAGGCGGAAGCTTCGTTTCAAGGGCTTGAAAACGCTGATTTGTCGCATCCTACCAAAGAAGTTTTAAAAAACGGGAAATTGCGAGTGACCTTCCGGCGACGGGCTCACAGATAACGACAAGTTGCCAAAGAACCCGAAGTTTTGGTAAAGATCACTCGAAATATGTGCAGGAGCCTCTGGGATATTTCTTACGTGACACACTTTACGTCATCGCAAGAGATTAAAGAAAAAGATAAAGGTAATAACTGAGATGGTGGTAGCCCCGAAACTAGATTTTGATGTCAGAAAAAGCTCGATTTCCAACTCATTTCTGTTGAATGTAATGAGATCCTTGCAATTTAAAGTACAATATTAGAATTTCCTATGCAGGCGAATTGCATTTTAAGAACGTTTACCAAAGTGCCAATGAGTGTTAGTAAAAATAAAACTTCACTCATATCTTGTTATCGCAACGTGCCCACACATTACCTCAATATACACAATAAGGAGCTCTGAAATTTTGACCTTGAGTTCACTTGAGTTTGGTGTGATACAGTAGTTCTTTGGGCTTGGACCTTTACTCCATCCATCCATCCATCCATCCATGCATCCATCCATGCATCCATCCATGCATCCATCCATGCATCCATCCATCCAGGCTCTGACCGCTACATCCAGCTCTGATGTTTTCTCGTGCTACCACAGCATAAAAGGCGAACGTTCCCACGTGGACGAAGCTGGGACAGCGAAATGAAGAAAAATGGAGAGAAGGATAAAAGAAACAAGAGAAGGAGAAAGGGCGCCAGTGCCTGCGAGAAAGCCGTTTCCGCGATTTGAGGTCCGGCTGCTGCAACAGAGGGCGCCACCTCCCAGGCTTCTTTCGCCAAGACGTGCGAGCGTGGTGGCGCTGTCGCAACTCACTCGGGTTTGGAGGGAAGAGAAGGGACCAGTTGGGGAGGGCGACTAAATATTGAGTGCGTCCCGGGATCCCAAGTTTGAACAGTTGGCGCTGAGCGTCGAGCGAGTTCATTGCTGCGCACGCAAAAGTTGTTTCCCCGAGAAGCGCTCGTTCCGCCTAACTTCGTTTCCTTCGTCAACGTTCGGCAGTTCCGCGAAACTTAAATTTGCCTCGCGAACGCTGAGTGACATCCCGGCTTTACTTGCCAGGAACAAGCTTTGTTCGACACCCTTCGGCACACCGCGAAGCTGGCGTGGCAACGTGCTTGCACAACTGTCATCGTGTCGTGCTGGCAATCGTCACGAGTTTGGTTCCTCTAACCAGAAGTGACGATGCAAGTGGGATTTGGCCGTGAAACCAATCGTGCTGCTCGATCAAATTTGCGCGTTGTGTGACTTTTGTTTGTCCCCCGGTCAGCAAAGCAAGGCTTTTCGCAACCGAGCGTAAGTACTCAGCCCTACGGGCCTTCTGTCGAATTTTCAGTCATATTCACGCGTCGAACATTTTGCTGCAAATTTTCTGCGCCTAAGCGCTGCTGTTCGTTTCCCAGCGAGAGAAGTATTCCAAAAAGAGAGGCAAGTTTGCTCCTGAAGACATAAATGAAATACATTCCGAGAACCTATCGAAGACCAAATCGAGTGTGATGAAATCAAGTGCACCATGTTTGGGAAACCTTTTCTGCAGTGAGAAGTCCGCGTCCTGTACATTCTCACCATCAAATGTAAACTCACAGTGTAGTAAGACATGAAAATATTCGTCGACAGACTAAGGTTCCGCGTTCTAAAAGGCGAAACATGTATTACTGTTGAGACAATTCTGAGTGCGAAATTTGTCAGTTTAACTGGAAACAGGCTCTGCTCCGATGTGCTGGCAACTTGGAATTTTAATCCGAGTGGGAAGCACATCTATCACTTCGCAATTGGGGCATAAGTGCAGCATCTAATATGTTAATTTTAATATTTCTATAAGAAGCGTAACTTTATATTGCCTTCAATATATACTGGGTTTTTCACCTAACTTCGACCAAACTTTAAAAATATGCAAATTCTACGTATCCGGACAGAACCAATAAGCCCGCAAATACAGGCCAAATTGACGCGTGATTAGCCGCTCCAGGGACTTTGCGTGTATTTGCGGGCATCTTTCAGGCTCGGAAAGACACTTTTATGTAGTACGTATTGAGCAAAAGGAAACTGTATCGAGAGTTTCTCATGTTGCTCTACAAATTTCTCATTGACACTATTAATCCAATTGTAATAATTGAGAAGGTAGTTAACTAATTAGGACTAGTCAATTAATTAGGCGGAATGCAAAAAAAAATCTGAATATCTTCAAGTGACAGCAAGCAACATTACCTTGGTTCAGTCCAGCTACGTAGCGTTTGCATATTTTTAAAGTTTGCACCAAGTTAAGCGAAACACCCTGTACACTGAAAAAAATAAATTGGAAACGTGCAGCAGTTCCTGGGCTACATGCTACAAGCAAACAACACGGGGCTTGTCACACTCCCTCCGGTTTCTCGCTCTCCTATTTCATGCACAATATAAAATCGTACCTATCTTAAGTGTACAAAACACAGTGGGCGATTCTGAGAGACAAGATTCGTCTCAGAATACCAAATCAGAACATAGTCTCGACGAGAAATAATGGATATTGCTAGTTTAAACAACATAAAAAGCCCCGAAGGTAAAGATACACATAAACCCAGAACCAATGCTAGTTATGCGCCACCAACTCCGTGGCTGGTGCTGTGTGCACGTGGCCTTGTCTTTTCGCCCTCATTAAACCTACAATATATCGACCCAATTTGCCCGAACCGAAGCACTCTTCAGCGTAACCGGAGCTGATTGTCGAAAGTGACGCACCCGCAACTGCGAAGGAACCACAAGTTTCCAGACTGAGAAAGTCGCAGCGCTATGCCGTAAGTTGAGGTTGCAATCAAAGCATAACACTTGTTATGAATGAATCGTGCAATGCGCCGCCTCATTATCATCGATTCCTCAACATCTAGCATGACCCTGCTGCGCTGAAGCAATTATCTTATCATGGAACACACACCCGCTTGCCGAAACACTGATCTGACTGCCGGTGTACGCAAATGGGGCCACGGACAAAGAGGGCTGCCGACGTCGGCCTTAAATAATTATTCCAGAAGATTGGGAACTTAGAGGACTGCCGCCGTCTGCAAGCTGACATTGGCAACATCGAGAAATGGTGCTTGGTAAATAGGCTTAAACTGAACATTTCTGCGGGGGTAATCCGCAGCGCGTAGGCTTAGCCTAATGTGATCCCTTCATGCACACTTACCCGACCGCATACCCCCTTAAAGCATTTACGAAGAAGGCAAACATTTCACTATCACTTTAGCGTCTTTTTGCTGTGTGTGCGTTTCTGGGCGTGGGGCGCAAGCGCTACCTTGGGTAGCATGCGTTGTTGAAAGGGGCTTTCCGCACTGCTTAATGTCCTTTTGTTTTCGAAGCGCACCCCGAAACCCTTCCTCGCGTCGCGATGTGAAATGGGAGAGAAACGTGGTAAAAAAATAGTAATAGTTGTCCTAAATCTAATAGTTGTCCTGATCTAGTATGCCCTTCTGCGACCAGATGGCGAAACTGCCCTTGCCTAGGGAAAAAGGGAACGCATAGGGTGGAGCGGTCCCGAAGGAGAGAGAGGGAAAATGCACGGGTGGGGGCGCCCTCTCTTCTGAGTCGTGCTCTCTCTGGACCTTTCCCTATGAATCCTATCGATCTTGGGTCACCGGGGATGCTGAGGAGAGCGAGTCAGGAAAAAAGAATGGAAGGAGGCTTCCGGGATTGCTCTTACTCTATAGGGGACTCTCGTCTCTTGCAGTGAAGCGCGTAGCATTCGAGGTCAGTCGCACGCTCGCTCGGCGAGGTGCAAGCGTTCTTCGATCTCTCCGGGAAGCATAGTTGCAAAAGTTTGTATTCCCAGATCGAAGTCGAAATGTCTTTTGTCCCTGCGCAAGTTTTCTTGATTACCGCCTGCAGTGTTGCTCTGTGAAATCGACAGTTTAGAGTTTTTTGTGAATTGCGTTTCGAAGAGGAAACTGTGGTGTACTAAAAATTTGCTGCACTTTTTTTTTGTGGCTGTGCAAGGATATATCTGAGGATACCTGTCACGCTCAATCATTTCGTGTATTGAAAAAAAAAAGTTTTTCAAGCATCCGTAGAAAGTGGAGGTACCGCTTGATTCCGTGAGTATTGAACGCTCCCTTGCTTTGTAAAATTGGCTTATCGGGAAGCGATATCCGACCGGTTTTGTTCACGAGTCTATATAATGCGCCAAAACTCATCCTTTCAAAACGCTGACGCTTTTAATGAGTGTATAACTTTTATTGCGTGAGACACTTGTTGAAGTGCTATAGTTGAGTTGCTAGTCAGCGGTGTAGCTTTCGTGGCATCTAAAACAAGTGTTTTTAAGGTGACAAATGTTTTTCTGTCGTCAGTATTTCGTTAGAAGAAACTTCGTGTATTGCGCATTTTGTGTTACGAAACGAACTTTGGTTTGTGCAGACCGACAAGGTTTTTTTTTTTTTTTTAGCCGATTTTGCAGACGTCGAGTTACATACATTAAATGTTGCGCCTTAATATTCCGAACTGCACAGTGCGTAATGAAGGGCGCCATGGCGAACAACTCTGTGATATTTTCGATCACCAGGGTATTTTTAAACGCGCATTCTATGTACAGTACAAAAGTGATTTTTTTTTATTCCACCAATATCGAAAAGTGGTTTCCATAAGCGGGCACCGAACACACGACCTTCTGCTCCTCAGTACGATGCAATACCGCTGATGCAAATTGGCCGAGCCACCCAGATTTCTTTCTCTGGTTCCAGTGTGCCTAAATGATAGCAGTGGTCCTTCATGTCAAGCCAAATAACGCTATGTAATCCTAAGGTGTATGATTTAAATACTTCTGTGGCACTGCCAAAAGTATCACAGCCCCCGACAAAAGAAAAATACATTTCAATGTTTGCGAAGCAACTGGAGGAATAAAAGAACAAGCCTTTATCGCAGTTACAATTGCGGAAGGGTTGTGCCATGCTTGAATTTTCTTTTTCTGGCGCTTGGCGAAGTAAGTGCACGCTACTACACATTTCCGACGGCATATTCCGCATTGCGTGTTGAAATAATCCCTCGTAATAGCCGTGCTGTTTCCTCAGGCTATCAGTAAGCCGTTCGTTGTCAGAATTGTTTGGCCAAAGCGTTTTATCTCTGTGATGAACTATGTGGCTCCACCGCATAGATCGTGGGATAAGTAAGCTCGGTCTTTCACATCATATAATTTATTTTATTTGTATATTCAGGGCAGCCAGCCGACTGTAGGCAATAGAATTATTAAGGCACATTAAAATGAAACAACGAAATAATAACGTCAATACGGAAAATAGTAATCATATAATTGTTTATTGGGAAACTGCGAGCGGTATGCTGATTCTCCAGCCACTTACTGCTGTACTGCGTATTGTCAATTTCATTTTCTCAGTGCGACGTCCTCAGCAGGAAGCTTTCACTCGGGGCCAACGACCGATTTACACAATTCAAATGGATGTGAAATATGGATGTGAAACATGGTCGATTGCTGTACAAATTAGAAATAACTTTGTTGCATCTGAGAGAGAGAAAGCTAAATTTCTGAAACTTCAGGCAGCAGGGCCTTGATTTACAGCTGGCATATTTTTTACAAACATTGGCGCATATCAGCAAATTAAACAAAAAATTGTTATATCATAATTCTGCAAGAAAGGCATCTTTTGGAGCATCTGAAGTGAATATGGCGGATTAGTGTCAGGCCTGTGTGAAATTGTTACATGGTTTTACGGGTTTTTTGGAAACGTTCTACTCAGATATTAGTGATATGATTAGGAGAGCTATAAGCTACATATTTTGTCCACTTAGGTCCCAATACATGCAGTTTCAAGCTCTGTTACATGTAAACTTAGAGCTACGATGTTCTGCAACCTTCCAGTCTCCAAGACCTTAATTCGAAAAGTTGATGGCGTAAATAAAAATTTGCTCCATGCAATCGGTGGTTTTCAACATTTTCTTTTAAATATAACATAGCTAATCAAATTTAGTGCACCGCAACACGAGTAAAATGTTTTTCTCCTTTCCCATGCATTTAAATATAGGCTCTCAATATATAACCCAGAGTGACCGGCACATAGGAGAACAGCCACTATGGCTACTTTACAGGTTCTATAAAGGCGAAAAGATGAACTTAGAGCTGTCTGTAACCGCTACCATGTCTCCAGGACAATAGTAAGAATTTATGTGGCAACACAAAAGTTAGAACAATAACATTAAAATTTACCCTACTCATACATACCTTATGCTATTCAAATTATTCCGCATGCTGTCCGTTTAATTTTAAAATAATGTATCTGGATTCTACATAAATGCCGCGTGACTTCCGTAAGAACTGTATGGCGATATGTAATGGAATTATCGAAGTTTCAGTAGGGTACTGGTAACAATTTCTGCTGTGACATAATAGTAACAACTCTTGCACAACAGAGTAGTGACTTCAAGGTTTCAATAACAGTGCTATATTGACACCCAACATTCTAGCACCGCTGTTCTTGTTTCCACCGTGCTCTCTCTCTCTCATTTCACTTCTTTCTTCTTTTGCACAACGTGGCACGTTATACAGCGGCCCCAATGTCAAGCCGGGTTCTCTGCCTTTCTATAAATGAATTTCCCTCTCCACCTGCCCTAAAGCAAAGCTTGCTCAAAGCGTATTCCAGAAGATGGGCAAGCTGCAGAAGTCCGTAGAGTTTAAGAACTCTCGTTTTGATTGCTATGTATTAGAATAGTGGTATTTCTGCTAGAGAGATAACAAGGTCATGTCTTCCGCTGAAATCCCCAGCGCGGTGTTATAACGGCACGCGGAAGTGACGTGGCGGGCCACGCGGAAGGCGAGGCAAGCTGCTGTGGCGAAGCCCCGGCAGGTACCATGTATCTTCATAACTCTGGCGTGATAGGTACTACGGCAGCGGCAATACCTAGGTCGCACCTCAATAGTGGACGAGACGAGACGAACGAAAACAAAAAAGTTTCGGCGTTTGTCAGCGCCGAATGAAAGGCTCAAACATATTTAGTTTGACGTGCACTGACCAGTTCCACTGAGGCCTGTGGTGTAGGCACACAATTGCTCAGCGGGACCAAACGCTAATGCCGCGGATGCAGGAACGCTGCCCTCGATCCGGGACGCGACTTTACAATTGCTAGTAGGTACAGCAGGGGCGTGGCACTGCAGGTCGCGTGACTTCCGCTTAACACGTGTTGTCATGGCAATCGTGGAGCTTCTAGGTGCCTAGGGAAATAATTGCTTAGAAACGTTTGAGGCACTGGTATGCTAGTTACTGAGCGTGGCTCTCTTATCTCCGGGACCCTGCGCAGTGACCTTGCCGAGCGCAGCTCCTAGGTGCCTAGGGAGCAAATCGTTTAGGGCGCATTGGCGCTGTAATTGTCTTTCCGCCAAGAAACACTGAACCCACTGCCATTGCAAGGTCATAGAATAAAGCGCGGTCGGCGTGGGCCAGACCAAAGGAGACGGTCTTTGGAGGGACCGCCAGTCGTTTGTCCTCATGCACGAGGACAAGCGGGTGCAAGAGAGAAAATTGCGCCTGCCCTTGCGCAAGCGGATACTGCTCGCGTTTGTGCCCCGGTGCCGCGGCTGAAGCCGCGGTGCCGGACGCCGACGCGAAGCGGCGGTCGTTGGAGTGTTGCGGAGCGCAGCGTTGCAACACCGCAAATTAAAAAAATACTGCTCCCAGGTAGACTGCTCCCTCCCTGATAGTGAGATTATATTTGGATCATCAAAAAAGTGATGCGTTTACTTAAGAATAGCATCGTTTCTCTCTCGCATTCGCGAGGACAAGCGGCGCGAGAGAGAAACGATGGTGTTCCTAAATAAACACATGCGTGGATTTATTTAGTAAGTTTGCTTGTAGGGCAACGGCTACGGATATTTTTTTTTTGCGTTCTCAGGAACTTCAAGTGGAGGGTGCTCCTCTTTCTAAACAATATTTCGCAGCGTTGTTTTACTAAGAAAATCTGCCGCAGAAAAGGGGTTCACCCCTTGAGTTTGTGAAGCCCTCAAGAATCTATTACAGTCTTTGTGAAACCGACGACAACTTCACCCACCGCACAAACTATGGTCCAATTATGACTCAATCAGCCGGCTGTGGTAAATGTATGTAAAAGATGCACGTCATAAGCTTCTCTATTACTGCACTCGCAGCGGAACTGACGCTTCCTGTCAATATTTTTTCTCATCGTGAGTGTAATTAGTGCAGAAAACATGACTTGACATTGTATTGCATTAGCCATTATATGGACATTCCAAGCGAATTTTCGCAGGGGCGTAGCCGCGAGGGCCGTATATATGTAGGGCATAGACAACGCCTGATATACGAATGCGGTATATGCGGGTTATTTTGTCGCAAAGAAAGTTGATCAACCAGGTATTACATTCTG